>NW_021620446.1:1335818-1337369 GCF_004785775.1 Grammomys surdaster | reverse complement strand
GAGGAGAGGAGAGGAGAGGAGAGGAGAGGAGAGGAGAGGAGAAGAGAAGTGGAGGCTGGCCATGACCACGTGGAGATGAGGTGGGGAAGGGAGAGCCCAAGCAGACAAGAGAGAAGCAAGAGTCAAGAGAGCAGGAGATCAAGAGAGCAAGAATGCAAGAGAGAAAGAGAGTAAGGGATCGAGAGAGAGAGAGGGAGAAGAGGGGGGAGGGAGGAGGAAGAGGAGGAGGAGGAAGGAGGAGGAGGAGGAGGAGGAGGAGGAGGAGGAGGAGGAGGAGGAGCAAGCAGCCCCTTTTATAGTGGGCCAAGCCTACCTGGCTGTGTGGAGGAGCATACCTGGCTGTTGCCATGTAACGGTGGGGGTGAAGTTTAGACAGAATGCTAACACTGGGAATGACATACATGGGGTATTTAGTTATTTGGGGTATGGGAGAGAGAATGTGAGGAAGATTATCATGGGAAGGGTGGATGAGTAGGAAGGGGGCCAGAAGACAAGGAGCTGAGTGGAGTTTGGGGATACAACAGGGTCCTCTTTCTGGGACTGATCAGATTTCACTCTCTGCTCTGTCTCATGGTTTCTCTGTTGACTGTCATATCTCAGTTGCCTTCATGGAGAATAGACTCCTACACTGTGCTCACATTCATGGTCCAGAGGCCCTTTGCCAGGCAGCTCAACCTTCGCACCAGCTCCAGGAAGGCATATCCTCTAAGACAGTGGTTCTCAGCCCCCGGATTGAAACTCCTTTGGGATATCAGGTATCTTGCATATCAGATATTTACATTCTGTTTCATAACAGTAGCAAAATTAAGGTTATGAAGTAGCAATGAAATAATTTTATAGTTGGGGATCACCACAACATGAGGAACTGTATTAAAGGGTTCCAGCATCATTAAGAAGTTTGAGAAGCATTGGTCTGAGGGCTAGCAGAGCTTTTAGGCCCATGCTCACCCCAGTGCAGACAATTGTCTGAGGGTGGCTCTTCCTCCCTTGTCTCATGGAGTGGGTAGGACATGAGGTGGGCCCAGGACTCAGCCAAGTACAGGAGCCAGTTGCTAATGGAGATATTCTGGGTGCATTGGAGAAAAGGATCTAATGGGTCAGCCCTGGGGCAGAATGTGGGACCAATTCAACCAATAGACCTGAACCCATTCTGAGAAGACCAGCATGAGTGACTTGGGGAGGAAGGGAAGGCAGAGAGTAAGAGTAGCCTGGCCCACAGACAGCTGATGTTTTTCTATGATTGGTGGACCCATAAAGGTCTGAGGAAGAACTGGGCAGGGTCTATCTGCATCTTTGACACAGAGCTTGTTAGCATTCCTTTTAGGCTCCTCCCAGGCAGGCCTGGCTTACTATAAAAGGGGCTGTTCCCCACCCCACCCTATCTCACCCCTTGCTCAAGAATTCTCTCTGACTCTTTTCTCTCCCTTACCCCTTTCTCCCTCTTTCCCCATTCCCCTCCCCACTCTCTCTACAAGTTCCTGGTTCGTCTCTCTCTCTCTCTCTTTCTCTCTCTCTCTCTCTCTCTCTCTCTCTCTCTCTCTCTCTCTCTCT
>NW_021620446.1:1262747-1335808 GCF_004785775.1 Grammomys surdaster | reverse complement strand
TCTCTCTCTCTCTCTCTCTCTCTCTCTCTCTCTCTCTCTCTCTCTCTCTCTCTCCTTCTCTGTCTCAACTCCATTCCCATGCCCTAAACTCTATTCCATACTATAATCCATCGTATGGCTGGTACCTCAGGAGGAAGGGTACCTCAGCATGTGCCTGTGAGGCAGCCTTCCCACCTCACCATACTGCATTTCTATCAAACCTATCTTGGTCTCTGTTTTTTTATGAAACATAACAGAGCTGAGGACTCCTTAATCCCTTCAGACCTCCTCCCACCTGTACAGTTTGCATTTGAAGTGTCTCCCACAGGCTGTTTTGAGTGCAAGGTCTCTAGCTAGTGACATTGATTTGAAAGTGGTAGAGCCTTTAAGAAGTTGGACCTGACTGGGCATGGTGGTACATGCCTTTAATCCCAGTGCTCCAAGAGGGAAGGCAGGAGGACCCCTGTGAGTTTGAAGCCAGAATAGTTCAAAGCAAAGCAAGTTCCAGGACAGCCTCAGCTCTAAAGAGGGAAATGCTGCCTTGAAAACCCAAACCAAACCAAACAGTAGGATCTGAGCTCCTTGATGTCATGTTTCTCTCTCTCTCTCTCTCTCTCTCTCTCTCTCTCCCTCCCTCCCTCCCTCCCTCCCTCCCTCCCTCCCTCCCTCCCTTTCAACTGCTGTCTTTGCTCCTGTCTGTAGTCATGGGAACAAGCCCTCCTGTGCCCATCACTCCACAAGGGGCGGCTCTGCTTTGCCTTCTCCTCCGTGGTCTCAGCCTTCTGAAATCATGAGCCTAAATAAATCTTCCCCTTCTTAAGTTGTTTCTGCTAGACATTTTGCCATAGCATGGAAAAAAGTAAGTAACACACCCTCTATCTACCTGCCCTACCTGCAAGCCTCAGCTCCAGGGCCCAGGGAAGCCCCAACCTCACAGTCAGCCATCCCAGCCTCACCCCTTGTTGTAAGACTGGACAACTGGCTGCCACTCTTCTTGGTTCCAGTCTCCACTTTCTGCCCTCTGGGTACATCAGGCTCAATCTTGCTTCTGTGTGTGTGTGGGGGGGGTGCCCAAGAAATTTATTTTCCTAAGGTCAAGCATTTACCCAAAAACCACTATCCCCTCAGCAGCTTGAAGAAAAGTCCTGCTTGCTAATTTTAACAAAACAAGCAATAACAACAACAACAACAACAAAACCCAGAATCATTCTTCTTATCTCTGGCTAGAGGACCACGTTGCTCTTTCATTAACATATGACTTTAGGGTCTTTTAACAATGGTTAATGCTAGCCCATAGGCTTTCTCACCCCACCCCCATTAAAGTGCCCCCTCACCCCCCAGCTCACAAGCCTCCTTTCTCCCATTCTCATTTAACCCTGGGAATCTTTTCCCTGTAGCTTCACAGATCGGCTATTTTGGTTTCTTACTGAGCCCATTTTCATTCACTAACAGTCACTTGCCCAAGATTATCTCAACACCACAGACTTAAGGCCACTGAAATCAGATTTTTTCCAAAAATCTGCTCTTCCCACTGATGTTTTTGTTTTGTGAGCTGGGCTGGAATACATAGAGATCTGACTCCTGAGTGATGTAATCAAAATCATACCAGCCTACCTACCAGAGGTTTTGTTTGTTTGTTTGTTTTAATTGAAGAAAACATAAGTCTGGTGTGGTGGTACACACTTTTAATACCAGCACTCAAGGTGGCTGAGGTAGATGGATCTCTGAGTTGAAGATCAGTCTGTTTTATAGAATGAGTTCCAGGATAGCACAGAGTATAAAGAAACAGCCTGTCCCAAGAATAAATAAATGAATAAGTAAATGAATGAATAAATAATTACAAATGGCTGAATCTGATGATAGTTTAAGCATGGAAAGATGTCAACAAATCAGGCAATTCTGTCGTATAATTTGTCATCATAACTGGCTACTGCTTGTCACATACACAGTGACAAGACATAAACAGAATTGAAGTCATCTTGAGCTCTTTTATTTTGACCAGGATTTACTTACAATGGAGGCATTAATTCCAAAAACAAAACATTTCATGTGAATTGTCTAAAAATAAAGAGTATTTAAGCAATAGAAAAGAAAATATCTTATTTAGGCGGTGGTGGCTCATGACTTTAATCCCAGAACTCAGGAGACAGAAGCAGGTGGATCTCTGAGTTCCAGGCCAGCCTCGTCTACAGATAGCCGTAGACAAATCCTGTCTCAAAGAGCAAAACAAAAAAGAGAACACCTTAAAATCATGCACCATGGCACCAAGTTAGCTTCATACCAGGAATGCATGGTTGGTTAAATGACACAAAAAAGAAAGACAGAAATCATCCCAATAGACACAAAAAGGATTTTGAGTTCCCTTTGACTAAGTTAAAACTCTCTTCATGATAAAAATCCCAAAGAAACTAAGAATGCCCTAAATACAATAAGGACTACATGTAACAAATCTGTAGCCAATACTGTATGAAGTGGGACAGGGTGCGGTGGGAGTAAGGGGAAACAAAAGTATTTCCTCTAAGATCAGTAAGGAGGTGAGGATGCCCACTTTCCAGAAGTAAAAGAAGTCAGATTACCCCTGTTTGTCAACAGTGTGATTCTGTACTTAAAGACTTTACAAGGAAACTCTCGGCTCTGACAAATAATTTCAGCAGAGTAGCAACATAAAAAAACTCTGTAACTGCCCGCATACCAATAATAGACAGTCTGAGAACGGTCGGGCAAAATTCCACTCACAGTAGCTTCAAAATATAAAATAAAAATACCTAACAATACCCAACCTCTCCACCCCACCAGATCCTGCTCACCCTACAGCACTAGAGAAGGAAGCAAATGACCTGCAGAGAGGGATGGAAAAATGGGGCCCTAATTAAGGAGGGGAAGAAGATGAATACAGAAGAAGGAAGGAGTAAAACAACAGTAAGGGTGTCTGACAAAGTCATATGGAACCATACTATTAGCTTGGTACTAAAACTACCTACAGTGCACATAATTCAATATATAAATATACATATATAGTTTAAGTGAAATTTTCTTATCTTGGTTGACATTGCTCCACCAAAAGCCATAGACCATCTAAAAAACTTTCTGCGCCAGGCATGAGAAGCCATCTTTTGTGCTGTTGGTGTAGGGGTTATCCAAGAAACTCCCAAAGCATTATAGGCCATTGCTACTAGCTTTGATTGCCTCCATAGGTGGAAAATAAGTCCCAACTGCAGAAGACACCATGCACTTTGGACAATGGGCCCAGAAGCTTTTTAGCTGGAATTGACCTGAGACCCTCCTTCCTAAGGACTAGTTTTTAGATACCAGGAGATACCAGGAGGCAACTTCCAAAGGAGAGAAGTAACCAATAGTTCTACTCAGATATGACACCTATGAACTACAATGACCAACATGGCAGGATAACCCTAAGGATGCAATAGTGTCATGCATTACTTGTCAGCAACCAACAGCTAAGTGAACTTAAGACCCACTTCACAAAAAGGAAATCATACCTGGTACCGGGAACCCAGTCAACTTACCTACAGCTAGTGAAGATATGGATCTTGAAGACAGCCTATAACCACCAATTTACTACCAACTACCAACATAATGCCTAACTACAATCTAAATATCTGTCCTTATACCCACAGAAAAGCATAGACCTCATACCTCTGCCCTCATCAAGGAAACTTATCTTTGCAATAGATGGAGATCATTGCTAAAAACCACAATCAATCAAAATGCAGAGTTGTGGAGTCCAGTCCCAACTGCTACACCTACAATACAACTCCAGGATCATTGAGGAAAGGGGTCAGTAAAATTGTAAGGCCAGAGAAACAGTTTACTGTAAAATTGTGTCCCCTAGAAATCTAAGAAGCCACACCCATGAAGTTTCACCAACATGGCTGCCCAAACATGACCCGAATAAGGATGACATGACTCGAATAAGGACAACACCAACAGACAAGCTAGCTTACAAGGCCTGAACCCTGGACAAAGACAAAGAACTACAGGCAACTATGGAACACTGAGAGAAGAACAAATGTTCTTCCTTAGGGAAGAGCCCAACAATTGGTTATCCAATAACAAATGCTCAGTCCTGAAAACATAAATACAAGTAACATTATACTGAAAGACCAGGCTGTATTTATAGAAAAATATACATATACGGATACATGCCTGCGTGCATGTATGTGTGTGCATGTGTGTGTGTGTGTGTGTGTGTGTATGTGTGATGAATTTGAGAGACAATAAGGGGAGTGCATAGGAGGGTTTGGATAGAGGAAAGGGAAAGAGAATGATATAATTATATTGTGTCCTAGGCAGGGTTACTATTGCAGTGATGAAACACCATGACCAAAGCATCTTAGAAAGGAAAGGGTTTGCTTGGCTTATGCTTCATCATCATTGTTCATCCTGAAGGAAGTCAAGACAGGAACTCAAAACAGGGCAGGAACCTGGACGTAAAGCCTGATGCGGGGACCGTGGAAGCATGCTGCTTATTTGCTTTCTACATGGCATGCCCAGCCTGCTTTCTTATAGAACCCAGGACTATCAGCCCAGGGCTAGCCTCACCCACAGTGGACTAAGTCCTACCCTATTAGTCACTAGTTAAGAAAATGCCCTACAGGCTTGCATACAGCTTAATATTACTGAGGCATTTTCTCAATTAAGGCTTCTTCCTCTCAGATGACTCTAGCTTGTGTCAAGTTGACATGAAATTAGCCAGCACAATTAACCCCTTATCAACTTGACACACAAACATATCACTGTTAAACCATAATCTTTTCTTTCTTGCTCTTCCCCAAGATTATACACTAATATCAACATTATAGTATAGACATTCCAAGTATTACAAGTCCCACGTATTTAAAATTTCAAACACATAAATTTAGCATCTTTAAAATTCAAAGTCTTTACAAAATTTCAAAGGACAGTAAAAAGGGGACTACTGTAGTTTGCTTTATGTTGATGTGGTAAAACACTGGCAAAACCCAACTTGGTATAGGACAGAGGTTTTTGCTTTGTTTGTTTAATGAGTTAAATTAATGGTGAAAAGCAAGACAAAGATTTATTCAATGTAGCTTACAGCTTACAGTACTAAAAGGAAGTCAAGGCAGGAAGTCAGAGCAGGAATCTTAAGGAAGAAACTGAGGCAGAGGCTATGGAAGAATGCTATTGCTAGCTTTTCATAGCTCATTCTGCTTGCCTTCTTTTATAGCCTAAGATCACCTTCCCAGGGCTGGACCACGCATAGAGGGCTGAACATCAATCATTAATCTAGACAATACCTGAGAGACATTCCCACAGACCACTCTGATAGAGGCAGATCTTCAACTGAGGTTCCTTTTCAAGTGACTCTAGTCTGTGTGGAGTTGGCAAAACTGACCAGCACAGGAACTATGGGGAGGGAGAACAGAAGAGGGTAATGAACAATACACCACAAGAAAGCAGGATGCTCTACTTGAGAGGAAGAGAGGACCAGTTAGAGGGGATGTGAGAGACTGGGGAAGACACTGCGGACTAAGAACACAGTATAGTGATACATGTGTGTGAAAAATGTCACAGTGAACTTCAGCATTCTTTATGTTACACGTAACCTCACACCTCATTCTAGGATTCCAAAGATGCATTTGGTGGTCACCGGATTTCTTTATCTGTCTTTCTAATGTGAACATATTGGATAAATCTCTTTGTTCTGCTTTTTTGCTATTAATCTGGCTCTTAAAATTTATAACATACATAATATATATAATATATAACATATAATATATAACATATAACATATAATATATAATATATAATGTAATATAAAATATAATATGTAATACATAATATGATATACTATAATATATGATATATGATATATAATATATATATATGTAATATATATATGTCTCTGTGTGTGTGTCTGTGTCCAGGTGGTGGTGATGCATGCCTTTAATCCCAGAACTCAGGAGGCAGAGGCAAGTAGGTTTCTGTGAGTTCTAGGCCAGCCTGATCTACAGAGTGAGTCCAGGACAGCTTGGGTTACACAGAGAAACCCTATCTCAAAAAACCTGTATGTATGTCTTTGTACCACATCTGTGCAGCACTCAAGTAGGCCAGAAGAGGGTATTGGGAATAGAACTCAGGTCCTAGAAGAGTAGCCAGTGCTCTTAACTATTGACTATCTCTCCATCTGTGGCTCTCAGAAAAAAAAGACTTATTTTTATGTGTATGTGTCTATGTGTGTGCACGCCACATGTATTTGGGTACTCACAGAGGCTAAAGAAGGCTGTCAGACCTTCTGGAGCTGGGGTTATAGATGGTTGTGAGCTGTCTGACCTGGGTACTGGCTGCAGCATGAACCATTTCTCCAGCCCCTTATTTGTCTCTTTTAATTGGCTTATTAAGAATGAGCGAGCAAGCCTGGTTTGTTGCAGATGCCAGAGCACAGGCTCTGTTTTTAGTAATTCTAGGAACAAAGCCATCAAGTGTCCATTGACATGAGAAGGAAGAACACATGTGTTACAACATGGATGGACCTTGAGAACACTATTCTGTGTGAAAGGAGCTAGACAAAATGGACAAATGCTTTGCAACTGTACTCATAGGAGGTCCCTATATTCAAAAGCCCCATAGAGACAAAAAACTGGATAGGGAAGCCAAGGGCTGGGGAAGGGAAGGGAGTCGGCATTTAGTGAGGATGGCAGAGCTTCAGTTTAGAAACATGGAAAGCTCTGGAGGTGGATGGTGGGGGTCAATATGGTTGTACTTTGTGCTGCTGAGGTATTGTGCACTTGGACATGCTTTAGATGGAGACTTTTAGAATTGCAAAATGGTTCTGAAGGTAAAACCACAACCCTTGGAGACTCAGTCCTACCTGGGCATGTGGCTCAGCAGTACAGTGCTTAATTAGTGTTTGCAAGACTGTGCGGTCCATCCTGAGTACTACAAAGTAAAATAAGAGTAATGATAATAAAGTTGGAGGTATTATTGGGTCAGTAAGATAGTTTAGTGGGTAAAACACCTGCTGCTGCCAAGTCTGATGTCTTGAATTTAATCTCTAAGATCACATTGTGGAAGGAGAAAACCAGCACCTGAGAGTTGTTCTCTGACCTCCACCATTGTGCACACAATGGCAAGAGAGCACAAACACACATATGTGCACATATACACTTTTATGTTGTATATATTTTAACCACAAAATTTAAATACCTGCAGTCAACTTTTCTATATAATGTTTAAAAAAATTAAGGAGAAGTATGCAAAAGTGAAAGAAAAATGTTGAACATGTGTACATATATGGACTTGCTACAACATAGATCTTGGCTTGCAGGGCCCCAGCAATATAAAACAGGGAACAGGAGACTGTCTATGAAAGCTAAGTATCCATCAGTGGCCATGTGAACAGAATCATGCAGCATTGTGTCCTTGGTGACTGGTTTGGATCATAGTGTTGTAGAGGTTCACCCATGATGCTTTTCTAAAAGGAACCCCACACAGAGACTCATATCAACAATAACTCACAGACCAGAAGAAAAAAGCAAAAGCAAGAGGCCTAAGAATAGAGACAGCAAGCCTTGTCTGTGGACATTTCCTGACTAGGGATGTGGCTCAGAGGTAGAGTGCTTACTCAGTGTGACTGAGACAAGTTCTATCCTCATTATTGCCAAAGGAAAAATAGCAAAGAACTGGAGGTCTGATTAGGCTGGCATCATGGCTCAACAAGTAAAAACAGTGGAGGGCAAGCTTTACATTCAGAGTTTAATACCCAGAACCCATATAGTGGAAGGAGAGAAGTGATTCCTATTCTTCCTCTGACCTCCACACACGCACTAAGACATATGCCAGACTCTCCCGTCCACACACATTCACACAAAATAAATAAAAATGTAATTTAAAGAACTTTTAAAGATGTTTTATATAGATGAGTATTTTACCTGTATGTGTATTGTACGTGTGCCTGGGGTTTACAGAGGCAAGAAGGTGGCACTGGGTCTCTTAGGAACTGGAGTATTGGATGATTATAAGCTGCCATGTAGGTGCTAGGAACTGAACCCAGGTCCTCTGGAGGGGTAGCCAGTGCTCCAAAATGACTGGCCATCTCTCCAGTCACCAATTTTAAGAAAACTATCTATACATAGGGACCTACAGATGTTGTAAAACTATACACACAATACAGGAGGACACTCACAAACCTGGTATTCTAGTTTCTTTTCTATTGGTGTGACAAATACCACAAATACCCTGACCAAAAATGTCTTTGAGGGAGAAAGCATTTATTTGGATTACAATTCCAGATCACTGCGAAAAATTAAGGCAGGAACCTGAGGCAAGAATTTGAACATAGGTCTGCTTGCTCTTCTACACAGCATTACCTATGACCAAGGAATTCACTTGACCGTCAAGGGATCATTGCAAGAACTATAGAGGAATAGCTTGCTGGCTAGCAGGCAGGCAGGTTCAAGCTTCCTAGCTCTTTTATACAGTTTAGGACCACAGGCTTAGGTATGGTTTCACTACACCGTGGGGCAGGCCTTCCTCCATAAATAATCAAAATAATCCCTCCCACCTATGCCCATAGACCAATCTGATCTAAGCAGTTCTTCAGTTGAGGCCTTCTCCTCAGATGACCCTAGACTGTATCAGGTTGACAGGTAAAGATAACCAGGACACGTAGGTAGCAACTGCCACTGTGCATAGTAGACTGGGGTACTGGGAAGTGGTGGGAATGGGATACTTTCTGATGCTTTTCTAATCTGAAACAACAAGGACAAAACAGGAGAGTATTGACATTGTTTTGTGTGACAGCTAGATGCTTGTTATATTGTGTCCTCCCCCGTCCCATGTTTCTTTGTAGGTTTAATTGTGTCATAATTTAAAATCAAAATAGTCTGAAATGTGTACTAAGAACACATGAAAGAACAACATCCATCATGCTGTTTACACTAGCCAAAGTATGAAAATAATCTACTATATAAAAAATAAAATAAAAATGTGAGAGGCCTAGGGAGTGGCTCAGTGGGTAAATCACTTGCTGTGCAAGCCTGAGGCCCTGAGTTTCAATCCCCAGCATCTACACAAATGCAAGGCAGGCTTGTAATCCCAGCACTCAGGATATAGAGGCAAGAGACCCCGGAATAAGCCAGTTGATTAAACTAGCCAAGACAGTGAGCTCTGTGTTCAAATGGGAGACCCTGGCCTAATATAAGGTGTCAAACAATTAAAAAAGACACCGGATAATAACCTCTAGCTTCCACACACATGTATGCACACCCACACATACATGTGCCTGCAGCTACATTCAAGTATACATGTGTATTAAGAAAAAATTTTTTAAATAGATGACCCAGAATTGTAAGCCAAATAAACCCTTTCTCCCCCAATGTTGTTTTTTGAGTATTTGTCATGTCTATAGGAACTAAAGCACCAGGTCTGTGGGTGGCCTCTTACACTGTGTTTGTAGTTGTCCTACAACTACATACCTGTTACATGCCTGTAAGTCCCTATGTGTAATACCTATGGTGTCAGAAACCTGTAATTCCAGCACCCAGGAGGCTGAGGCAGTAGGATTATCCTGAACTCCAATCCATCCTATACTATATAGTGAGTTCAAGGCCAGGGGTTACAGAGCAACAGCTTGTTCAGAAAAGGGCTAGGGGTGGGGGATAAATACTGGTTGAAATAGCACTGCAAGCCTCATGAAAAATACAGCAACACACAGATGTGTCTGTGGGAGAGCAACAATAAGGAAACATTTTCCCGGCTTGGAGAAGCACAACAGCAAAGTCCACACCCCGTTTCCGTATCTGTGTCTGTGTACTGACAGCATTCACCCATCAGAACGAGTGAAGGGGTGGGCTCAAGGGGAGTCTGTTTTCTTAAATGTATGCATGCAGTTGTCAACCATTATCCTCCATAGTGGCCGCACCAGTCTACACCCCCTCCAGCAGACAAGAGGTTTCCCTTTCCCCCACATTCTCATTAGCATCTGTCGCTTTTGTTCTCTTGATTCAGACTGGGCTGAGATGGAATTCCAAACTGATTTTAATTAATATTTCTCTGATGTAAGCATGTTTTTCAAGCAAATAAAAATAGAACTAACATATAGTCCAACTACTAGTAGTACTCATGGCCATAGACCCAATGCACTAGGTCCACATTCCACAGAGATACTTGCACATCCACATTTGCTGCTTAACTAGGCAGGAAAGGGAATGACCCTAGACGTCCATCAGCAGATGAGTGGCTAGAGAAAGGACACACAAAATCGGACACAACTGGGGCTGGAGAGATGGCTCAGCGGTTAAGAGCACTGATTGCTCTTCCAGAGGTCCTGAGTTCAAATCCCAGCAACCACATGGTGGCTCACAACCATCCATAATGAGATTCGATGCCCTCTTCTGGTGTGTCTGAAGTCAGCTACAATGTACTCATAAATAAAATAAATAAATCTTTAAAAAAAAAAAAAATCGGACACAACTACAACACTAAGTGAAATACATCAAGGCTCAGAAAGACAAATACTATGTGTTCTCTTGTAAAAAGAATGTAGACATTTTTGGTGGTGGTGGTGGTGGTGGTGGTGGTGGTGGTGGTGGTAAAGGGTACAGGACATGAATCTAGAAGTAAAGGCTGGAGAGATGGCTCAGGTGTTGCCAGAAAGAAAGAGACATGAGGATGGTGGAGGGCAGTGTGTGTGTGTGTGTGTGTGTGTGTGTGTATGTATGTCTGTGTGTGTGTGTGTATGTGTGTATGTGTGTAAAGTATTAGGATGAGACCCATAACTTTGCATGCTAACTTTGTACTTTAAAGGAGTGGATAGTACCAGGAAGACTAGAGAGAAGTTAAAACAGCAGTGAAGAACACTGCTGCTCTTGCAGAGGACCTAGGTTCAGTTCCCAATACCTACGTGTTACTCACAACAGTCTGCAAACCCAGTTCCAGGGCATCTGATTTCCTCTTCTGGCTTCTGAGGGCACTGAATGCACACGGTGCTCATCCATACATGCAGGCAAATGTTTACAGACATTAAATATAAATAAATAAAAGCCACTTCATCTGTTAAAAAATAATAAAGTGTAAGAATAAACATCACTTTTTTTTTAAAGTTAAAAAAAATCAGTTTGAATGTTGGTACATGGAGCTGAGGAAGATAAACTCTAGCAGGGACCAATGTTCCGTTCTGTAGGAAGACAGAGTTCTGCAGATGGATGGTGGTGGCATTATACAGCAACCTGAATATTCTCAAGGCTTCTGGGTTGTACTCTTCGACGTTGAAAGTGTAGATGTGGGGGCTAAAGAGATGGCCCAGTGGTTAAGAGCACTGGTTGCTCTTCCAAAGGTCATGAGTTCAATTCCCAGCAACCACATGTGACTCACAACCATCTGTTATGGGGTCTAATGCCTTCTTCTGGTGTGTCTGAAGACAGTGACAGTATATATACATTAAATAAATAAAATCTTTTTAAAAAGAAAGAAAGAAAGTGCAGATGCGTAGAATGGTGGTGGCGGCAGTGACTCTGGCAGCTTGGGACTCAGTGCAAGTACCAGAGATTCAACCAAGATTCTTCAGAGGATCTTCAGGCTCTTCTCTGTCCTTCCATCAGTGGTCTCTGCGTTTGAGGAAGAACTTGAATAAGGAACTCGATCCTGTACAGAAACTCCTCATGGACAAGAGAATACAAATCAAAGCAACAGGCATCTGGAGGACCTCTTAATACTGGCCCAGAGTATCAGCAAGATCTGAACAGAGAGCTTTTTAAGCTTAAAAAAATGTTTGGTAAAGGAGAGATGGATATGTTTCCTACCTTCAAATTTGAAAATCTCAAATTTGAAGTCATCAACAAACCTCAGTCCTGAGGAACATATAAAATCCATGTGGTAATTTGTCATGAATTAGTTGTACAACTAATCTAAAAAATTCAAATAAACATTCATTTCACAGTTAAAAAAGAAAGTGTAGATGTGTATTTGACTATAAAATATAATTTAAAAATAAGAATTGACGGTGTGGCTCTGTGACAGAGTGTTGCCTAGCCTCCATAAGGCACTGGGTTAGATCCCTAGCACTGCCACACTAGTCATGATAACGGTAAAAAAAAATTTTAAATCAGGAAAGGGTCGTCTGCTGCATTGTCATTTTATCTACGGTGCCTTAGAAGTCAGGCTGGGCAGCCCAAGGGCATGGGTGGTTTTCATGCCTCATAAACTGAAGCGGAGAACTGAACATTCACTTCTCTTCGCCAGGTAGTGGATCAGCGTCTGGGGTGATCTCCTAGCTGTACCTCAGGCAGCCAGCCCGCGCAGCATACTGTTGTGAGCGGCAGAGGGCGCGAGTGGACAGAGCAGATGGACCTGCACCTGCTAGACCCTGAGTGAACATCTAGGCTCTGCACTCTGCAGCAGCCAGTACTGCCTCCATCTCCACAAGCCTCTAGCACTTGTAGGGTTCTATCAACACAAAATACCCCAAAAGGCAAACTCGGGTCTGGGGCTGATGTGGTGCAGAAAGACTGCCAGAGGTTGTATCTTGTCCTCCCTTGGCACAGATGCCGCTGACTGGATTCAGCTCTGAAGAAACCAGCACCCTGAGCACCTTTGCCAGCTCCAAACCCTTCTCATCGGCTCTCCAGACTGCCTCACTCCTTGGGGTGTGAAGGAACAAAATGAAGGAGATGGGAAGAGCCCAACACCCACTGAGAAGGCACAGGTCTACAAAGTAGGTAGTGCTGGAATGGCCCATAACTAGTATCATCTATATGGTAGAGTCTAGCTTGTCTACCCACAAATTGTATGTGTATAACTATAATATGTCCTAACACAAAACCATAAGCTTACTTGAAATACTTTGAGGTTTTGTTTTGTTTTTGCAGCTGGATTATATCATACATAGTATTGTGTTCCAGTCTCAAAAGTGTGGGGACAGGCTACTGGGTAAGCCCATCTACCTAGGGTTTCCAGAAGTACCTCCAGGTCACCTGTACCCTGCTGCTCGAACCTGGCAAGAATCTGCCCCCCAGTATAACCCAGATCTAATTGGGCACTCCCAGAGTATCAGACCATACCCTGCCACATTCTTCCTCACCAGGATACCCTCTTAGGGGTCCTCATTGGGCTTCTCTTGATATTCTCTCTCTCTCTCTCTCTCTCTCTCTCTCTCTCTCTCTCTCTCTCTTTCTCTCTCTCTCTCTCTCACACACACACACACACACCTGACAACTCCTTTGTCAGCCTCCACACCTTCAGGTCCCAAACTCTTTCAGGGCTGCTGCTGCCTCCTCCAGAATCCTACATGACCCAATTGCCTGAACCTGTCCAGGTCTCAGCTTATGTTACTCCCCTTCCCAGACCCCAAATTCCCCATTTCTTGGGCTCAGAATGGGCAGGAAGCCAACACATCAGCCACCCCAACATTGACCTGAGTAAGTAAGCATCCAGTAGAGCTGGTCATCTTCAGCCTCAAGGGCTACCTTCAGCAGGAGGCCTCTATTCAGGGTCCAGCCTGAGTCAGGGAGACAAAGATCTGAACCCAGAGCCAACCCTAAACATCCCTGGGGCTTCCCATGCTTCCTTCCTGGCAGCACTCCCAAGTTGTTTGTTTATTTTGTGCTATTTCTGAGCCAGAGACACCTCTTCCCTCCAACCTGTATTAATCCCAGGCTAGACTCCCAGACTCCCCTTGGGCTACAAAGAGAGATTTCTGCAAGCCATTTCTAAATACTCATAACGAACCAAGCCAAGCAGGATACAGTAGGGTAAAGGAGAAGATCTCTGCAGAGTCTTGCCCAGCATCTACTGCGGTTTGTAGTATTCTTGTGTAACCTATAGTAGCATAGGAGTGTTCCTTTGTGCCTGCTTCACTTTCTGTGACCCTTCCTTCAACCAGCCATCCCCTAAACTCTGTCCTTCACCTAGTGAGAGGCTGTACTTCCAAGGGAAGTTCAGGGCACTCCACCACACATGCACACGCGCGCGAAAACACACACACACACACACACACACACACACACACACACGAGACTCATGTTATCTGGTCAACTCACTATCCACCCAGCGGCCTAGTCAGGGCCACTTTTTTGAAGTGTCTGAGGTGGTCTGGTATCATGGTGGGTGCTTATAATCTCAGCACTCAGAAGGCTGAGACCAGCCTGGGATACAATAGAGTTTTCTGCCAACCTGGGTTGTATAGTGTGTTCCCAAGGAGGGGAAAAACTAAGGGAACCGTGGCTTATGTTTGCAAGTGGACCACTTTGGCACAAGACTCCCCTTCCTCTCAGATGTGCCTGACCCCTGTGTATTTCTGCCCTAGTTGTAATTACCGTGTTTTGTTCTGAGTGCTCACGTGGTTGTGTTCGCACAGTGGGATGGGGCCGACAGTCCCCAGCAGGCAGGGAAGACATCGGGATGGGAGTAGAGGTCTATTTCTAGGCAGCTTTTCATTGGAAGTGTCAAGAGCTGGGTGTCATAGGTAGGGGGGCACAGCAGCGCTCTGGGAAGCACACCGGTGGGTCTGGAGCCCCGCCCCCTGAGTTACCGGGATGAGTGACCTGAGGCAAACCACATTACCCAGGAGCTTCTCCTGCAAAGTGGAGAGCTGTATTGCCACCTCCAGGGGTCGTGGAGAGGACAAACGTGGAAGCCTCAGGTAAGGCCCTTTGCGGGCGCGGCTGTCCGTGACCCCATTCCCCAGGCCGCACTGGGGCAGGGGAAGCACACTCTGGGAGGGCGTCCTCACGCGAACAAAGGCTAAGGGAAGGAGAGAAACCCGCGACAGATCCAGTCCAGGAGGGCCGAGAGAGGAGGACCTTGCATACTAGGACAGTAGGCACGGGTTAGAGTGTCGCGAGCCTGAGGGTTCTTGGGGATATCAGGAGCTCTGGGCTGGGAAGGCTTCCTGGAGGTGGGGAGCCGCGGCGTGCGTGGCCCCTTTAAGAACCGATGCCCAAGAAGCTTAGGGAGCTGGGGACGGAGGGCGGTGGCAGAGAGACCCACGGCCGCCAGGGCTCCGCACCCAGCGCCCGCTCCGCTGACGTCACCTGCCCCGGAGCGGCTTACTCTGATTGGCTGCAGGTGACGTCAGGGGCTTTTTCGCTCTGCATGACCTCATCCCTACTGGCAGCCCCGCCCTCCGCCCCGGGCCTGTCACTCGCGGCTCCCGCGGTGGCCGAGCCGGCTCCGCGGACCCCCGCCCCACCCGGACGCCGGACGCCGGACGCTGAGCCGGGCCGGAGCTGCCGGCCGCGCCCGCCAAGTCGCGGGCTGGGATGCGCGCCGTGAGCGCGCGTGCCCGACCGCAGTACGCGCGTTCTGTCCCGAGCGAGCGCTCCCCGCGGTGGCGGCGACGACGACGGCGGCGGCGGCGACGCGCCCCGCGCGCCTCTCTGGCCCTTGCCCCGGCTACGCGGGCCCCCGACGGGCCCATGGGTGGCGGAACGGAGCGGGCGCCGTGAGCGCGGTACCGGCGTCGGGGGCAACCCCAGGGCAAGCGAGAGCCAGGTGAGCCAGGCGCTGACACCGGTCGAGTCCTAAGCCGGGTGTGGGCCCGGGGCGTGCGGAGGTTTCTCTGGGTGTGCGCCCTGAAAGAAGCTCTTTGGAACACGGAGGAATAGATGGCTTTGCTCCGCGAGCAGCGCGCGCTGCAGATCCGCGCCCGCAGTGAGCTGTCTTTCTCTGCATATTCCTTCTTATCTGGAGGGACATACATAAGAGACCTAGGGATTCGCGGGGGAGGGCTGAGATCCAGCACAGACCGGTGAGAGTCTCTGCGAGGCGCCCCCGCTGGCAGCTAGATTTGGAGAAGGTCGTCCGCGGCTGCAGCGGGCAGGGGGATGCGAAACCTCCGACGCCGGAGAGTCGGCTCCGGCCCGCGGTAGGCTCCTTATTTGGAGGGGAAGTTCTAGGACCCCTCACTCTTCGGCTTGCATGGCTGTCCCGTTACCCCTACTTCATGGTGCTCCGCTCGCCTCTGCGGATAAAGAACATCCTTACCCGACGCAGTGGCAGTAGGCGCGATGCTGGGGGAGGGGCCAGCACGGCTGCCTCCTGCAGCCCGGCTCCCTGGCCTATCTGCCTACCTTGGGAGGGAGCGGCCAGTCAGATGCCGCTGGTACCCGTGTGCCAAACCTTGCAAGTGGAGGAGCAAGAACAGGCTTAGCTTCCACTAGATCAGACCTCTTGGAATAAATTTGCCTTTGATTCCTTGTTGACAGGGTGTGCTGCCTCTGCAGCAGGGAGATTGGGGGACTTGATGGTGCAGTGATGGGGGTGGGGGACCAGTGTGGCATCTGCAATGCTCTGTTGTGCAGCATGGGGTGGGGGTAGGGGTGCTTCAGGTCAGGGGCACGGCTTCTTTCACTGTATGAATGAATTCAGAAGGGAAATCCAGTGACCTGTAGACCCACCCTCACATTTGCTTGTACCTAGGGTAGCTGGGTGGGTGAGGGTAGTTTACAGTGCCAAGCTCTTCCCTGAGAGGTCAGAGTCCCCGTGCATTCACTCCTTGGTTAACAGGCACCTGCTACAAATGAGCAGGTCATGTGACCAGGAGCTGTAGGTTCATCTTTATGTCTGACTGCTGCAGTCAGCTTAGGGACCTCAGGAGAGTTGCCGGGCAGTTCTTTTTCCCACCTGCCCTGTGCCCTTGGGGAGACTTGAGGGTGCCTCTGGGGACTTAGCAGTGAACACGATGCAAAAAGATGCTTCAAGTCAATGTGTATAGGACTCCTGCCAACATCTTTCTTCTTGGGTTGATAGACAGAGTCTGATATGCAGCTCACAGAGGAAGCAGGGACAGAGGCCGAGGCCACAGCAAGAGAGATAGTTATGCTGTGGTCCTAAGAAATGTGTGAGCCAAAGAACCTGACTGGACCTCTCAGGACCACAGCTCCCTCTGGCCTCCACTGCCTCTTTTTGGCCTGGCCATTTGCCTGACTGAGACAATGTTTCTGATCCCTCTCCAGGGGTAAGGGTGCAGGGTAGCCTGGCCAGAGAAGCCAAGAGCTCAGCTGCCATGCAAGAACATTTGAGCCCCTCCCTCTAGGAGATAGTCTCTGATAATCTTCAGAAGTGCCCAGTGTGACAGTGAGCTGGCATCTCAGCTTCTTGGGCCCCTAACTTCTGGCTCTTTCCTGAGAGCCCACCTGACTGTGAGCAGGGATGCCCAAGTCAGACCATTGTGAGAAAGGACCCAGTCTTTCAGTGGCTAATGGTCCTGGCAGCCATTTCTAGAAGCAGGGAGTTTCTTGTCACTAGGCACTGAGCAAGAGTAGATTAGTGAGGATGCCACCTAGGACTCGGGCTTTTATTGGTCACATAAGGACTCAGGGACCATGTTGTGTGGGAACCCCAGTGGGAAAGGTAATGGACTGGCACTTGGTATGTGGGCACCAGGGGCTTTGGTATGCAGAAGGCAAGGATGTGTATGCAACTGTATATTTCAGTCATGCTCTCCAGGAGACCATAATGTCTTATGTATGTGAAGATGGACACATGTGTAATTGCACTCAGGGATAAGATTGATTGTTAAGCCATGCATCTGCCAATGTACAAAGGGAGGTGTTCCTCTGCCCAGAGAACAGTGCCACAAGGGCTGAGCTGTGGGCCTGGCCTCCAGCAAAGGGGGCTGTCTGGGACCTCCCTGAGGGGTGTGGCCTGGGAAAGGCTTCCTCTTGACTTTGAATTTAGGAATGCTTGTCTCCTGGCTCAGAATCCTTTGATGAAGGCCTACAGCTTCTGCATAAAGGGTCTTGACCCCCCCCCCAAACCCCGTTCAAGCCTCCCGAAGAACAGGCTGATAGCTATTCTCCCTGGAAAGGACTGGGCAGGGAGTGCTTGAGAACATATGCTTTGCTAAGATTTTTCATGGTCTGTCTGTGCCCTGCTGACCTTCTCAAAACTGACCATACATATCTATTTCAAGCCCCAGTGAATTCTATCCAGGACTAGGCCTGATGCCCAACATTGAGGAAGCCAGGAGTGGGGGGTACAAAGAGGTGCTGTTAGGATGTGCTACTGAAGACCAGCATAGTGCAGAATTTCTTATGCGAGGGGGCTGATCCAAATCTTTGCAGTGTAGTATACAGATGGCCTCAGAGGAATGGGGAGCCAGTGAGCTGCAGTATGGGACTGGGTCCTGGGAATTAGGGCCAAGTAGGGCAGGGTTGGAGTAAGGGACTTCATTGCTGTCTTTGAGTTATAGACCAGAACGACTGGGCACCTGCCATGGAGGAGTGGGAGCATAGAGGAGGGAGACCTGCCTAATCTGCAGAGCAGCTTGCTTCATGGCTGCTGCAGTAGGAGCAGCCGTTGCCTGGCACCTCTGCTGTTGCCATGGCAACATCAGAGGTGCTAACTTGCTAATGAGTCCCCCTCCGCTGCAAATAACAATTCTGTAATGGTTAATAGGGCCCAGTTCCAGTTCTCAGGGTTCCCTCGGAGATAGAGAAAGGGACAGGTATCAGACCTGAATCTATCTGCCCCCATTTCCACCTGCAACCAACCTGCCCTCCTCTGCTCTTCTCTCTGGGTCTCCCTTCCCTGCCATCCTCAGCTACAGCTCCTGTGGGGTTGTGATGAGAATCTTTAGATGGGGCAACCCTAGCAAAACTTTCCTCCAGGTAGTTCAAGGGCTGCTGCAGAGCTCCCTATACTGGTATCAAGCTTCCCTTGATGCAGTTAACCCATCTTGCTCACCTGGGAGGAGGTGGACACTGCTCAGTGACAGGGCCAAGAGACTCAGAAAAGGCCCTTCTGTACCCCAGCATCCTGCACTGTGGCCCTCTCAGAGTCCTGGTCTTTTAGTCCCATTGTCCAGCTCTGCTAGTAGGAAAGCCCACTCCTTCCTGTGGTCTAACCACTAGCCTGTTGTTCCCTCATGCAGTATTCAAGTTAGAAGTCAGGGAAATGTCCCTGAACATCTAAGATAAGCATTAAGTCAGAATGTTTTCAGCAGACAGAGGACCCCTTGCACAGGTAGTCTAGCGCTGTTGAGATTCCCCAGTGTGACTGGCCCAGGCCTGACTCCCCAGTGAAGGGCTTGCAGAGAGGCCTGAGACAAACATAGATGTCAGAGATTAGCACCCCAAAGCCCCCAGTGACTGTGCACTGCCAAGGCTTGGAAGCTGTGCCAAGGCTTGTACCAGCATGGTAGCACCATGTAGGTGCCCACATGACTGCAGTAGAGGAGTGGGGATGGGCCAGGACAGGAAGGGGCTCAAATGAGTGTCTAGAGAGCTGAGCTCCTTCCTACCCCACCACATTTAAGGATAGATGAGGGGAATATTGTACCTACCCTGCTATTTTACCTTCCTCTGCCTCAAGCCTCATTGTCCTGACACTGCACTTGTCCTGGGGGCCCCAAGGAAGACAGCACCTGACAGATGAGAGTCATCAAGCCTAAAGAACAGGGCTTCTAGGTTCCCTGATGCTAGCCATTCCCAGTCCCTCCACATAACCTTCAGTCCAAGAGCTTCTGGGGCCATGCAGAAGGTGCAGCAGCTCCAAGCATCCTAGGTACCACAACCTTCACTCTAGGGCTGACAAACTCCATCCCTTGTACAATGGGTGGAGTACACCAACGGCAGCTTGAGGCATCCATCAGGAATGGTAAAACAGGAGCTCCCTAGTACCTGGCCTTCAGCTTCTAGGAGCCCATGAGCAGGGGCGGGGGCAGGGTGGGCAGTCCTGCTGGTCCTGCTCTTCTATCTACTAACATCAAGGTTATGAGCTTAGAGAACTTTTTCTGGAGGTGGATTCTGGGAATTGGCCATGCAGCCCTGTGCCAAGTAAGGGAGGAGGGTTTGAGAGCCCCTACCTGGGAAAAGAACAGTCAAGCTTTGTACTCTAGGGTCCTGAGAAGACAACAATGCAGAGATCAGCAGGACAGAGATTGAGGAAAGTACAAGCAGAGATGAACCCCAGAGCCCATAATAAGGACCCCACTTTTGGGTCCTCATTTGTCCTCTGCCTTATATTAGAACCCAGCAGAGCCAAGGGTGGTCAAGGTCTCTTCTGTGTACTCACCTTATTGGGTCAGGTTCATCCATTCAGGAGGAAGGGCTCAAAGGACATGCTAGGTGCCAAACACAGGGCCCACCTGGGAGCCAGCTGTAGCTACCCAGATCCCACCATCTGCTGACAATTCACCTTTCCCTCAGGTCTGGCACCATGCACTAGGGTACCCAGAACACTGCAAGGCCACGCCCTCCTCACTTCAGGGGTCACTCTCCCCACTGCCTACCACCCCACCATGGCTGGGGATCGTCTCCCGAGGAAAGTGATGGATGCAAAGAAGCTGGCCAGCCTGCTGCGTGGAGGGCCTGGGGGCCCCTTGGTCATCGACAGTCGATCCTTTGTGGAGTATAACAGCTGCCACGTGCTGAGCTCTGTGAATATCTGCTGTTCAAAGCTGGTGAAGCGGCGTCTTCAGCAGGGAAAAGTGACCATTGCTGAGCTTATCCAGCCTGCTACGCGAAGCCAGGTACCTGTGTCCCACCCTTGCATACATCTCTAGGGCTGACTAGTCCTGAGAAAGCATGCATATGTCACCTCTAAAAGAGGGGAGCTCCTAGGCCTGGTGCCAAGAGTCCTCTGATCAAGCATTTCTCCTTCCCTGTCCCTTAATTCCAAACTGGGCTCCTTGAAGTCACAGTTGAGAGTGCTGTAGGCCAGTCCTCTCTAGTGAGGCCTTCCTCTAGAAATCCTGGGGAGTCCCTTTGTCATATACAAGGCAGATTCAGAGGGAGGAGTCCTGAATGGATAAGGGACATAGGGTTGCACAGAGGGTAGAGCAGGGTAGATGCAGTGGTGGTGCATGCTGAGGACAAGGACAACTGGGTCTGGCCACCCTGACTGTGGTGAGTCCTGGAGGGGAAGACTAAGGGGATTATAGTAGGCAGACTATTTCACTAGCCTCCCCATTCCTCTTCCCACCTCCTGGAGTCTTCTGTGACCCAGAATGTTCTCTGTGGCCCCCAGGAAGGATAATCGTTTCATGGAGGGACAGATTTCTTCCTCGGGACTATCCATTGCAGCAGCTGGGGAGGGACTAGCCTATTGCGAAGCATTTGTGACCTGAGACAGGCTACCAATTACCATCTTCTTCCACCTCTTTTGGGTTAGAGAGGGCATACCAACAGACTAAGGGCTTTAGAAGGATTTCAATTTCGAACTGCCTGACTCCTAAGCTATGATGTGAGAAAACCCAGGTGGGATGCCGCTTGTCGGGAGTCCCCCACTCCAAGGCCAGAACCAGCTCCCCCGTGGTGCCAATGAAGGGAATCCAGTGATTAATCACCCCCAGCGAGGACTCCAGCCAGAGTGCAATTCTATTGGCTGCTGATGACATCATCCAGCCTGGGGTTGACAGCTCAGCTGGCTTAAAGACTGAGTGTGCTTGGGAGGCGGGGACATCAGTCTGTTTGAGCAAAAGCCCCTCAACATCTGGCTCTAAGGCCACAACAATGGAAGAAAAGGGCTGGAGGAACCCCAGCTTCCAACTTCACCGCCTGACCTGGTGGTGTTTGGGGAGGGGGTCCTACTGCAGCCTCAGTTTCTCCATTAGGAGCTGGGGGAGAGTAAATAAGGAGAGAGGTGCTGGCCTTCCAGGAAGCCTAGGAGCCAGCTCAGGCTATGTGTGTGTACTCTCTGAGGCCCCATTAGACTCACCTATGCCTCCTTAACACTTCTGGTTCCGGTGCTTTTGCCAGTGAAGGGCAACTCAAGTCACTCGACCCCTAGTCCCTGCCTTGTGCAAAGCCTGTTAGTGGAGCCATGGGTTTTTCTGCCCCTCGAAGTGTGCACATACCTGTGCACCTAGCAGATGAAGTGGGAGGGAGGATGACAGCAGAGCCCTGTCTCTCCTGTCCTCTTGCTCTTCCAGGCATCCTAACTTCTGCCCTTATGGTCCCCTAGGTGGATGCCACAGAACCACAGGATGTGGTGGTGTATGACCAGAGCACACGAGATGCCAGCGTGCTGGCAGCAGACAGCTTCCTGTCCATCCTGCTCAGCAAGCTAGACGGCTGCTTCGACAGTGTGGCCATCCTCACAGGTAAACTCCAGGGATGGGCCAGGGCTGTGGGATACCTTCTCTTCCAAGCACTCCTCCCCATGCGCTTGGCTAGCACTAGGAGTCTCAGAGGAAAAGTATTGTCCCGCCACTATTGGGATGGTAGGGCGATCCCAGTACCTCTAGGCTTCTCAAAACTCACTTCTACCCTCAACAGCAGGAGAGGTGGACAAGCAGGAGTTCTCCAAGCCAAGGTTTTGGTAGAGGAAGGCCAGGGACCCAGGCAACAAACTGTCTGTGTCAAGGAGAGGAAATAAAGGCTTTACCTCAGTCTATCCCAGAACTGGTAACACAACAGGGACTTTATCCAGAGAACATAGCAGCTGGCCACAAATTATGTCACAACATCCTACTCCATCATGGCCGCTACCTAATGGACCAGCAAGTATCTCTCTGGGCTACCTGTGCTCCAAAAGCAGCCTGGCCAGCTGGCCTCCAAGCCCTACTCAGACACACACACACACACACACACACACACACACACACACACACACACGACTCATGGTTCATGTTCCCACTCTCTACCATGTGCTTAGGCACACTCACCCTCAGGCCATGGCTGAAAGGGCTTTTGTAGACTCTACCTCCCCCGGGAGGGAGGCAGCCTAGATTCCTGAATAGCTGCTCGAGTGGGCTTGTTCTAGGATGGCTGCTCAGATGGCTGGAATCCGGGGCCTTTGCTGATACCCTCTGCCCATGCTGGTAGCCTCTGCATAGCCCGTAGCTAATGGAATGTCCTCCACACCCACTGCATATGGAGTGGAATAAGTGAGTGGGTAGCCAGTCCAGTTCAATGGCACCAGAATCCCATGAGTACCATGGCATCAAGCCCAACCTGAGAGGAAGGCTGGGAGGGCCTGGGCTGCTTCAGTTAAACTGCTAGGTAAATGCTAGGGAGATGAACCCATTCTGAGGTACTCTGAGGTGGTTTGGAGACTCAGAATCATGGGTATGGCCAGGGTCTTTGTGTACATTTGGATATGAGTTATGTCCCACGACACTCTGGGCCAGTATGATCCAAGCATATCTGTGTGTCTATGTGCCCTGAGTCTCTGGTATCAGCCACATACATATATGCATGCACCCCACCTCTGATATTTGTACAGATGCTGAGCCTGACTGAATAGGACTCATAGCATTGTGCATGTGTAAATTCTCGGAACCAGAAGCCACATAGCTGTATCCTAGCTCTAGCCTCCAGGCTTAGTTTGGGAGAAAGAGGAGTTTGGGCCTTTTTACAAGCCCACTAAGCCTATAGGAACCCTTCCAGGGCCCAACTCACAACCCTAGTCATGAATGGAAGAACAAGGTTCTTCTGAAAATACAAAGGGCTCCAGAACTGCACCCTTCCTGGCCCTAACAGGACAACCCCAAACCTGACAGTGCCTGTCTCTTAGGGGTAAGGGACAAGGGGCAAGGACAAGTGGAGACCGCCCTGAGCTGGGCTCCTCCCAGAGGGTTCATTTGGACCTGGTTGTGCTCTAGCTATCTCCCTGAAATTCTAGGTATCTGCCCCGCCAACTTTGAGTCCTTGTCCTCCTTTGTCCAAATACTGAGCTAGGGAGTCCTCCTGGTCAATGCAGTGTGAGACAGGCTCAAAATGATACCACACTGGCCAGATCCTGCTGAGCTAGTGCACAATCAGAAGCAGACTACTGATCAGGGTCCAGGGATGGTTTCACAGTGCACACAGAGCTCCTTGGCCTCCTGGCCAAATACATCAGAGGCCAGGCCTTTACATATCACCCTCTGGCTGTGCTCACAGGAAGCTCAAGGAGATGGGGATGACCAATGAAGGGAATCAGAAGAGGGAATTCAAGCAATGCTCCCACAGTGATGTTGTTGGCAGGGAGGGTAATGAACTGAGTCCCCTTTTTTCTTTAAGTAAAGTTGGAGTTTATTAAGAAAGCACTTTAAATATATTCCAGTCCCCCCCCCTTTCTCTCTCCTCTCTTCCTTCTTCCTCTTCCTCTTCTTCTCTTCTAGCAGGCCCTTTCTCTCTTTCTCCCTCCCCAATCCCCTTCCCCACGATGACTCCCCTGACTTCAATCCATGGGGTCAGTAAATTTGCCTGAGAGCAGCTTTCCAATAAACCTGCCTTTAATATAATAGAGGGGGGTAGGGAGAGAGCTTTAAGTTAGATGTTAGTATGCCTTGGCTACATTTCTGCTGCTGTGAACAAATGCCTAATCAAATGCAACTTCCAGGGGGAAGGATTTATCTGGCTCCCCATTTCCACCCACCACATAGCCTTGGATAGCCCCCCAAATCCCTGGGTCCTTGGTACCCACCTCTCTCCAAACCAGGGAAAACGCAGTGTGTGTTTGGGGGGCAGTGCGTATGACTGAGACTGAAGCCACTGCTTGTCAGAGCTTGTCATTGTGGAATATAGAAAGTTCCATTCTGGGGCTGGAGAGATGGCTCAGTGGTTAAGAGCACTGACTGCTCACTGAACTCTTTACTCAGAGGTCCTGAGTTCAATTCTTGGCAACCACATGGTGGCTCACAACCATCTGTAATAGGATCCAGTGCCCTCTTCTGGTGTGTGTGAAGACAGTAACAGTGTACTCATACATAAAATAAATAAATAAATCTTGAAAGAAAGAAAGAAAGAAAGAAAGGAAGGAAGGAAGGAAGGAAGGAAGGAAGGAAGGAAGGAAGAAAGAAAGAAAGAAAGTAAGTTCCATTCTACTGAACTCACCTCATCATGCTGAGAGTTGTGTCCACCACTGAGATGCTGAACAGTTTCTGGATGAACCCCAGTCAGGCTGGATGTGGCTGTGTCTATTATATCTTTATAATTGTTTTCTTTGAGCCTCTCAACAATGCTGTGTGGCAGGAAAATAAGGAAACTGAGGCCAGAGGCATGCCTTGCAGATGGTCACTGAGTCAGACATACCAGAGGAGCTACCTTGTGTGCCTCAAACTGGTGGAAGGTTTTCTTTCCCCAGCCCAGAGTCCAGGTCTTGGATGTATCTAGACAATAGCCACAGGGAGCAGGCTGTGTGTGCCCTGTGTGCAGACTCTACTCTGCTTCTCTGTCATCTGCTGGGTAGACTGGAGCCATGACCAAACCACAAATGCCCTGTGGGCAATGGCAATTCCAGTGGGTGATGTCATGCCCAAAGAGGCCCCACCTCAGAAGCCCTTTCCTCCCAGACCTGGCACTGGAGCCCAGGCCTGTGGCTTCCAGCCAGCTGGAGTCAGGGAAGGATTGCATCAGCAAGGAGAGAGGCTAAATGCCAGCCTGGCCCCAGGCCAGGGGCTGGAGAAGGACTTACCGAGTCATACCTGAGGAATAAGAGACCCCTGGTGAGGTCTAAGCCATCTCCTGCCTGGCTCCCATGTGCCACACTGACAGGCCACCTTGACCCCACATTTATGGGCATCAAAGCAGTGCCCCTGAGCCAGTCCCTAATTAGCTTGAGGAGGAATGTGGGCGTAGGTGCCTGTTCTAAATGGGCAGCAGCACACCCCCAGTGCTGCAGAGAAGAGCAAGTAGCCTGCCAGCAGGAGTCCAGGTGCTAGGCCAGAAGCAGGCTGGGTTTGGGGTCTGCAGGGTGTGGCTAAGCCCAGAGGAACTCTCCTGCCCCAGCTGGCCAGCTTCCTGAAGAGCCTTCTGTGTCTCCTCCCACAGGAGGCTTTGCCACCTTCTCCTCCTGCTTCCCTGGCCTCTGTGAGGGCAAACCTGCCACCCTACCATCCATGAGCCTCTCTCAGCCTTGCCTGCCTGTGCCCAGTGTTGGCCTGACCCGAATCCTGCCTCACCTCTACCTGGGTTCTCAGAAAGATGTCTTGAACAAGGTGAGTACACAGAGGGTCACTGCCAATAGGAGAAGGGGGTGGGTGGCTCTGGATTTAGGTCCTAGGGTGGTCTGAGAGGAAGATAAAATGAGTCTGAGCTGGGAGCACAGGAGGACCAGAGCCTCCCCACCCACTGACCTACAGCATGGTTCAGGCAGGAACACAGCAAGGCTAATGGAAAGGCGGGCTCCCAGTCTCTTCTGTGGTGGGGCTGGAAGCCTACATGCCAAACTGCTTCTGTCACTGGGCCCCTTGCCAGCTCTGAAAGAATCCCGTGTTTTAAAAATGGTGAGGAGGGAAAAGGATGAAGGCACCGCCCAGGCAACCATAAAATTCCTGGGAGCCCAATGCTGGCTGTGGGTGTGGCTTGCAGAAGCCATCCTTCCTGTACCCATCCTGTGGGCTCCATGGTTGAGATGAGAAAGGGTTTCTGGACCCAGTCTTTTCCCATATGGCAAGATCTTGAAAAAAATCTGAGGCTTGGGGACATCGAAACACTTTAGAGTCCTTCTGTTCTACGAGAGGTGGGGGAAGAGGAGGGGAGTTGGTTCTTCTTCCACTGGGGGACTTTGCTTTTCTCTGCTACCCCATTCTGATCCATCTTCCTATCCCTCCAGGATCTGATGACCCAAAATGGAATAAGCTATGTCCTCAATGCCAGCAACTCCTGCCCTAAACCAGACTTCATCTGTGAGAGCCGTTTCATGCGTATCCCCATCAATGACAACTACTGTGAAAAGCTGCTGCCCTGGCTGGACAAGTCCATTGAGTTTATTGGTGAGGGCAAGGGAGGGTGTGTGTGTCTCTATAGGGTGGAAGAGCTGGCTAGAGGAAGACTAGATAGAGGCAGAGGGGAGAACTGGGAGGGCCACCAGCACTGTCTGCCATAGGGAGGGTTGGAGAGTACCTTGGGTAGGGAGGAACAGTGCAAGCTCAGCCCTTACCTGATCCCCCACCATCCACCTGCCCCCAGATAAAGCCAAGCTGTCCAGCTGCCAAGTCATTGTTCACTGTCTGGCTGGCATCTCTCGCTCTGCCACCATCGCCATCGCGTACATCATGAAAACCATGGGCATGTCTTCTGACGACGCATACAGGTATTCTCCTGGGCCCCGAGGACCTAGAACACTACAACCAATGGCTAACAGCATTGCCCTCCCTTTCCTCCCTCCACCCACTTGGATTGTACAAATTACTACCCTGGCGGGGAGGGAAAGCCTGAACCTGACACAGAGCTTGGGTACTTAAAGGTTTGCCGTGAGTGCTGAACAGGGGCGGGGGGGTTGGGGGGAGAATCAGGGACAAGCCTGTTCTGACAGAAATGCCTCTTACTTGCTTAGGTTTGTGAAGGATAGGCGCCCCTCCATCTCGCCCAACTTCAACTTCCTGGGCCAGTTGCTGGAGTATGAGAGGAGTCTGAAGCTGCTGGCTGCCCTGCAGAGTGATGGACCTCACTTGGGGACCCCTGAGCCCCTCATGGGCCCGGCAGCAGGCATCCCACTGCCCCGGCTGCCACCATCTACCTCAGAGAGCGCTGCCACCGGGAGCGAGGCAGCAACCGCAGCCAAGGAGGGCAGCCCGAGTGCTGGAGGGGATGCTCTGATCCCCAGCACAGCTCCAGCTACCAGCGCACTGCAGCAGGGCCTTCGTGGCCTGCACCTCTCCTCTGACCGCCTCCAGGACACCAACCGCCTCAAGCGCTCCTTCTCCCTGGACATCAAGTCGGCCTATGCGCCCAGCAGGAGACCCGACTTTCCCGGCCCACCCGACCCTGGAGAAGCCCCGAAGCTCTGCAAGCTGGACAGCCCGTCTGGGGGCACGCTGGGCCTGCCCTCACCCAGCCCGGACAGCCCGGACTCCGTTCCAGAGTGTCGCCCACGACCCCGTCGGCGACGTCCCCCGGCCAGTTCTCCTGCCCGCTCCCCCGCGCACGGCCTGGGCCTGAACTTTGGAGACACCGCCCGGCAGACTCCGCGGCACGGCCTCTCGGCCCTGTCGGCGCCCGGGCTACCTGGCCCTGGCCAGCCGGCTGGCCCCGGGGGCTGGGCGCCACCACTGGACTCCCCAGGCACACCGTCACCCGACGGACCCTGGTGCTTCAGTCCCGAGGGCGCGCAGGGTCCAGGCGCTGTGTTCTCTGCCTTTGGCCGGGCGAGCGCGGGCGCGCCTGGACCCGGTAGCGGCAGCAGCAGCGGTGGTGGCGGCGGCGGAGGCAGCAGTAGCAGCAGCAGCGACCTGCGGCGGCGGGATGTGCGGACCGGCTGGCCCGAGGAGCCTGCTGCAGATGCACAGTTCAAGAGGCGCAGCTGCCAGATGGAGTTCGAAGAGGGCATGGTGGAGGGGCGGGCACGTGGCGAGGAGCTGGCAGCCCTGGGCAAGCAAACCAGCTTCTCTGGCAGTGTGGAGGTCATCGAAGTATCGTGACCCTTCAGGAGTCCCTGTGCCCTTGCTCCAGCCAGGCCAGGTATAAATATATATTATATATAAAACACACAGAAAAGGTAAATGGTTTTACTGCAATTTTTATCAAGAAGTAAATATTTCGATTTTTTTATTTATTTAAGCTAGTGATCTGGCAACTGTGCGGGGCGGCCCTAAAGCTCTGTTTTTACTGTCTGGTATTTAAACTGAAACAGGTTTCTAAGCAATATGAGGCCACCTTCAATCCCAAGCTGGGTTGACAGGCCTGGGCCCCTCCTTGCCCTTCCCCTCTGGAAACATTACTGACCTTTCAAAGAGCTGCCCAGCTTTCCTGCACTTTTTACATAAGATAAAGGGGGAAAATGAAAAAAAAAAAAAAACAAACCCAAACCCTTACTTGCCACAAACTGAGCCGCAGACCCTTCTTTCCTTTCCCTCCTCTCCCGTCTCTCCTCTCCTGTCTCTCCTGTCTTGGGCTCTGCAGCAAAGCCATAGGTAAGGGGAGGGGGAAACCCTATCGTCCCTGCAGAAGGCCCCACCAGCAGTGTCCCCACACCTCAAATTGCCAAGTCTTAGTGGCATAGGGATACCTTCTCTGCTCTTCACCCCAGGGCTGTTACCTGGCAGGTGTTGGTGGGCACTGGGCCCAATGGACCAGAGTTTTCAGGGAGACTTGGACAAGGGGGTTCCTGAAAGCCAGATGAGGTAAGCTCCAAAGGCAAGAATGGAGAACCTCACTCCTGTGAGGGTGAGGCCCAGTTTCTTTAGAAGGGCCCAGGAGGCCATTCAGAGGAAGCGTCTTGTCTCGCATTCCTTTGCAGATGCCCCTGCCCACTGGGAAGCCCAGTAGACTCCCCCAGCATGTACTGGGGCAGTGTCCAATGCCAGCAGGAGGAGCTAAGCTAGCTGGGGCTGGCAGGGGCTATCTCTGCTGGTCAGAGGGGAGCTCTAGGCCCAGTAAGAATGGGGGTAGATTCAAGCTCTCATTCTGGGCTCTTCCTGCCACAGGTAGGACTTGGAATTCTACTGCACCTTCAGGCTGAGGGGCCCCTGAAGCAGGTGGAGTAGAGCACCTACCAAGCCCTTAGGCTTCCAGGAAGCAGAAATCCTCAGCTTTAGGAGAACTGTCTCCAAAAGACCCCACCTAAGGACAGATGCTGGGGAAGTCCTCCCTGACAGCCCCATCCCCACAAGGGCTTCTCAGGAGAGAGTCCCTCTGTGTGCTCCCTCCCAGGCAGAGTACTTTCCCAGTGTCTTCAAGATGATATGCTAGCCTCCACCCAAGGTGGCTTTTTTAGGCTCAGAGCCAATCTAAGAGAAGGACAAGGAGAAAAATGCCAGCCACCCTTGCTGAATTTCCTCTTGGACTATTGGGGACCCAAAGTTTTGAGGCAGAAAAGGGGTTCTTGCCCTCAGATGTCTTCAAGTCTTGGAATGGGTCTGTCCTTTGAGGAAGAAGCCAGGGGCTTGTTAACAGGTAGCTGGGGCAGGACAGAGTCTTGGAAAAGACCTAGGGTGGCACCTTTCTACCCCACCTCTCTTGCTGTGTCCTTCTGTCTGTTCTTCTTTTGACCTGCCCCCCATGTTCCTGTCACCCTCCTTCTTAAGCAAAAGTCCTGTCCCAGTTCTCTTGATCCCACCCATCCTGATCCCTGAGAAAATAAGCTATTGTTGTATTTTCAATCTATGGATTAGAGGTTTAAGTATTTATTATTATTGGTTAATTATTATTATAATTATTATTATGTAAATTTGCCTCCTGTCTGTCATTGGATTTCTGAGGTGACCCTGGGTGTGGAGGTTCACTGGCTTCCCTTCCATGCCCCTACTCTACTGCTGTCCAGGAGATAGTGGTATGGGGCCACCAGTTGGAGCCTAAAGCTCCCCCTTGGATCTGGTCCCTCCCCTCTCTTGATGGAGATATGGCATCTATCCTGGACACACGGGGCCTAGTAGCCTCAGTCTGTCTTTGTTCTCACTTACACATGACCCTGGTCTTCACAAAGTGAGAAGACAAGGTGGAGGAGGTCTCAGCTCCTCCCTCCTTTGTGTTGGGGGAGGTGGAGCACAGGCTTTCCCTGTGGCTTTTCACCCACTGTCCAGGGTGTGGAGGGTATAGGGTTCTCTCTTGCTCTCCCACCCCTCCTACCTGGTCACTGCCGGCACTGGAATGGCCCAGAATGCACCTGGCCCCCTCCTGTTGTCCAGTACAGAAGAGGTCCCTTGCCCAAGGCTTCCGGTCCCTGAGGACCAGGGTGCCAGCTTCCCCCTTGGGACTTTGCCCCATGAGGCCGCACTTTCCTGTCCCTCCTTTTGTATTTGAAACAATGTGTTGTAATAAATCATGAGACGGATGTTTTCCCCAGGCCTCTGCTGACTCTTTCTTAGGGCTGGTGGTGGGAGAGGTTGGGCACTTGGGGGCAGTCTGGAGGCTTCCTGAGACAAAGGCCTGGTAGGTTATGCCTGCAAAGTCTGCTTACTAAGTGGGCAGAGGGAAGACTCTGAGGCTTATTTCTGGTAGACCAGGTATAGAGGAGGGGCACAGGATCTGATGTGCACCCCTAGGATGTAAAATACCCATTTTTCTTATCTACTATTAAAATAACTGAAAACAAGGTAACTTTAAATATCAGTTTGCAGGCTGGGGAGATGCTTCAGTCAGTATTTGCTGGGCAAGTATGAGTACCTGAGTTGGATAACCAGAGCCCAGGTATGGTGGCATACACTTGTAATCTCAGTGCCAGGATCTTGATGTTTTATGGCCAGGCAGCCTAGCCTACTTGATGCCCCAGGCCAACTTGTACGTGTTTCAAAACAAGTTCAATGGTGTTTTAGTTGGGTTTCCATTGCTGTGAAGAGACAGTCCATTATCATCATTGTAGGAAGCATGGTAGTGTGCAGGCAGACATGGTGCTGGAGGAGAGTTCTGCATCTTGATCCAACGGCAGCCAGGAGAGACTGTCTCATAGGCAGCAGGAGGGAAGGTCTCAAAGCCCACTCCCACAGTGACACACTTCCTCCAACAAGGCCACACCCACTCCAACAAGGCCACACCTCCTAATAGTCCCACTCCCTAGGCTAAGCATATTCAAACCACCACAGACAGCTTCTGAGGAATGACACCTGAGGTTGTTGCCCTCTGGCCTCTGCACACATGCACGAATACTCTGCATACACAAGTGCACACATACACAAGAGCTCTGTTCACTTGTCAACTCCCATCACAACACAATCCTACTGTAACACAGCTCATTCCTCCAGACTTGCCTTGGCACATACACACACCTCACCGCTGCCTTTCCAAACAGACACAGGGTTTACATATATACATATATTATGCAGCACAAGGACCAAAAATATACCAGAACTGCTGGCTTCTGCAGCACACATACTGAAAGTGGAACAGTATGGAGAAGATCAGCATGACTCTTGTGCAAGGATGACACATAGATTCATGATGAATTCAATTTTTTTTTTGAAACACCCTGGTACATCTACCAACAGATCCCTGATGTAGCCCACTGTTTCTAATCCCCAGAGGAAGTGCTCTTGCCCGTGACTCTTAGCCCCTCTGCCTCATTCCTTTCCCCAGCACTCCTGCAATGTGAAAGGGAGTCAGGCCCAGACCTTAGGCCATGAGTATCTCGACAGCCATCTTTCCCCTTACCCCTACCGGGACCGTGAACTCCCTCTTCTGCTCCTTTCCCCTTGCTCACCCTCACCCCACGTAGATCTTTGAACTGGTGGAAATGGAAGCAAAGTTGGGTGTTGGCCCAGTTTCTATAACCTTCATTTTTTTTTAAAGTTTGTTTTTGTAACAACAACAACAAAAAGACACTAAGCTAAAGCATACCAGAGTGTCTGATGTGACCCCATCCTTGTCTCTAGACACAGGGCTCCTCTCCCTCTGGACAGATGGCCCGTATACCAGTGCAGACCAGACAGTGCCCAGGCTTATCTTCCATATATTATTACAAGTTATGTGACCATGGGCATCCATGTACCATTTTATAGGACAGACTTCCGGATGTGGCTTTTTCTGGGCCACCTCAACATTTAGTTCTCATCCTAACCGTCTCTGTGTGGAACACTCAATATGGACTACTCTGGATACTGTGTGGGAATTCCTAAGTGGGCTTCTTGAAAGATTTTTGTTCTTATCTCTGCCCTTGGCTAATTTGACATTCTCCAGGTTGGCCATCCTATTCCAGAGACTTTTTTTTTTTTTTTTTTTTTTGCTTTCAGGCAGACAATGACACTGGCCACTCATATGAATAGGTAGGGGTGTGTGTGTGTGTGTGTGTGTGCGTGCTCATGCATGCCGGTAGGCCAGGAGATGGAGGAGGAAGAATCAGGAGAGGAGGGGAGGAGGGGGAAAGGATGTGGCTAGCTCCTCTTCCAGCAGATCTTGAATTCTGCATCCTCAAGAGCCCTCAAAGAAGCTGAAAGCTAGCAGTATAGTCTGCCTCTAGCAAGGTTATTTTTAGCTCAAGAACATCTATTTATAGCCCTGGCAGCCCCTAGGAGTCAATAAAACCAAGGACTGGAAAAAGCTGATGGTTGTCTCAAGTAGGCCTGATACTCCTTCCACCTTCAGTGCACACGAGCACCTACAATTGCAGAAGGTGAGTGACAGTGTTTCTCTGGGGAGGCCAGCTGATAGCATTGGCTTCAGGACTCTGGAGGCAATGTAAGACACCACATGGAAGTGAAGGAGGTGCCATTTACTAGCCCACCAAGACTTCTAGGGGTCATCTCAGTCAAAGACTGCATAAGAGTAAACTGTGCTGGGGTGCCCAGTGTTCAACTCCTATACTGTCATACCCAGGTACATTGCCTCTGCAAAAGACCTGACTCCAGCTTACAACTCCCTCCCCAACCCTAAGCCTTTGGAGACAGGGTATAACACATAGTCAACACAGCCTCAAGACTAGCCTCAGACAAAGGGTAGATAGCTGGGAACGCGGGAGACAAATGAACAGAATAGATAGATGATGGATAGGAAGGACGATCGATTGATGGATGGTGAGTGGGGTAGATGGATGAATGGATGTACATATGAATAGACAGGTAGATGGTTGGGTAGATAAGAGGTGGCTGGATGGCTCAGAGAGGGATGGTGAAAGTATGCGTAGGTAAACACTGCTCTGTTGCAGTGGAGCTCTTCTGTCTTATATTAAAACTGTGAGTTCAGCAATGCATGGTGGTGCAAGGCTGTAATTCCAGCCCTCAGCTGAGGCTAGAGGATTGCTTGGGGTTGAAAGACAACCTGAGTTACATGAAATATTGTTTAAAAACAATCAAACAGGGGCCAGGCAGATGGGTTTAGCAAGTTAGGGCACGTACTGTCAAGCCTAATGACCCAGTTCCATATCTGGGACCCACATGGTGGAAGGAAAGAATCAACTCCCATAAGTTGTCTTCTGAGTCCCATATGGAAGCTGTGTCATGGACACAGATATGCAGGTCACACATAAATAAGTGTGAAAAACAAGCAAATGATAATAATGATGATGAAGGTGTCTGTGGCTCTTCCCATTCTACTTTGAGCTATAGGCAGACACTTGTCTTGAACATAGAGTGCATCCAGTGAATGCCCTTTGACTAAGCCACACATTAGCAGTTCTAGGGCTGCACACCACCATAGAGTCCAGTTTCTCTCCCAGGCCCAGAAAGAAGAGCAATTTTGTCCAACATCCCTCAGCAAGTCAAGGGCAAAATGCACTGCTCATTTGCTCTGTTGCCAATCCTTGCAAGACCCTGTGAAAAATCCCTGAAAATGTCTTAGGGGACTGTTGGTGTTATGTGACCTGTGCTGTCACTGGACTTATGGTTATTTTGTGGAATCTTCTTTCTTCCACCCTTTTCCACCAATACTCCATCCTTTCAACCCCCTAATACTAGGTAGGAGAGAAAAAAGGACAGAGGGGAAAGGCGGTGATGTTATTGTCAGACTACTTCCTGCTGATTAGGGGCATTGAGTTCCTTGGGACAACTTTGATCTTTGCTGTCAGAATATCTAATTTCTTCTTTCTCCTGTTTCTTCTTCGAGTGTAACTACTTAACAAATTGTGACCAACAACAACCCAGCACCACCACCCCACACCTCCTTTCAGAGCCCTAGCATTTGTATACCCTCTGAAAAGTCCCCAGAATTCTAAACATCACACAATCACAGAAACCATCTGCCACTGGCAAAATCATGCCCCTGCTAGAGCATATGGCAAATCATAGTCAGCTGCTGTGGACAATCTGAAGCAGCTCCATATCCCATATCTGGGATTAAAACATATTCAATATTTCTCCCTTTTTTCCAAAGAAACCGAAATTTTCACTACAGGACTTACCTGGCTCTGAAGAGCAAGTAGGATAGAGAAAGGTGGTTCATCTCGGGCTGGTGGCAGGGGAGTGGGAGCAATATCTCCAGAGAAATCAAATCCTATGTAGAAAACATGAAAGCTAGACTAGAGAGGCAGAGATCGTCAGGCCCATTCTAGACCCCCGAGCACTGGTCTCTAGATGTAAGGTACTTCCTGGAAATAGAAGCAAGCACCTTGAAGTGAAGGTATCTTTATGAAAGGATTGCCTGTGCCCCCCCCAACCCAGGATCTTGACAAAAGAAGAAGGAAAGAGGAGGCTATCTGGGACAATTTCCAAGGCTGTCCTGAAGGGTTGGGGAGAGTTAACGTGCTCTCTCTTCTGCTACCCTGTGTCCCAGGCCACAGAGAAGAGTGCTGCAAGGGCAGGCTTGCTGCCAAAGTTCAGGCAGATGTGAGCTCCTTCCAGCCTTTCCAAGTAGAACAAGGCTCGTCTGGCTTAAGCATCTGCCAGTGTACCTCTTCCTTCTCCAGGCGCCCTTGTAGTGGCGGTGATCTCAGAAAGGGGAAATTTTGAGACAGAAAACTTGGGAGACTTTCCCTAAGTAGAAGGGTGCTAAGGAAACTGCAGGTGTCACCTAGAGAAATATCTCTACATATTTGCAAGCACCAGACCGGAAACTAGAGCACCAGCTGAGGGAAGTGCTGGCAGCCAAAGCTGAAGTTTCCTCTTACCCTTTTCTCACCAGGAATCACACCAAGGTATGGGGTCAATGGCACCATTGGCATCTGTGGAGGAAGGCAGACACAGGCTGATGCAATTAGTGGACATGACTATAAATAGCTAAAGAGAGCTTTAAATAGAAGGGGCGGAGCGAGCCCCTAAAAGGCTGGTGGGGAGGAGATTGGACCTGAGTGCCTGACTCAAGAGGAGGCAACAAAACCAGTTCTGGGTCCTCAGCCTCCCGCAGCCCCTCAGTCCAACTAATCTCTACCCAGAATGTTTCTGGGAAGAGGGTAATGTCTGCCCATTCATTCTAGGATGATAACTCACAGCATCACTCTGGAATTGGGGAGGGTCAGGGAGATGGGAACCTGTGTCCTTCAAAGCACCTTTTCCACAGAAGCTCCTAGCCTTGGGCTCCAGATTCTTTCCTGGAAGGAGCCCCTCCCCTTGAGGACTAATAAACTAAATACAAAGGGGATAGATTACCCTGCCTCTTTCTGTCCTTTTCTAATCAGGTCCTTGAACTTGACCCCTCCCATACCTCATAGACACACCCATAAAAGTCCAGATGGATTGATGCTCCACTTGCCCTGAGTCTGGTCAGTCAATGGTCCTCCCTGAATGCCTTGATCTTCTCCATCAGAGCCTACCCCAGGTTAAAGGTGGATCCAAGACAGGAGTCTGGGTGAGACAGCTCACATGTTCAAGAAAACACTACATATAATGGGAAGCCCAGCAAAAACTTTAGGATCCAGGTGCCTGCCCTCCTTGCCCAGGCTCCCTCGCTCCTCTTGTCCACTCACCTAAGCATTGTACACCTAGGCCCAGGCCAAGTACCAGCAGGCACCCAGCATTGAGTAGCCACAGTAGGCCAAGTCCTGAAAGTTAAAGAGACAACTCTGCAGCCAGTCAGTGGCTTCAGTCTAGGTTCCCACTGAGACACACTCTTCCTGGATTCCCCACCCAGCCACCCAGCTCTTTGCTCTCTGCCGATGGTCACTTGTGAGGAGAGAAAGTTATGGCTAGTAAGACATAAGTCCCTGCTAACCCTGCTAGGATTTTGGATAGTTTGACCAAGTGGGAAGAGGAGGGAACGTTTGGGCCCCACCCTTTCCTTGGCCAGTGACTACTGGCAGCTCCCCTCCTCAACTTCTGCATCCTGATGTGGTTAGAGCTAGGGTCAGGGGCGCGCTGCTGTAGCAGTGGGAGTGGACAAAATCTGGATGGACATCAGCAGCCACTGGCTGGTGTACAACTGAGTACTCTGGGGCTAGAAGGCTGGGTAAAGCAAGTGCCTCCCATTCTCCGCAGGGTCCTCCTAAGCGCAGGGGAGCTTCACCAGCACTCCTGCAGCCCAGAGGCAGAGGAGCACTAGTGCAGTGAACATCTGCTCACTCTGAGATCTGTACCCAGCGCAGTTCAAGATCTTTGCACTGAGTGGTCAAATGATTGTCTGAGTCTCTCCTGGCACAACCATCTTGAATAGGATTGTATTGTGCCTAGAGTGAGACCTGTCACTTATCTCCTGGCTCCAACCTGGAGCGGCAGCTGGGAAGGTTGCGAGTAGCCCACTAGTGCCACCTGCTGCCCGAGTCTGAGCAGACAAGGGCTGGAGTCTGTCCGTGAATAACCATTCTACTTGATTTCCATTGATCTGGTTCTCCTCAAGCTGAAAGGAGGACTTGATGCAGACTGAGGTCTCCAGCCCTGCAGCCTTCTCACCTTCCCTCTGAGGACCTCCCCTTGGTTTGTCTGCAGCTATGACTGTGTTGGCATCTTGTACCTGCACCTGCTGTTGGCTTTCTGGCGTCCCTCAGAAAGGTCGGCCACACCCATGGTTTCAACCGTCAATTGACCCAATTGTTCCCTCAACCAGATTTTTTCCTGTACTTTCAGACCTGGAAATGTCAAGCTCACCTGGATGGTTTTACCACCATCCCTATATTTGCCCAGCCACCCCTCCCAGACTATCTACAATCCCTCCCAGAAGGCATCTGTCTTCTTGGCCTGCCTCCAGCCTGTGCATGCACCAGGCTGGCACCCCTACCAAGCTGCTGCCAGGTTCAAGGCTTCATTTAAACCCCTCTATGTTGAGTGGACAAACATTCAAGTCTTGGGGTGGGAGTCAGTTCTAGCCATCATATCCAGTAGGGTCTGCCTGGTATTAAAGTTTCTCTTTAAGGTACTATGTGTTTCCTGGGGCTTCAGTAACAATCCTTAGGAACAGGGTGGTTTAAACAACTGGAGTTTCTCTCTGAATTCTGGCTCAAAGATGGAAGTCAGTTGTTGCCAAGTAGATGAAGGAGTGGGCTCCTTCTCATTGATGAGAAAGAAAATTCATCCTGGGCTTCATCCTTAGCTGCAATGGTCTCCTAGAACCTTTATTTAGATCACCAATCACTTTGGATCAGCATCCCCACATATTTCAAAGTGACCTCATCTAAGTTATGTGGATAAGGATACAGGTTCAATAAGATCACATTTTGAGATTCAGGGCATTAGACTCAAATATCAATCTAGGGAGAGATACAACCCAACCAATAATAAGCATTGGAAGGTGGCAGCATGAACATTCTGGGGCTATGGTCACGAAAGCCACCTGGACCTCCTGAACTGCCACTAGCCCTGATGGAAACTGTAGGCAGAAGGTTGGTTGATTAGAGAAAGCCATAGTGACCATGTGGCCCTGTGGATTCCCATGTCCTCCTTTCCAGAGAATGCCTGTAAATGGCCTCTTCCCAGCTCCACTGGCTCCTGGTGTCCCTCTGCTGCACACACATAGCTCAGCCTCTGCCTCTGTCTTCATACACTGCTGAGGCTTAGAGACTCTATTATGTTGCTGATGTCACTGCTGCTGCTGCTGCTGCTACCATTCTTGGCAGATATCAGAGCCTAGTTTCTTTGCCCTTCCAATGATGGTTGAAAGCTCTCTAGGAATCCCCCAGGCCTTCAGCACCAGATTCAGGCATTCAGCCCTGTGGATTGAGCACCTACAGGGGTCTTAGCCTAGCCATTATGGGACTATCCAGTCTGGATTACATAAGCTAATCAAATAAATCCCCTTTGTAATACATATTTATTCTATCAGTTCTGATTAATAGAGCCTCTAAGCCTCAGCATTGTATGAAGACAGAGGCAGAGGTTGAGCTATGTGTGTGTAGTAGAGGAACACCAGGAGCCAGTGGAGCTGGGAAGCTGTCATAAGGGTCCTTCCTTAAGGCCTGTAGAGCATTGATCTCATGCTTCTGGCTTCCAGGATTGAGAGAGAATCAACTTCTGTTGTTTGAAGTCAACAAATTTGTGGTCATTGCTAGGACATCCCTAAGAAAACTCACAATCCCCTACCAGTCACTTCAGGGTCTCTCCAACCCAGCATAACTCAGAAGTGACAGACTCTGAAGTTGAACTATAACGAGCCTTTGGGGACAGAGCACCTGATGTGTGACATGCTTTTCAGGGGCCTACTCCCTTTCCTGATGACTGCAGGCCTAAGTTAAATGGAAATGATGCCTTTGGGGAAGCAGTAAGATCCTAACTAGCATGCTGTCTCATTTAGACTTTGACTGGCAGAAACTGTAATGAGCTTGATACGGTTCCCTGCAGATGCCAGGCAAGCCCAAGGTAAATAGGACCAGGTACAGCCCAGGATGCAGACCTCTGCTTCTGAGATCCTAGGCAGCATCACACACAGTGTTATGTTTCAGCCTGGGAGCAACCTCCCACTGTGCCACCTTGGCTAGCTATCTTGGCTGCACCTACCTGGAGTATAGTGCCAGGTGCCCCAGGGGCTGCTTGTGATGCATTCACCAAGCTCTTGTGAGTGCCTGGAAATGATCCCGACTCATAAGCATCGCACCCCTCATCCGGAGCTCTGGCCACCCCAGGAGCAGAACACCATGCCCAGTGAGCCACAAAGGGGGCTTCTCGTGCTCTGTAGAGGGTGACACAGGAAGCTCTAAAGACATTGCAGCCTTCCTTTGCCACTGGGCAGAGATCTTGCTGTCCAGCCTGTAACCACCTCAACTGCCCTCTTGGGCCTGAAGAGGAGAGCTCCTCTGGAGAGCAGGATGGCTTAAGAAGATGAGAGCACATGGTTGGAGATCGCAGTTCCCTGCCTGAGTGGCCTTAGGTAAGTCTCTGTTCCCCGGGAATCCCCCTAGAACAGCTTGAGAATGCAATGGAGACACAAAATGAGCAGCAAGGGGGACATGTGAGGTGCTCACTGAAGCCTGGCAGGGCTTGGGGGAGGGGAGGTCAGACTACTGAAACCCACAGAGGTCTGACTCTTCCCAGCTCTTCCCCAAAACAAATCCGTGGACTTACAGGAGATGAAGTAAATATTGTCCTTCATGGCTGGTGAGGAGAGAGAGGCCCTCTCTCCTGTCCAGCAGGTGCTAGAAGCTGTGGGTGTCCTCAGCTTCACTTAGGACAGTCCTAAGCACAGAGCCAGCTCCTGAAGTGAGAGGGAGTCATTTGTTCCCAGTTTCCCAAAGGCACTAGAGTTTGTATTGCACAGCTCACTCTGTGCCAAGCCCCCATCTATGAGGTGGGCAGTGAGGAAGGGGAGAGATACTTGCCACCCCACACTGGCTGTACCTTTAATGGGGATGAGGCAGGGCAGCAAGAGAACTCCAAGAGTAGTCAGACCCAAGTGGTGAGAGGAGAGGGCCCAGCAAACTCATGTGTCTCCAAAGCAGAGTCTGACTGCTTTGGAGGGTGAGGGTATTGTTATCCTCTGAAAACTTGGCCAGTTGGTTGGTGTTGTCCTGAAGGCCTCAGCCTTTCACTCCATAAGGGGGCAGCTACTGAGGTAGGAGTGAGAGTCCCACAGGTTCTGACTTGAAGGCTGCCTAGTCTGAGATGGAGACTAGCTACTAGAGAGCTGGAGAAATCTACACCCTCATGACTCAGAGACTTCTCAAAACCAGTCAGAAGGAAGGGACATGGTGTCAAAGGTGGGATTTAGGACCTGTGTCTTAGTCTCCAAGGCTGCTATCACAATGTGCCACCAACTAAGTGGTTTAGAAGTGCAGGTATGTGCTGTCTTAGCTCTGGAGGCTTGAAGTCCTGTCTTCAGTGTCCTCAGGAATGGCTCCTCCCTAGAGCTGTGAGGAACACTGGGGTTCTTCTATGCCTTGTGGTGGCTGTGTTATCATAGCCTTTCCTCCTCAGTGAGTATCTGTCTGAATTTTCCCTTTATGTAAGGACATGATCAACTGGATCAGGCTTCTACTCCACAGTGACTCACCTTTAGTGATTATACCGCCAATGCCTGTTTCATATAGGGTCATGTGCTGAGGTCCTGGGGGTTAGGGATTCACAATGTATGTATGTATGTATGTATGTATGTATGTATGTATTCATGCATGTATGTATTTTGGTGGTGTGTATCAATTTTCAAAAACCAGCATTCTCTGCTCCCTGGCAGTAAGCAGTGGCTTTATTCTCCAGCATGCCCATTACTGACATGTATATCCCCTCTTTTTAAATCAGTTATTAAGTACTCCTGCCAACCAACTGTTCTTCTAAGGGAGATTTACGTGTATTTTTCCATTTCTGTTTTCTAAGCACCTTATAAATGTCTAGTGCATGGTTGGCACTCTGCACTTGTTAATGGATGAATAGGTGGATGCAAAGAAGGAAGGGCTACATGGAAAGCTCTCTGATCTCTACCTTCTAGGAAAAAAATGGTATACTAAAACTAAAACTTCGTCTCCAGAGAAAGCCAGAGGTTGTTATCACTCTCTCAATTCTGACAGACATGGAGGAAGGCCTTCTAATATTGCAGTTTTATTCCTGTGTTTCATCCCTGCACAGAACAAGGAGTGTCATTAATAAACTGGATTGTCATAAGTTGGAAGACATGAGTCCAGTTGTAGCTATTTCTCTAGGAGTGAGGACCATATAGGTACATCAATAGTTATTTACCTAGCAATCCATCAATGTATCAATGAGCTTTAATTCACTATAATAAAATACTGGGCTCAAACTAACTTTGTAGAGTAAGGAGACTTGTTTAGCTCAGTTTTGTGCAAACAGCATGGTACAGGCTCTGGTATGGGCCCCTCTCTTGGATATAGTACCTCACAATATATAGCAATGGTGGGAACATGTGTAGGAACAAGTGATCGAATCCCAAACTCAATGGCAGAGAGTGCTGGGAAGGGTCAGCTCTGCTTCTTTTATAACAATTACCTTTGAACAACTACAAGAATTACCTTAATATTTTTCAGAGCAGGGCCAAAGGACTACCCCCTCCACCAAATGGCTCGTAAAGGTTCTGACCTCCCCTACCATCCCAGGAACTAAGTTTCTAACATTTCCACACCACCTCAATAAATAGAGAAGGCCAGAAATAGCATGCTGTCTCTTGAAAGAATGAACTCATCTCTACCATCCTGCCTCAAAAAAGTTAACCAGTTCAAGTGCGGTTCCCTTAAAGTTAAGTCTGCACAGACATGTCCCAGCATGTTCAGATTGTCACAGCATTCCACTACATAGACAATGTTCCATGGGCAGACCCTGGAGCTGAGGTACTAGTGAAAGCCTAGATGTCAAAATAACATATATCCTTGCCAAAGGGCTCTACCCTGTCTTAGTCACTGTTGCTGTGAAGAAACACCACAACCAAGGCAACTCTTTAAAAAAGAAAGCATTTAATTGGGAACTTGTTACAGTATTAAGTTTAGATTATAACTAAACTAGTTATAAGTTTATAAGTTTAGTTCATTATCATCCTGGCAGGGAGTATGGAGGTAGGCAGGCAGATAGATGCTGGAGCAGTGGCTGAGAACTACATCCTGATTTGTAGGCAGAGATAAAGAGCCCAGGACTGGCATGGGCTTTTGAAACATCAAAGTCCACCACCAATGACATACCTACTTCATTAAGGTCACACCTATTCCAACAAGGCCACTTTTCCTAATCCTGCTAATCTGTTCAAAGAGTTCTACTCTGATGACTAAATATTCAAACATATGAGCCTATTAGGGCCATTCTTATCCAAACCGCTACATACCCCAAGAAAGTTTAATAACTCAGACATTGGTGACATTTTAAAGCCCCTGTGGTCTGGGAATGCCAAGACATCAGCTCCAAGTGTGGTGGCTCATGACCATAAAGGCTAAGGTAAGAGGATTGCTGAGATGCTGTGTCCAGCTTGGGCTATGAAATGAATTCCAGGTCTTCCTGGCTACAGAGCGAGACCTTGTCTCAAACACACAATGTTTTCTGGATGTGACAGAGTCATTGTAATTATGAACATTCAGCACTAGATCAAGCCATTGAACATTCCAGTATGGACAGGAGAGGGGTTCATGGGGCTCTATCCCTCACCGAGGAGCAACTGGCAACTGCTGGAGAAGGAAGACTCATCTTTCTTTGAGAGTATGGCTGCTGGTAGGTTGCTCATGCTCCAGTGGATGGGCACACACTTGCATGTACCCAGCACTCAGTGTATTTTTTTTTAAGAAGACATGAAGGTGAGAGGGAGAAGTACTGGGGGCCTCTAAGGGATAGGGATGGGGATTTTTAGTTGAATATGAAGATAAAATTTAGGTGTAAGAAACTATCAAATAATAAAACATTATTTTAAAGAAAAACCACACATGCATGCACATTCACAAAAAGCAACAAGCAAACACACAAAAACATTACCCCATAGAGAAATATAAGCCATCTTTAAAGTAGTGCAGGCTTTTAATCTCAGCTACTTGGGAGGCTGAAGCAAGAAGACAAAAAGTTCAAGGCTGGCACGACTTACAGAATGGGTTCAAAGTCAGCCTTGCCAACTCACTGAAGCTCTGTCTAAAAATAAAGGTGTCTGGGGATATAGCACCAGGGTACAGTACCTGCCAAGCATGAACAAGACTTTGGGTTCAGTTTCTAGTGCTGCAAACATGAGTGTTGCATGTTAAACATCCCACCACTAGTACATAGGGCTCCCAATCAGAAGGCTTGTAAAGTCCTAGGGTATCACACAGCATATGCTCTGAAACTGCCCCCTTTGAACTAGGCATTGGATATGGCCTTTAGTGCAGTATCATCCATGGAATGAAGGCCAAGCTTGAAACCGGGCATGCATGCTGCCCAGCCTGTGGACCACAGTTCCAGTATGCTCAGTCACACCTCACCCTCCCCTATTTTCCACCTACACAATGACTTAATGAAGGATTACTTATGCCATATTTTATAGACATTTATAAGGTGTTTATGTGATCTATGTTGTGGTAACAGGTGAAATGAATATATAATAGTAGTCCCATAAGACTTTAATGGAGCTGAAAATTCCTACTCATCTTACAACATCTTAAATAATCCATCATTTCTGTTTGTGGCGGTGCTGGTACAAATGATCTATTTAGATACCAAGATCTCACTGTGTTCCAGTTACCTAGTGTGCAGTAACACACTGTACATATTTGTAACTCAGGAATAACATCCAGTATGACTGGGCATCCGTAGGAATAGAAATGAAGGAGAGCACAGGCCTGGTTTTCTCCTCCTGATATAATATTGATTTGGTGACTTTCCTCTCTCCAGCTCTTTCATTCCTCAGTTTCATCTCAGGTATTTTATGGTGATAAAACTGCCACTCAACCCACTCTGGTTGCCTGACAGTTCATGCTATAATGAAGGAATGGACTGGACATTTCACGGCATCCTGAAATGGTTCTTTGGGGAAGGGTGAATACCATTTCAAGTATATGACAGCTGTATTACAGTGGGCAGATGGCCCGAAGGTGTTATCTGTCTGATGCCTGCTGTTCATAACACCCCATTGAAGACACTAGTGAATTAGGTTGTTGTGATCCCTCTGTTCAAATGTGTGCTACTGGAAGCATCTCTCCAGTGAAGAAAATGGAGAGTCAGCCTTTTGAAGGTATTCAATGAATCCCTAGTACTGGTCAGGCTCCGGAAAAAGCAGACAATAGGATAGATACCCTGGATCATAAAGAGACTTACTTGCTAGAGAGAAGTATCCTGGATGATAGAGGGTCACCAGGAGCCAGAGGGTACAGCTCATAGAGCTAGGGAACAGCAGTGGGCAGCTGGGATGCAAATAAACAGCCAGCAAAGCAAGGGGACAGAAGAGACAGTGTGGTCAGAATAGTCCTGGCAGAGGCACTAGGTGTGGGCAAAAGATGACAACGGGGTTAAGGTGGACACCAGGAGGGATGTAACCAGCAAGGGGTGAGGCATTGCAGAGGAAAAGAGCATATCCTACAGGGCAGAGTCACTCCGATGTTCCAGCCTGGAGGTTCCAGGTATTCCCAGACCTGGGATATAGGGTTGGGGTCACTCTTGGGTTCCAGGCACTTCTGAGTCTGGGTACTCTCAGGTCTAGGGGTCAGGGATACTTAGGTCCCAGGAACTTCAGACTCTCACGGGTCTGTGCATTTCGCAGATTCAGGCACTCTGGAAGTAAGGTTTACTCCTGGGGACAGGGCACTCTGAAGCCCTGGCACACGAGGTGTGCGACACCGGGGTCGAACACTCCAGGATCCAGGGCACTGCGTTATTACAAGCACTTTGCGGGTCCGAGGCACCCCGGAGTTCCAGGAGTCTGAGCTTCTGGGGTGCTTGGAACTTATCTGCACTCTGGGGATCAGAAACTCCGGACAGTATTCAAGTACAGGATGCGCCTGGGTCCCGGAGCCCATAGGTTCGCGATAGGGCTGGGTCCTAGCACTCCAGAACAGGTACCAGAGACATCGCCGCAGGGGCCGCTGGGACTACGCGTCCCAGCAAGCCGTGCGCGCGTCACTTCCGGCAGCGGGCGGGAGCCATCGAGTGTTTACTTCCGGCCGCCGGCGGGGCTGAGGCCGAGCGAGGCGCGGGTTCCGCGCAGCCATGGACTGGCTCATGGGGTGAGTGGCGGCGGCCGGCGTAGCGCGGCGCTGCGCGGGGCGGCGGCAAACGTAGGGAGCGTAGGGCGGCGGGCGGCGGGTTCCAGGAGGGGCTGGGGCTCGGGAGGACCGCCAGGCGCTGCGGGGTGCCGGGAGGCCGGGCAGGCGGGCAGGCGGACGGCCGGCGGGAGCGAGGCCCGGTCCCCGAGGCGCTGTCCCGAGAGGCCGCAGTCCCTCGCCGTGGATTGACGGGCCGCGAGTCGGGCACCCGGCACTGTCGGTCGTCGGTCTTCTGGGGCCTGCGAAAGTTCTTCCGCCCAAGTGACTTTCTTCCAATTTACTTTTGAGGAGAGTGAGAGGCGGGCGCTCCTAGCCGCGCGCGCTCTCCCGGCGTCTCGGTTCTCGACCCTGTGGCGGTGCCCGCGGCCCTGCTGTAGGGTCAGTATTATCCTGCTAGGCCCCAGAGAATGCCGGCCTTCGGAATCGGCAGTGCGAGGACTACACGGGACTCTGGAGATAGAAGCCGGGGAAGGTGGAGGAAAGTGTAGTAGTGGTACTGTCAGGACGTCTGAGGCGATGGAGAAGAGTTTTGACCTCCCAGTGCTGCAACCTAGGGAGAGGGCGGACTAAGCGAGCAGTCCCAGGGATAATCAGGAGACTAGGGGAGTCTGGGAGTCACATAGTGCCACTTAGGGCGTTAAGTGTGAGTGACACAGGGGACCAAGCGGAGGCCCATCTTGTTTCTTCGAGAGGCAGCCCTGTCACTCACTCCCCTCTGCTTTCTAGTTGTGCGGTCCTCTCTAGACTTGTTTTAAAGGATTGCCTGTCAGATGGAAGCTGTGAAATCCACAGTACACAGGTTTACTGAAGGGTTAACTGAGGTAAGGGCCAGCACATGCTTTGCATACGGTAAGCTTGGCAGATGGTATGTCCTGGTCATTTACAAGGTCTCTGAAGGCCAGGGGTTTTAAGTGTAGGACACATATCTGTATCCAGCCTATTCCAAATCATTCTTCCTTTGTGCATTTGTGACTATAACTTGGTCTACCTGCAAATATGGTTTCACTGCAAGAGAACTGGATCTGTCAGCTTGGTGACTGAGGAAGCTGCCCACTGTTGTACGTGTAATTTTTACAGGCTCATGCCTATCAGTGGCAGGTGCTTTTTGCCTGGAGACTGACCAGAAGCCAGTCTTTAAACGGACTGAGGGCTGTGTTTTGTGGATTGAATCATCATTGCAAATATGTAGACATTAACCATCGTCAGCCTTTGGAAGCACTGGTTCTTGTGACCCTTGTCAAGGCCCTGGTAACAAGGAGATCTGTGGGAAAGGACAGCGGAACCCTTATCTCTTACCCTAGAATGGGGGTCAGTCCAGGTCCCTAGGTTATAGCTGGGAGATGCTTCTGCTTCTGGGACCATTGGAAAGGAAGGTATACGTGACTCACTTTAAGAATAGAGCCGTAGTTACAAAGGGCAGTAGAGATTTTTAAAGAGGGATCTGGCTGCAGGGTACTTATCATTGTGTCCGTGTTCTTAAGTGTCACAGACTGCATGCTGGGTCCTGGGAGTCATAAGTTCTTTAACAGTTCCTTGCCTAAAATCCTTGTTTTTCTTTTCAGTGATCAGGTACAGTCCCTCCTTGGCATCTTTGGAAGATAAAGGCAAGGTGCCCCAGTATTCCCCGTCCCTCTTTCATAGTATTGCTATAGAAGTAGGAAGAACGAAAGTTGCAGAGTGAGCCTTCAGAGACACCTCCCCTCCCCCCTACCAGATCTACTCCACTTTGTCTTCTGATCCCTGGTGAGAGCTGGCAAGGTGGTCAGTAGGGGGTTGGGGGAAAAGCCATTTTTTGCTTCAGAGTACCCACTGTTTGCTCAGGGCCGAAACTTTATGTGCAGTTAACCATTTAAGTAGTTTTTTGTGTGGAAGAATTGGACAAATGTATCATCTTTTATTGTGTCTTGGTCTTTTTCTTAATTCAGACCATTCAAAATCAATGAGGAATATAGTGCTCATGATTCAAGGTTGGTTTGTTTGCTTGCTTATGGTAAAGGTTTTGTTAAATTACTTCATGTTAAGTGAGCCCAACAGTAGTGTTCTCTTACAGTAATTGTTAGAGTGAGAAGAGAGGTCTACAAAAGTGTAAGTGGAAAACTACATATTTCTCTTAGTTGGGTGAGGATCATGCTGGGACTTTGAGCATCTCACAGCCTTATCTTTCATGTTCCAGCTGCTCAGGAGGAAGGGAGGCCCTGCAGGAAAGCATGCTTGGGATAACCAGAGCAGAATTTGGCACGTTGGGACTTGGTGGTAAACCTGCTGGGACTTTTCTGGAGAATGTTGTAGGTGTGGCTCTTAGCTACTTCTTGTCCGGTAGGTTTCCTCTGCTTGGAGAAGCTTTGAGCTTGTTGTTAAGCAGTGTATATAGTCAGACTACCTTCATTCTTTATTAGAAAGAGTTATAACTTTTGTGTAGTGGGTTTTTGTTCTGTTCTGGACAACCAAGAGCAGGGTAACACCCAAGGGAAAGCTGCTCAGGATTTGGAAGAGGGAATCTCAAACAGGCTGTGGGATACTTTAGGCAACATTTGAATCTTTTCTGGGGCAAGCATTTAACCAAGAGGTCTGAGTGTAGTTTGAATTTTATCTGGCAAAAAGCACAGTCCAGAAGCCCCTTGGAGTCAAAAGAATACATTTTCTCTTCCCAGTGATGATGATGAATTGTCCCTCCTGCCTGGCCACCTTTACTGAACCTCTGCCCTCTCCAGTAGTCTCTCTGCAGCCTGCTACTGTGGCTCCCTTTCTGGGTGTACCTGACTCTTGTGGAGCCTTCAGATCTCTCCAGTGCAGGTAGAAGAAGATGAAACCTGGTTTTGGCCATTTGATACAGTGTGTATTTGAAAGTCTACTCTTGTTCAACTAACAGATTAAAGCTAAATGGCCTCAGGCCTTTCCAGCCTGTCTGGAGCATTCTTCAGCAGCCCTGTACTCCTGAGCAGTTGTGTGCAGGTGTTTGCAAGTTTGGCATGGTGGTGAAAGGCTTTATCTTCTGGGAAAGTATTTGTGGTGACTGACACCTGACTAGGCTTGTAAGAGTCTGTAGATTTTGTTTGAACAGTTTCATATGGTATCATTTACATACCACTAAGTTTGCTTGTTGTAAGTATATGATTAGGTAATTTTTAATAAAATTATAGACTTTTGTTTCTTTCACCATGATTTAGTTTAAAGTGTGTGTGTGTGTGTGTGTGTGTGTGTGTGTGTGTTTCTAGGGGTAGAACCCAGGGCCTTAAGCATGTTGGGCAAGCCCCTTACCATGGAGCTACCTTCTCAGCTTAATTGAACATTACTATTACTCTTTGAAGAGCCCTCTGGTTGCTGCAAGTGCCCACTTCCATGAGAGGGAGCATCGGTCTGTTCCATTCCATTATTACATTTAAATAGATCTCATGAGATCTGGTGTGTGATGGATTCAGTGGTGAGTGTCAGCAATGGTGTTCATTTGTTGCTCCACTGTGCATTGTGAGGAAACCTGCATATTCTGTTTCCCCTTTACCTGTGGGTAGAGGTGGTTGTGGAAAACTTGCAGGCATGACTGATGATGCTGTAACCCAGTCTTTTAAAACTGAATTGTACTACTTCCCCAGCCAAGGATTCTGAGCCCACCTATGCTGAGGATAAGGCTTCCGAGGGTGGCAAGGTCATTGCTTTGAGGGCTAAGGCTGGCAGAGGAGGATAGGACAAGCACAATGGAAGTATCAAAGATCTGAGTGAGTACGTGTGGGATGTGAAGTAGAGTATAGGGATCTTCTTAAAGGATTGGGGCATAATAAGTGGCGAGGTACCTGGAAGAGGCTTAGAGGCGTGGTGAAGGTGCTGTCTCTTGCAGCCAGGCTCTCCAGTGGAAGGCCCTCTGCAAGATGTGATTCTAGGAATAACCTCATGATAGCCTCCTTCTATGAGAGGCTGCCCAGGTGGTCATCTGGGTTGGGTTTGCAAAGGTGTCTGCTTGAGTCTCTTGTGTTCCTATTCCCTTTAAAGAAAGTAGTGGTCATGAATGCTGTGTACTTCAGGACACTCTGAACAACACTTCATTTCTCTTGTTTGCTTAGAGTGTCCCCTAGGAGTTCATGCAAGCATTGCCAAGCTGTCCAGCAGTGAGCAGGGTGAGGCCAGTGGTGTATTGCACAAGAGCCCTGTTGACTGGGGGCAGTTGGGTGGTACTCCTATGCTTGTCTATAAAGGTGTGCCTGAGCATAGTGTAAGGCTAGTAGTTAATATCCTTAGTGGGGTCCTTAGTCCAACTGTCGTTTGGTGCTATCATACTCTGTACCTACTCAGCAAGGCATCTTCCCAGGCTGCCTCCAGAACTTGCTATCATTGTTGCTTGTGGGATGACAGTTGAAAAAAGTGTGCTTACTTGCAAGACTTCCTCTCATCTGGTATAGCAAGGTATGGAAGGCCAGCTCAGTGGGGAACTCCCATAGCAGTTGTCCTGGTAGCCCAACATTTCCTGTATCTTCCTTGCAGTGGCCATGGAAACAGAAACATTCAAACCCCACTTCCTGTGTTTGTGTAGACCTGCTGTGCAACCCTGAGGGAAGCTCAGTCTGAAGGGTTTGGCAGGGTGGGCAGACCCATCTCCTGGTGGGCACCATTTGCTCTCTGTGGCTCTGCTGGGGAACTAAAAAGTTCTGGGGTGAGGTGGTTAGCCATTTCCTGCTGGGGATTTTAGTGCATCCTGCTTGTTGTGGGCTAGTCTGGCAGAAGAAGGTATGAGCTACTCCTGGCTGCCTTGCCAGAAGTTCCTCCCGTTCTATGCCTACCTCCTGTTTGTTTTTCTTTCTGCACAGGATTTCTCAGCTGGGGCACACCCGCTCGTGTTCACTGTAGCTCCATGGGATGGTGCCTGGGTACACGGAAGTAAAAACAATTAGAATAAAAACAAAAGATTAAAGAGAGGAGGAAGAGGTTATTCAACAGGGCATCAAGGCTACATGTGGCCCATGGCCTCTCTACTTGGCATTGTCAGTGTCTGTGCCATGGACCATGACCATACCTACTGGTTTTCTTCTCGTTGAAGATTCCCTTTGCCAAAGTGCATGACCGTCTAGGTTGTAGTTTTCATCCAGTTGGTCTTATAATCTTTAGTGGGCACAACTCTGACAGGTTATGAGGTCGTTTTATAGTTAAGTTCATACAGTTATTGTTGTAGTTTGCTTTGGGCAGCAGTGATTTTGGCTGAAGTACTTCATTGATGTGGTGTGGCAGGATGACATGGGTGCTCACTTTTGTTTGTAAGTTTGCCCCTGTAGGTTACAGATGGTTGACAGGTTGAAACAGGAGGGAAGGCCTGACCTCTGCCTTTTGCCTGTGGCCTTCTCAGGGTTAGGCATTTTCTCTCAGTTGCTCTTTCACTGGCACTCCTTTCCTTTCATCCTTGAGCTAGCATATTCATTCTCAACCTTCCTAAGGCTATGACCCTTTCATACACTTCCTCATGTTATGGTAACCCCCAACTATAAAATTATTTTTGTTGCTACTTCATAACTGTAATTTTTGCTACAGTTATGAATCATTATATAAATATCTGTGTTTTCTGCTGGTCTTAGGCGACCCCTGTGAAAGGCAACCCACAGGTGAGAACTACTGAGCTAGCAGAAGGGGTACAGTCTTAAGAGCCATTGAAGGGTTTAAACGGCAGTGTCCCTGCTGAAAGTCCCAGCTCTCACCTTGTGGGGCTATGTCTTGGTCTTTGAAAAGGCCTGACAGTGCCAAGTGGCCCCAAGGAAGTGATGTCTGAGCCTGAGGCTGGCCTTGGGACTAAGTTCAGGAATGTAAAATTAGCTTAGACATGGTATGACACACAGCTTGGGACATTGGCATATGAAGTCCTGGCCAGGTCCCCAGGCCTGTCTCAGGGTCCTCTGCAGAGCTTCTATAAGCTAGTGGGAGCTACTCTGCCACACAGCATACTTGCCTTTCTCCTCCTTAGCCTGTTCTTTTGATGCCGTATGTGACAAGGCAGTTTGTGTGAGTTCTGATGTTGTGAGAAACTGTGGACCAGAGACTGTGGTGGAATCAAGGAGCTGCCAAAGGTGGGTGCTGTATGAACAGAGAGGTAAGTGGCCTGCCTTTCATGGCCACTCTCTGCTGCTTAGGGGGACAATAAGGAAATTGGGTTATGGTGGATGTAGGGGCAGGAAAGTAGTTTTAGTAAAGATCCTGGAGTTTGAGAAGGTGCTATGAAGATAACTGGACTTAAGGGGGGCTGACATGGTGGACAACTGCACAGAAGGGCTGACTGTGTTATGTTTCCTAGGCTACCATAGACTTGTTCTGTATTATACAATCAAGCACAGTCTATTATTTATTACTTTTATTCTTTCTTATCTTGATGAGTGGCTTGCTCCAATTTAGCCAGTGGAAATACTTTTGAATTGACTCTTTACCCCTGGAATGGGAAAATGAATTGGGAGAAGTGGCTGGGAGATGGGGGATCTGAATTTCACTCTAGGGAGGTGGTTCTCAACCTGTGGATTGACCCCTTTAGGAGGTCAAATGACCCTTTCACAGGGGTCATACATTAGATATTTACATTACGACTTATAACTAGCAAAATTATAGCTATGAAGTAGCAGTGAAAGTAATTTCATGGTTGGGGTCACAACATAAACTGTATTAAACGGTTGTAACATTAGGAGGGCTGAAAACCCCTGTGCTAGGGAGTTATGGCAAAGCTATTTTGACTCATGATTTGGCAACTGTCTTTTGAGTATTGTGTCTTAAAGCAACTATATATATGTAAGTGTCATCAGGAAATAAGTTGGCTTCCCCCCACCCCCCACCCCCTTCCCTTTTGGATTTTAAGAGTCAAAGTCTTGCTTCAGCCTGCCCCAGTCTATCTATGAGTAGTGGAATTGAAAGCGTCTGAGACCATGCCTGGCTTTATAACTAAATTTTTTTTGGGAGGCGAGGGCAGGAACAAAACAAAATAGAAAATGTAATAAACTAGAAAATGTAATAAACTAACAAAACCCCTATAATGTTTCATTGGAGTTATTACTATAAACTTGCAGTTCTGTACAGATGTTCCTCAGTATACTGAGGGGAGTGGTCCCTGGACTACTCCTCAGGTACCAAGTGCTCAATTTCTCATGTCCCTTATGTAAGTGGTAGGTTTATATGGAACATGGCCACCCTCCTATGTACTGCAAATCATCTCTGTATTTTCCTCTAATACATCACAGTATTGTAATTGGTCCAATTGCTGTATGAACAGTTGCAAATTTGTATTATTTAGAGAATAAAAACAATGTCTGTCACCTGCTCAGCCCAGACACTGTTCCGTTTGTTGGTTGGTCGGTTGATTTGAAACAGGGCTGGTCTACAACATACTACTACCTCTTGAGTGCTAAGATTATAGGTATGTACCACCACACATGTTTTATGCCCTACGGGGAATGAGGGGAGAGCTTCATGCATGCTAGACAAGTGTTGTATCACATCCCCAACCCCAGATACACTTTTAAAAATATTTATTATTATTAATGGTGTGTGTGTCTGTGTGTGTCTATGTATACATGAATATAGATGCCCACAGAGGCTAGAGGAGTTAAATCTCCCCAAAGCTATAGTTATAGTAGTTGTGAGGCACTTGATGTGGGTGCTGGGAATCAAACTCTGGTCCTCTTCAAGAACAGTTTGTATTCTTGACCGCTGAGCCATCTTTCTAGCCCCTTCCAGATACAATTAAAAAAAAAATTCTTTTTGACCCTTGTTTGGGTGAAACATGGATCCCACAGATCACTGTATTGTTTCATGGCTGTGCTTTAGACTTTGGTTATGTATGAGGAACATTATGGGTTGTCCTTGACTATTCTGGTACTTGGATAAAACCAATGGCAAGAAAAGTCCTATCCAGAGCCCTCCTTTATTCTTTGCCACATCGTTTTTGAATCAGGCCATGGTTCTCAGCAGAGAACACAGCTGTCTACTTATTGTGCTCACCGTTTCTGTACACAGCTATGACAGGGACACTCAGCAAGGGTATGTGTCTCTCTATGGCAGCTCCTGGGGCAAGTGGGAATCTGGCTCTGCATCTTTGACTGTGATGGTGCCTTAGCAGCCCCAGATGGGGCAAGGCTTGAGGGGCTGCTTATCTCTTGCTGCTGCTTGTTGCTCCTGAACCTTTGTGCTTTAGACAAAAATTTGGTTTTTTTTTTTTGTTGTTGTTTTTAGTACCTAACCTGCCTTAGTTCTTCCAGGTTACCTGTGATACCTCCATTGGTGGCTATTCGGGGAGGCCCAAGAGGGTCTTGCTTTCTTGAGTTTATTGATACTGGTTGTCTACCAGAGCATTTTTCCCCAATATAATCTTTCTTATATGAAGTTTCCTCCTTGGCCTAGAACATTCTCAAACTTTTTGCTCCTACACTCCAGGTTTTAACTGTTAGTTGTAGGTATCAGTATTTACTGTTTTAGATGTTAAACAGAAATATCTTTCACCACTTAAAAAGGGTAAGAACTAAATATAGTTTAGCATAAATAACATTTTTAGATTGAAAACTTTTTCAAAGTGCAAAAGCTGATAAGAAGAGCAGCCTTGCTTTTTCCACCCCTGGAGCTGGGTTTCAGGGTGTCTTTGTATTGGTTCTGCTGGGATTTGGCCTTTACTAAGCCTATGCAGAGCTGCATTGAACACTAATAGGGTGAGGGCGATCAAGAGATTTTTGGTCAGCTTGTGGGTCTGGATCCTACTCTGAACTCTAGCTCAGGAGTTCTCCCTGAGGGAGCTTCCCACCACAAGGGAAGTAGGTGGAAGGAGAGAGCAGTGTTCTTGTCAGCTTCTGTTGGTCAACATTACAGCTACTTGGATAAGTGGGAAGGGGTGGGAGGAAAAGCTGGTCTCTGGGTGAAGTGAGATTATTGTTGGTCATGTTAGCTCTTGGTTCTATTCCTAATAGAAAGCTGGGCAAAAGGGTAAGGCACTAAACATTACAGGGTGACATCTCTTTTCTTAGCAGGTGGGTGGAGTTCTGTGGCAGTGTAGCTTCCAGTTGACCTCCAGACAGAGTGAGATAGACTTCTACCTATATCCTGCTTACTAATCCCATCCCTAAGTGATTATTACCTTCTAGTTTGTACCTGCAGTTGCAGTCTGTAGGGTCACTTCTGCTGTAAACAATGGAGAGCTGCTGAGGCCTGACACCTCACTACTGGGATAGAAGGTATAAACTTTCATACTAGTTTGTCCTCAGTAGTGTGACTGGGTTCTCCCCTTGGCCCACTATTCTTTTTGTTTGTTTGTTTTGTTTTTTTGTTTTTGTTTTTTTGAGACAGAGTTTCTCTGTATAGCCCTGGCTGTCCTGGAACTCACTCTGTAGACCAGGCTGGCCTCAAACTCAGAAATCTACCTGCCTCTGCCTCCCAAGTGCTGGGATTAAAAGTGTGCACCACCACTGCCCAGCTGGCCCACTATTCTTATTGTGTCTTTTTTCTGTAACCTTCTTTGTGAACTGTCTTTGTATGCCATCACAAGATGTGATGGACCCTAGTATTCAGGGGCCAGTGCTCATGGTAGCTATCAAGAGAAAACCATAGTAGCAGCCATGTTGACTAGAGAATGGGAGTCTGTTCTGTCCTAGCCTGCCTGTGCTGAGCTTTGCTTTTTATCAAGATGGCTATTTCTTAGTAAAATGTTTAGCTTTTTGTTTTTTTTAGTTTTGTTTTTTGAGACAGGGTTTCTTTGTATAGTCCTGGCTGTCTTGGAGCTAGCTGTGTAGACCAGGCTGACCTTGGACTCCCAGAGAGCCACTTACTTCTGCCTCCCATGTGCTGGGATTAAAGGCATGTGCCACCACCTCCTGTTGTTTAACGATTTTTAAATTATTATTTCTTATTCTATTCATACGAACATTTTTCCTGCAGATTTGTATGTATACCACATGCATACTGTGCCTGAAGAGGCCAGAAGAGAGCATCTTATCCCCTGGAACTGGAGTTAAAGATAGTTGTGAGTCACTAGGGTACTGTATCCTCTGGAAAAGTAGCCAGTACTCTTAATTGCTGAGCTATCTCTCCAGTCTCTAGTGGAATGCTTTAAAAATATCGTCCTCCATTTGTATGACAATCTTTGCATGATGACCCGCTCTGGTCTTTTTGTGGGAATACTTCCTATATGGAATCTACCTATATTAATCTCCTACCTATATATAATCTCCTATTCCTATATGGAATCATTCTGTTCTCTTGCCAGGATCATTGCCTCCTGGTACCTTCCTTTGGGATCTTTCTACTTCCCTCAACTTAGCTTCTCATCCCAGTGCAGATAGACTTCTTTTCTTCTGTCTTGCTTGGTTTACCCAGGATGGCTTGCTCCAGGTATCTGGCTCGCCTCTCCCTGCCCCTTCCTTTTCCCCTGTCTGGGCAGGATGTCTTTCCTGCCTCTTATTTCCTCCTCCCTCTTTTCTTATCCTCTCTAGTTTCCCTCAAGGTTCTTGTGACTGCAATACCAGGGTAAGGGAGTGAGGCCATGAGTAACTACTGTGTCCACTGCTCTCCGGTTTACACTCTAAAAGGAAATAACTCATATTATGATTGGACTACATGCCAGATGGAGGTGCCACTGGAACCACAGGCCTCCTAAGAATTGAGCCCATCTCAGGGACTCCTTCATTGTGCACTTCACATGAAGCCTGCATTGGAGAAAGTGTTGCCCTACATCTTGAGATATAGCAGGACTGTGTTGGACTGCCAGCAGTATAAAAAATGACATAGAGACTGCTAGTAAAGTTTAAAGCTTGGGCTTTTTGTTTGGGCAGTCTCCCAGCGAGTTCATATAACTTAACTCCACTATCTAGCCTACAACCTGTAATGTGGCTAGCTCTATACCCTATACTTTTCTCTGTTCCCTTGTCCGTCTATGTCTGTTCCTTTCCTTGTTAGCTCTTAATCTCCCTCTTTCCCCTGTATCCTCTCTGCCCAGATGTTCTGCTTCTTTCTTCCTGCCTAGCTATTGGTCATCAGCTCTTTATTATGACTAATCAGCAGCAAGACAATCTCTGATAGAATTCTAGATTGCCTTTAGGCAGATGAGGAAGGATGAATATTTACAAAATAGAAAACCCAGGAATATGCAATAGAAATGACAATACCGGAATCCTGCTGTTCTCTGCTGGTTCAGAATTAACAATTGAAAATACAGAGACATACCTTCATACAAAGTTTTTTTTAAAAAAGGTCCATGGTGCTGCCTTGGGGTTTTGATGAGGCTGGGCCTGGTGGGTGTTCACAATGAGTATTGGTTTTTTTGTTGTGAAGTTGTGTCATGTCTGGGAACTGGGTACATAGGCATGTTTAGAATCCTCTGTTGGATTCACAGTCCTAATCCAGTCCTGTCTGTCCAGAGCTTATAGAATGCTAATGAGTGTGCTTTGAAGCCTTGTATGGGATCTCATAGGAGAGGGAGCAGGTTTCCTGCACGTGTAGAACTTGGTATTATGTGTCTATTGTAGAAGGATGAATCACAGCAAAAACCAGAAAACAAAAGTTAATTATCCTATCACTCGGGTGGTTCAAGCTGTCACACTCTGTCCCCTTTTCTGTGCTGGGCATTTAGAATGTTTCCAGACCAGATAGTACCTTTAAAGGTCCAGTCTGCTACACCTGATGCTTCCATGGGTGGAATTCTTGAGTGGCTGCTGGCATATTCCACAGTGCTTCTGATCCATGCTTATCCCACCTTTCCTGAAAACATTAGGCAGAACAGTGTCATCGAATGACATTGGGACCATGTGATTTTCTTTTGTGATTGTCTGCTTTGCCTTCTTTACCTTGATTTTGTTTTCATTTGATGGACAAAAGTTCTGTCTATGGAGAAGGTCTTGAGTTTTAGGATTTAGCCTTGAGTAGGCGCCTAGAGACAAGTGAAAGCCAAGGCAGACACCGTGAGGCAGAATAGGGCCAAAGCATCTCTATTACTTTGAGCTGCAGTGAGGCAGAGGATCTAGACAAGAGGACAGAGGTACATGGGGCCAGGCAATGGTGGCTGGAGGGGTTAGGGGTAGCAGAGATAGGTCATGGCATACCTGGCATTTGTTGGGCTCTGTGCCTGCCCTTGCCTTTGCTCTTGTATTTATTGTGTCTTGCCGCCTTTACCTGTTCCTCTCCCTCCAGCTGTTTAATTCATTAGTTAGGAATTCAAGACTCATTGACTCTTAGCACCACATTGTCCTTATGTGTTCAGTGCTGAGGCTGCAGGGAGTTTTGGGAAAGCACTGGGTACAGGACATTGTGGAAGGCATACAGCAGTTCCTCAAATTGTCTCTCAGGGAACACTTGCCAACTGAAAAGACCAGGTGAGTATAGGAGGCCCTGGATAAGTCTAGGAAGTTTAGTAGACAGTGGTAGAGCTCTGAGCCATTCTGAATGACAACCAAGGTTGATTCTAACCAATGGCTCCCACCCCTGGAATTCTGTCACCTGTTTTGCTTACCTGATATTTATTCCCATCCCAGGGTAGGGTTTGTCTCTTTCTAGTCTTTTGTCCCTGTCCTCCTCTTAGCTACTGGAGGTGATAGTGGAACAGTAGAAGGGACAAGAGACCTTCAGGGTCTTGGATGGCACACAAACATCCTCCTGTTTGTCTTTTTGTGCTTATGGGGCACAGATGGGCATATAGGCCTGGGTATTCCCCCAGTGGTCTTCCAGAAATATCCACTTCTTGCCATAGATTGTTGGGCATTTACCACCCAGTGATTTTCCTTCTATGCCCCAGGTAAACAGCATGGTGGCCCAGGTTGTGGGATCTTCTGAACTGGGGCTTTCTGGCTACCTCTCCATACTTGGCTGAGGACTCATACTAGTAGCAGCTCTGTCTCCTAAGGACAGCATCTCTCCTCTGTAACAGCAGTATTGTTTGTGATGTCCTTTCCTTGTGTTATCCTTGTTTTGATAAAATGTCTTCTACATACTTGTTTTGTCTTTTCTCTGGTCTTTTACTTCTTCCTTACTCAGGAAGACAGGGTAGACCAGGAGTGGTGCTGGTTGAGTCCCTCTGCCTGCCTGCCTGCCTTCTACCTCTGATGATAAGCAGTGGGACTATATTGAGTTATAGGTAGGAGACTTATCTCCTTTTATGCCTTGGAAATGCAATAACACTGATGGTAACATCTTCTTATCCATCACTGGAGGCCAGGGCCTTTCTGGAAATGACACTGTCAGCAGGAAGGTCACAAAATCTTATTTTCCAATATGTTCTGCTGTGAGAATGTCTTCTGTCTTGGTTGAAGTGGTGCTTGGTACCTTGAGTTCTGCTATATCTCCAGGCATGAGTTCTCTGTATGGTCAGGGTGTTAGTCCTGAGTATTAGGATTTCATCATAAGTTGATTTTTAAGAGACAGGTGAATACCAAGGCAGATAGATACTAACAGTAGGTTAGGTTGAGGGCATCTGTCACCACCACTCACAACTGCAGTGGGGGTCATGGAAAAGTCTGTAATGTCTAGCTGTGCCATGTGACTGTCATGGACTTCCAAGGCCACCACACTCAGTACCTAAATGCTACAGTCAATTGGTTCTTGTGTGTTTACACTCTTCTTGTTGCGGTAAATATTTGGGGGAGGGGTTCTATCCTACCTTAGAGCAATTAGTTCCAAAGTAAAGACACAAAACCTTTATATTTATAATAAGCCTTAAAGCATTAGAGCTGGGGAGATATCAACTCTTTACACTAGTTTGTCTACTTCATTATCAGTAACTCCAAGGTCTCACTTGACATGTTCTACCTCATCTGCTCCTACTCCAACAGGCAGGCCCTCATGGTCATGTGCATGTGCTCATGAAGCATCTTCTCATGGTGCCACCTTCCTTCTCCCCTCTCCTTGTGGAGCAAGATTTGCACAACAAAAGCTGGCATATGTGAGAATTCACTTGTCTTGAGGCAACTAGATCTTGGGATACAATACAATACATAGCAATTGAGATCAAACCTCAACAATTCTTTTTTTTTTTTTTTTTTTTTTAAATAAAGACACCATGACCAAGGCAACTCTTACAAAGGACAACATTTACTTGGGGCTGGCTTACAGGTTCAGAGTTTCAGTCCATTATCATCAGTGCAGGAACATGGCAGCATCCCAGGCACAGCTGGGGAGGAGCTAAGAGTTCTATATCTTGATCTGAAGGCTGCTAGGAGAAGACTGTCTCCAGGAAGCTAGGAGGAGGGTCTCCAAGCCCACCCCCACAGTGACATGTTTCCTCCAACAAGGCCACACTTAATCCAACAAGGTCACACCTCCTAATAGTGCCACTCCCTGGGACAAGCATATTCAAATCACCACATTCCACTCCCTATTGTCCCCATAGGTTTGTTCAAACATATGAGACTATGGGGGTGTGTCATACCTACCCATATCATAATGCAAAATATATTTTATTCAACTTCAAAAATCCCCATAGTCTATCACAGTCTCATCAATGTTTAAATGTCCAAAGTTGAAAGTCTCTTCAGAGATTCATGAAATCTCTTAACTGTAAATCCTCTATAAAATTAACATCAAAAGCAGATTGTATACCTCCAACATCACAGGTTATACATTACCATTCCAAAACAGTATAGTGAGGAAATCCTGGATAAAAGCAAGATGAAAGGCAGTTGAACAAACTTCAAATTCCGAATCTGCATGTCTAATGTCCAACTCCTTTCTGCTTCGTTGACTGCAGCACAATTCTTGCTTTGGCTGGTTCCATTCCCTGTTAGCAGCTTTCCTTAGCAGATGTCCCCAGCTCTGGTATCTTGGGGTCTCCAAGGCAACTTCAACAGTACAGCTTCTTGTTCCGATGTCTAGGAACCACACATGATCTTCTGGGCTCCTCCAAAGGGTTTGGGTCACATCTCTAGCTCTGCCTTCTGTAGCACTCCAGGGTCTAGTTGACTCCACTCTACTGCTGCTGCTGTTCTTGGTAGTCATCTCATGGTACTGGCTTCTTTAATTCACTGGTCTGCTGCTGCAACTAGGCTTTACCAATAGCCTCTCATAGGTTTTCTTCATGGTGTCAAGCCTCAACTTCTTAGCATGACCTCTTCAGTCCTGGGCCATCAACTGCAACTGAGGCTACATCCTCACCAGTACTTTCCCTGGCCTCTCACAGTGCCAAACCTCAGCTGCTCTTCATGACTTCTTCATACCTTCAAAACCAGTACCACCTAGGTGATTCTTAGACATTACCAAGTCCAGCTGCAGCACGAGGTACTACACTGGCACTCTCTAGAACATAGCTTTGTGCTCTCAAAAACACTTTCCACCACAGTGATGCTGGTCTCTTCTTAATCACTGCTAATTTCTTAGCTCCAGCTAACAACCATGGTTGGGAGCTAGTTCAAACTCCTGCCATTCTCACTTAGTTTTATTGGGGTTCTGAACTTTGCTATTACCTTACCAGTTCTGTCTGGTGGTCCCACAGATAACCAGATAATAATAATAATACCTAGGGATATAACTATTCCTTGTTGAATGGCAAATTTGAGATTCGGCTTATCTGGTGGGATCTTGCCCCAAAGTCACCACTCCCTTAATATGTTTATCTCCTCAAACACAGGATTTAGCTCCATTGCACTTCTTGGTGCCCTTTAAAACTTGAACCATATATTTGATACTTTTCCTTTCAAACCTTTCTACAACTGATCAAAATGTTCTTCATGAGACTAAAAAAGAGAACAAAGTCTCTGCTGGGCTGTTTTGAGACTTTGTCAATGCAATTAATATAAATCTCTTTGCTTTAGCCTCAGGTAGACTCTTCAGACAATAGTGGCAAAAACAGCCACATTCTTCACTACAATACCACAAAAACAGACTCTAGGCTATATAACTGAAATTCTTCTCCACTGAAACCTCTTGGGACCAGGTCTACACAGTTCAAATCACCCTCAGCACCAATGTCTTCCATATTCCTACTAGAATGGTCCATTAAGCCCCACTTAAAGCATTCCAAAGTCCCCAAATCCACATTCCTCCAAACAAAAGCATGGTCAGGCTCATCACGGCAATACCACACCCCCAGTCCCAACTTCTGTCTTAGAGTTTTACTGCTGTGAACAGATGCCATGACAGAGGCAATTCTTATAAAGAACAACATCTAATTGTGGCTGACTCTTAGGTTCAGAGGTTCAGTACATTATCATCAGTGCAGGAGCATGGCAGTGTCCAGGCAGGCAGGACTGGAGAGGAGCTGACAGTTCTACATCTTGATCTGAAGGCTGCTAGGAGAAGACTGTCTCCAGGAAGCTAAGGCGCAAGGTCTCTAAACCCACCCCCACAGTGACATGTTTCCTCTGGGACCGGAGTTAGAAATAGTTATGAACCATCATGTGGGTGCTGGGAATTGAACCAGGGTCCTCTGAAAGAGCAGTTGGTGCTTTTAAATGCTGAGCCATCTCTCCAGTCTCTGAGTTGATTCTCTTTTTAAATTACCCTTCTTCCTAAGCCCTGTTACTTTTTGCAGTTTTGTACTTCCCTGTCTTTTTTTCAGCCACCTGACCATGCATCCTGAACCTACAAGGGCCAGATATCTACCTCCCTGTGGCTTCTGGCACAGGAAAGCATACTTGGGCACTATTACTTCCTGGAAATTGGAATAGATGTTTAAAAAAAAAAAAACTATGGGTGAGTTGAGTGTAATGGTACATATCTTTGATCCTAGCACTTGGGAGGCAGAGGAAGAAAAAGAGAAATTGTGAGTTTGAGGCCTGGCCTATATATTATAGGTTTGGGGACAGCCAGGGATATATAGATTCAGATTATATTTGGGGGGATGGGAGAGAGAGAGAGAGAGAGAGAGAGAGAGAGAGAGAGAGAGAGAGAGAATATACATATATACAGGTAATAACAATGAAGAAAGAGGTCATAAATTTGAAAGAAAGCAAAGAGTATTATATGGGAGGGCTCGTAGGGAGGAAGAGCAAGGGAGAAATGTAATTATTATAATCTCAAAAATAAAATTAAAACAACAAAAGCTTGTGCATTTGCAGCCCTCCAGATGTTGTAGTTGTTTAGTTTCTCTAGCATTTATGTGAATATCCTGGAATCTCTCTTCTGGGCTTTCTGGTGTGTCTCCATTTCCTCTGACCAGTCTCTCTGCCTTCAGCAAGCCTTCTGTTTCTTTCAGATGACCCTATGCTGGTGAGCCTTCCTCAGTATTTCAGTCTTGAAAGCTACAGTCCACGCATGGTGTTCTTTTAGCCTGCTTTAATGTCAGTCTGTTGTCTCCTGGCTTTAGCATTGATGTTGAGTCAGCTGTCAAGGAGTCTGGCGTGCACATATACATACATATACATGTACATGTATAAACATCCTTTTCTTCCCTAAGCTTGAGAGTGATTTGCTTATTTGCCTAGCATGTAATTGACTGTGTTCTGGTGTGCAAATGACTGAGGGCCATGACAATGAAGGACTTAGTTAAGGGATCAGAGTCTCTTTCCTTGTTCAATGCAACTCACCCCCCCTCCCCCACACTCACTCTCGCTCTGTGTGTGTGTGTGTGTGTGTGTGTGTGTGTGTGTGTGTGTGTGTGTAGTTATAGAGCAGGGTCCCTTGGGAATGGAAGGAGCCAGTGGGACCTCTGCTCTCAGTCCTATGGACTGTTGCCTCAGAGAACACCAACTGTAGTGACTAAAGGAAAAGCATAGCTGCCCCCTAAAAGCTGCACTAATGTTGAAGTATCTTCACACACTAGTGTCTGAGACCTTGGAGACCAGTCTCTTCTCTGGTATAGGAAAAGTGAATAGAATAGAAGGGAGGAAAGAGACAAGATGTACAGGGTACTGACCCCAGTTCTGTGCAGAACAAGATGCAAAATCAGCAGGGAGTCCTTAAATCAACACATCTGTTATGTAACTGTTATAACTTAGGTCTCCTAGAGGAGTTATCTTTGTATGCTTGGCTGGTCTCAGACTAACAGGGATTCACCTGCCTCTCTTCAGGATTCACTTGAAGTCCTGGTTTCAGTGAGACCTTTCTTGTTGGTTTGTTTTTCTTTGAAACAGCATCTCATATAGCCCAGACTTGGTATGTAGTTGAAGCTGGCTTTGAGCTCCTGATACTCCTGCTTCCACCTCCTTGGTACTGTGATTATAGGCTTATGACACACATATGGCCTAGTATAACTTTTGTGACAAAGTGGTCTGTTGGTCCTACCTTTGCTTTCCCAGTGCTGAGATTACAGGTATAAGCCACCTCATTTGGGTCTATGTAACAAACATTTATTATTATTTTGAGACAGAATCACCTAATCATGCCTCTGCCTCCTGAGTGCTAGGATTACAGGAATGTGTAACATAAGTAACTTTTATAAAATCTGTTGTGACATATGTGTACTACTAGAGCCTATGCTAATCTTGATGATGTTTCTCAGCCTGATAACAACTCAGAATACCTTTCAGCTTTCAGAAACTTATATTCGGTTGCAGCTTGCTCTCTGACCTTTGTCCTGTGTCACTGGCCAGTGCCATGATTACTACCAGAGACTATCCAGAAATGATCCAGGTCCATGCTTCCATCCATCGTATGCTGAGATTCTCTCCCTAACAGTGGAGCCTGTACTAGTAATATCTCCTCATGTGCTAGCCTTCCCCTAGAAACTGGATGGAACAGTTAATTCTTGGGTTCTTTGTGCAATGGTCTCATGACACTGGCCTGGAAAAGACACTGTACATCAATGCTCCCTCTGTTGCCATTGCCCAGCTTCTGACTGGCACTCTAGAGAGGCAAAAGGGCCCTTCCCATGCATGTAGCTTGTTCAGGGTTTCTGGTAGGACAGATCCTTGCCATCTGCTTCAGAGGGCTCATCAAGGTACTTAAGAAAGCTATGATGACTTCTGGTAGCTAGACTGTGAACATGTAAGTTTTGGCTACTTTCTTTATAAATCCTTGTGAATGAGAGTTAGGGGGCCTTCTTGAACGGCTTGGGCAAATATCAGTCCACTTTAGAGGTTAACTATAAAAGGATCCCAGGGCATTAAACCCACCAGGTTATAAGAGATTCTGCTACCTGTGGTGGATATGGCATACAAACACTTAGTCCCATCTGTAGTTCATGGGTACCTTAGGGCTCTGCATCTTTCCTTGTTATCACAGCCCACTGTTGCAGCTCATTGCACACTGCCTGGTGTGCAAACTTACAGCCTTGGGGCAGAACGGACAGACAGATCACTACTTTGACTACCTCCTCTTCCTTCATTCTGAGAGTCTCTGTCCATATATGTGTCAGGACAAACTATGGCAAGTTTTTGCAGTGGCTAGGGTGGAAAGACAGCTCTGTTGGCAATATAGCCAACTTACCTGCCAGGTCAGAGTTGGACTTGGGTTCTCATTAACTGTTTCTGGTCTCCTCTGTGTTCAGATAACAAGCAGGTGCATCTTTCACCTTCTACATCTTTCTATGTAGAGCTTGGGACTTAACTACAAGTTCCATGGTCTGATTAGGGTGCTTAGGGGCTAGTCCAGGAGAAACAGTTAATTCTTAGGTTCTACTCATGTCTTGATTCTTTCTCCTTTCCTGGGTAGGGCTTGCACACCTGAACTGTTGTGTCATACCTCCTCAACTCTAGACACTGACTCCTGCCTTCACTCACACATTACCCTGAGCCATTAGGACTTATTCTTAGGGAAGGTATGTGCACAGACTAGAGCCTGTGAGGAAACTAAAGGGAACTTGCTGTGTCTAGGCAAATGTATACCTGTTTGATGTGTTACATCCCCTGCAGGAAGCTCCTCCTGCTGAGAGACATTGAAAGAGCCAGAGAGATACCTGAGAGCCTTTCAGAAACAAGAGCCTATAAGTCTTGGGCCAGTTGCCACTACCATACTTTACCCAGGACCCAGATTTACTTTGGGGTCTTTGGTTGCCACCTTTTTCTAGTGGGAGCTCTAGTGGCTCTAGTAGTGCAGGTGTGGGAATACATTAATGCAAGAAATGGCTATTTCTAGATTTGGCATCCTCTGCAGGCCCCATGATAAATGGTTCCACAGCTGTTGTTCAGGAAGTCTGGTGGATGTGGCTGGTTACGTTAAGTTGTGTCCTGAGGTTGTTAAGGGAGGACTCAGAAGGGCTATTTCTTCTGTGGAAACTGCTTGTGAGGAAGGAAGTGTCTGTGACCTCATTACAAGGCTAGACCTGAGGGCAGACCAGGCCAGGCTTTCAGGTCTGTAATGAGCTAATTGTGTTGACACAAGAGTCACTGCATGGGTATCCCAAGTTAAGAAAAGCTGTATCAGTGTATATGGTACATTGAAGGATGACCCTGAGAGAGTTCTGGGCCTGTCTTCCTTTTTTTCCCTTCTCCTTTCTTCCCTTGATGCAGTGCCATCCTTTCTAATCATGCCACAATCATGGCTGTGTGGGTCTCTGATGGAGCCCAGAAGGCTGAAGGGCACAGCCCTTGATGTAGAATGTTGCCCAGGCCATAGAATCAGAGAATGGCGTTGATAGCATCAACTTGTGGCCAAATTCCTGTTCTCTTTTCTGTACCTTTCCCTTCATGACCAAGCATTGCTGAGCTTTACTTCTATACGTGGTGCTGGGGAGCAAACTCAGGGCCTCATACAAGGTGGGTAGGTACTTTACCATGCTTGCAACACTCTGCCCAAACATATTGAAGTCTTCTTCCAATAGTATCTCTTGGAAGTATTTCATTGTACATTTCTGAAAGATGGAGTAGGGTTTTTTGTTTGTTTGGTTGGTTTGTTTTGTTTGAGATAGAATCTTACTTTGTCACCCAGCTTGGCCTATATCTCCCAATCCTCTTGCCTCTGCCTTCTAAGTGCTGGGATTGTAGATGTGTGCCAGCACTGTAGTCACAGGAAGTCTTCTCTCAGTGTTCACATTTTCTTAAGAAACCCCCACATATCTGTTCCTCTTCCAGCTTTTCATTCCTTTTTCTTTCCCTTTACTTATCTCTCCCTCCCATCTGAGACCCAGAGAAATCCCATGACCCAGAGAAATGCCATGAGTGGCTCTGTTGGTGTTGCCAGATGCCATCTTAGCTGTAAGAGCACCTTCTCTGTACTTTTCTGTTGAAGAAACAGGTTTTGCATCTAGACTATGTCTTTCACAATATTTGTGCTTAGGCTAACTGTCCATACATACCTTGGCAAAGGCCTAGACTTCTTTGGCAGTGTAGGTGCTTTCTCAGTTATTATGCTGGTGCTGTCAGCCACTGGTCGTTGGCAGGGTCCGTGAAGTCTTTGTATGCTTCTGGACACTGCAGGATGTTTCCCTTGTCTGCTTTTCTCACTAGGTTGATATCCTTGAAGAAGTATCTCTTGTACCTGCCTGGCACCTCCACAAAATTCAGGGTATATGCTTGTCTTTTTCCCCAGTTTGCCAGCTCCCAGAATGAAGAAGCCGACCCTAGTTGTATTTCAGAAGTGCCAGTTTAAGATTCATATATCTATAAGCACTTTTGGATTAAAGGTCTGTTACCTGTTAAGGCTTTCACTATACTTAGGAACACCATGTTCCATCTTGAGCCAGGTTTGTGGTCTGCTCAGCTCTGGTATCTACTGGACCCCTCATGTATGTGTTCCTTGGCCCTGTCCAGGCTCTCTGCTGCTGTCTGCAGTCTGTAAAGTGGATCCAGTGTTTATTAAGCTTTGTCTCAGTGCTGCAGGGTACAGGTAATGCGCATACTAGATGGACATCATCACTTAAACCCTCCTTGAAAATGGAAGCCTGAATCAGAGAAACTTGGGAGGTATAGAAGGGTGGGGGGCAAACTAGATACAGTTTTCCAGGACAAGTGAAGGCCACATGTAGAGGGTTCAGATACCTTGCAGGCACTAAAACAGCAGCGTTCATGGGTTCAGCATGACTATATTTGTGTTTTTACAAGAACACTATGATGATGCAGGGAGGATTCTATCTCATAAGTATGGCTTGTTGGAGCTATGATCACATCCTTTACATCTACAGTAGAGGCAGCTTCTCATTGTGGAATGAGATACCTAGGCAGAGAGATGTCAGATGGGCAGTGAGCATAGGATAGGTCCAGCCAGGCCCTAAGGCAAGAGTAAGATAAGTAAGGGTGAAGTAAAGAAGGAACACAGAGAAGTGGGATACAAGGCCTGCATGGTCAGGAGTAGGCGTAGGGACAGATGATGAGAGACAGCAGGTGAATTGTAGGTGTATATCTCTGCAAGCAGAAGAGCTGGGTACTGATACAGAGGTGGCTTGTTGGATTAGACTTGTCCATTAGGGATGGCCCTGTCAATGCAGCTAGTATTGGGTATCATCTCTCTGGCAGCTGGAAAATTTCTCTTCATATTCCCAGCAAGCTGCCCAGACAAGTCCCCTCTGCTAGGGTTCTGTTAGATTTGAAACACTACCTCAATCTGTCCAGACATTCTAAAAGTATTGACCTTTCTGTTTCCAGGTCCAGGTCCAGCCAAGTGTGTTCTGGGCTATTGCCAGATTTCTAGAAAAATGCTGTACTCTGCTCACTTGAACATGCCTGAGCCATTATTTTCGCTTTACAAGTAGGAAGGTGAATTACAGAGGTTGAAGAGCCCAGAAAGTCTGGTTCTGCAGAGCCCACTTGGCCTGCATGTGGAGGGCTTCTGTGGAGCATTCAGGCAGTGTCCAAGAGATTATTGCTCCTTCAGAAACTTGCAACCACTGGGTAGCAGTGTCTGTGCTCTCTAGTTTTCTGAAGACCTCAAAGGATTGTAGGTCTGGAACCTGCTGGCCCAGACCAAGGTGGCTCATGAGGAACCCACCAAAGCTGATTGAGAAGAACTGGCTATTTATCCACATATTAGTATGTCCCATCCCTGTATGTGTCATCCTACCCCCAACACCAGGATGTAACTGCATGCAGGCTTGGCTAGGCCTTGTTTCCACTAGAGGGCACTGTTAACTACTTAGGGCCCCACAGTGATCCTGTTTATAGTACAAGAACAGTTGCTCTTTTGTGGTTTTACTGTGTAGTTGGTGGACACTTCCTAAGTTGCTGTGGGGTTAATGAGAGAAGGCTGGAGGAAGCTCTGCATAGTGAGAGCATATCCAATACCAAGTGTAGAGCTGACATTGGGGCTAGTTAGTACTTAGCAGCCTACACCCTTAGGTGTGTCTATACACATGCACATGTGACCCAGGAGCCATGCCCTAAGACCAGTGATGCCTTGTCCCAGGAGTGGTGGGAAAATCTGAGTGCTCATCTGTGTCAGCTTAGGGAGACACTAGCATTTTCATCTCTGACAATCCAGTAAGTGAAAGAGATTATTCTAATTGGATCACCTTTAACCTTGTTTATTTTGACCCACCATCCTCATTACTGACATTTTGTTTTAATGGTTTCAGGTTGTCTTTGACCACTCCTACATCTCAAGAGCAGTAAGGATAGCCATGGGAACATGTCCATTCTGTTTATGTCTGGTTCTCTTGGCTCTTTATGGGAGTGATATGTAGGGATTTTTTGTTTGTTTGTTTGTTTGGTTGGTTGGTTGGTTGTTTTGTTTTGTTTTCTAGAAGGGATGTCCTGAGGAAGGGCTTGTAATTTATTACATCATTGACCCTATTTAGATAATAACCCTGCTTAAAGATTATGGTATGCTATTGTCCCCTCTCACAGATTGCCCTGGGTTTGGGAGTCATGTCACTGCCAGGGTTGGGGCTGGTGACTCTGCACCAGAGGGAGAGGGAGCTTCTGAACCACAAGACCACCTAAAAGTGATTATAGAATTTTGTGTGTGATGGGTATGAGGTAGGTATAGCTGTGATGAGGTTATGTGCCTCATCTCCAGTGACCTGGTTTGCTTCATCCTTCTCTGTATATGTTAGTGAGACAATGATTGACAGCTCTACCCATGGGATAGAGAACGTAGCTGGGTATCATTTAGTCATTGGAACTAATCACCTTGGAAACAGTACATCAGGGTTTTATTATGGTTTTGTTTACTTAGTTTCTTTCTTTCCTTTTTTTCCCTTTTGGTGTTGGGTAGGGGGTGGGGGAGGTGGGGTTGGAACCCATGCCGTTGTTCATGTTAAGGAAGTACCATATTACTGAGCTGTATCTCCAGCCCAAGTACATCAGTTCTGAAGCCTTAAGCTAGGACTCAGGTGTGGTCCATGGACTTGGACTTGGATAAGATGTAATCCCTGACCTTCAGGGTCACAATAGTGACACTTATTATGGGATAGATGTGGAGCAAAGGCTCTGTCTTAGGCCTGTTTGCTGACTAAGAAGTAGGGTAGGTGTGGAGCCAACCCATCTGTCATGCATGGGAATCTGCATTACAGGCTTCCTCTGGATGCCCTAGAGTCTACCAGAGAGGGGATGGATGTCCCTCACATGCCCAGACCTCCTACCACATGGACCACTTACTTTACCAGCTGCTGTATTTGTAGAAAAGCAGTCTTGTAGCCTTCATGAGGGTAAGGGCCATTTTGTCTTTCTGGTGTGTCATTCTGTAATTAGTGCTTCATTCAACCTCATTATTTGTAAGTTATTATGAGTTTGGATGTTTGTGATAAATTGTTAAAAAAAAATCAAACTTTCTGGTCCATAGGTGTTCATGTTTTGCATGCTGAAGCATTCTGTGAGATGGACTCTGGGCATGGAATACCTGGCCTGCTGTGATGGAGGGTGGTGACAGTCATTGTCTTTAGTTGTTTCTTTTTTTTTTTTAATTTTGTTTGTTGGCCTTTTGTTTTCCCACACCTATTGTGTATATTTTCTTCTTTGCCTTTTATTATTGTTTTTTGGGTAGAGCAGACATCTCCTTGAGGTTGATTTGTAAACACTTGAACCTCTGCTGATTCAGATGTCAACAACCTACAGACCAGGCAGGATAAGGAGGACAGTACTCCTGAGTAACCTTGGGAAGATTCATGGAGACCTTCGGGAGCATTGAGAACCTGTGAGCAGAGGGCAAATGCTGGGATTTGAAGAAGGGCTTTATATGCTAGCACCTGTAGGTCATGGGAGGCCGTAGAGACCCTGTGAGTCTGAGCAGTCAGAGCAAAACAAGCACTGCTCTCTGGTTTAAGTGTGCTAATGCTAGTATTATACATAGGCAATATTCCTGTTTGTTCTCTGCCTTTTTCACCCTTGTGCTTTCTGTTATGAATGCTATAGCATGAACACCTTCCCCAGATGCTAGCATCTTGGACTTAGGAATGGAGAACTAACTGAGCCTGTTATAAACTTCCCACCCAGGTGTTACTAGGTTACATCAGCAGGAAATGGGTCAGGATGGGTATTAGAGACTTGGATCCAAGAATGATTTGGGCAAGCTTGGCTTTGAGAAGGCTTTCTTTGGCCAAGGGCCAATGTTGGGCCAGGGTTAACAAGGTGCTGAAAGGTAAACTACCCTGCCATGACCATTTAGTGAGGTGGCAGTCAGTGTTGTGAGGCCTTTCCACAGGTGTTTGTGCTCGAGAGTCTTCTCCAGAAGCCTCTCAGTTGCTGCCTCCTTGAAGGATGTGAAGGTCCTTGGCACCTGCTCTGCTGTTCTCTCATTTTCAGAACACAGGCCACTCCCACATCTAATGCCTCCCCTATGTCTTTAATAACAAAAACTTTCAATTAGAGAGGAATGTGCCTTTGAGGGCACAGCCTGCCTGCCTGCCTGCCTGGTGACCTGCAGCTGTTGAAACAGTACCCTGTGTCTTTTTGGAGTGCCAGCCTCCTGCTGTTCTACCCGCCCAGCCTTTTCTTATACAAAATGGCAAAGACTGACAGAGCCCTGACAAGACCTGCCACCTCCTTCACCTGGTATTTGTGACACAACAAACAAGGACAATACCAGGTACTTCACTGACCTCTCAGATCTTAAGAGTCCACTTGGTTCCTGACTCCTTCTCCTTAGAGCTATAGGCCAGACACAGTCCTGGAGGGGTGTACACCATGCTGTGATTGAAGCTGCACTTCTGTGGCAGTGGGCCTAGGCTTTCCCACCTGCAACAGGTGCTTGCTGTTCCTGATGGGCTGGGGCCAGTCCTCAGTGGAGCTATCTGCAATGGAATCCTCTGTACTGTCTTCTGGAGATGCCTTTTATCCTTTCATAGAGGTTCTCTTTCATTTTCCTCAGAGAGACAGTTTCTCTGTATTTTTTTTCTCTGAAAGTCTTACTTCTCTGTTTCTGGATTTCAGGCTTTTCTTTTAAAACAGGGAAAACCCCACCTAAACCCAACTGATTTTTAGGGTGGTTTTTTTTTTTTTTTTGGTTAGAGTACTGCAGTAAGGTCTCTGTAGGGTTCCTTCCCTAGGATTGGAACCCAACACTCAGAGAACAGAGGCACCCAGCAAGTTCAGAGCAGCTCTGCTCCATCTAGCCAGCCTGTCAGAACTGCTGCCTCCCTCTTTTGTAGGGCTCCCTGCCTCCTCCCTGTGGACTGAGCTGGGCTATATTTTGCAGCTGAGGTTTTTATACCACCAGGCAGGGAGGGGCAGCTTGGCAGGGCTGGCCATCGCCCTTTCCTGGCTGCCTGTTTTCAGGGCCTGTACAGCTTGGTGACATGCCAAGGGTGTGTGATAGACAGGATGTCACAGTCTTCCTGCTATGAATGGACTTGGCTTTGGAACCTACAAGCTCCCTGGGAATGGTGAGCAATCTACTTGGTGGATGTAGGCGACACCTGTGATTGCAGTTGAGCCTAGAACTGGTTCTATGTCTCTCTAGTACAGGCCATGCCTTAGCCATAAACACAAGTCTTCCTCCCTAAACCTCCTTCCCATTTGCCATGTGTGATAGCCTGTGAGCATAGGACGTCTGAAAGGAAGTGATGCTGAGGCCCTTTAACACCTCTGCCTTCCTGTTGGTACGGGAGCTGGGCCAGGCAGGGTGACTGTATAGGCTCCAACAGCCTCTTTAATTGTTCAGTTTATGGTGGGATGAGCTTGGAACCAAAGGATTTGGGTGGCATGGTGGTGCCTGTCTTTGCCTTCTAAATTTGTCCTGGAATTCTTGCCTTCCTCATTTTCCCTCTTGACTGTACTAGGCAGCACTTTCTTTCCAGTCTTACCTTGATGCTACTTCCTCACAACCAGTGCCTAACCTTTACTTTAGGAGGGTGTTTGCCCTGCTGTGTGGCCTGTGAGTCTCTCTGCTTGCTGCCTTGGAGGTGGGGCTCTTGTTAACTTCTTGTAGCTGAGTCATGAGTTTGCAAGGCACAAGGGGGTTTCACTTGGCTTCCTCTTGTAGCTGGGATACCCTGGCATGCTGCCTACATCTTTCTACATTTTACATTGGCCTGTCCTGTCCAAGTTGACAGCTGTGGAAGGGAGGCTCCTCCTGATGGGAAAGGATGTTTCTGTCCTTGACTTCTCAGTTCATCATGTGAAGAGACAGGTACTGAGTTCAAATATCACTGGCTGGCTTGTGGGAGCAATGATGGGTTTAGGGGTAGAGCTCACAGCAGCTTTTCTTCTGCAACCCTGAGAAGGAGTGGGATACCTCATCTTGAGTAGGAGTGGATTTGTCTCCTGAACCAAGCACAAGATTCTTGGTGAAGGGCCATGGAGTCTGGCACAGGAGCATCACTACATGGGTGTAAATATGGCTGCCTTCTTTCCCCGTGTACTTGTACTCTTAGAGGTGGTCAAGGATAAAGCCTCCAGTGCTGCGCTGCCAGTACAGGAAACCACATGGAACAGCCTTGAGGTATAAGGACTGGGTCAGACTCCACAGCAAGGGAGGGCCTGCCTCAGCTACCAACCTCTACCTTAGTTTCTTCTCCTCTGGGTACATGATGCTGGTTCTGAAAGCTCTCCATGTGTCTCCAGCCTTTATGGCAGCTCCTTTTCTTGTGAGAGCTAGGATGTTAGTGAAAAGTTGAAGCTTTTCTTAAGTTGCTTCTGTGCCAATTTCTTCCTTCCCTCCCTCCCTCCCTCCCTCCCTCCCTCCCCCCCTCCCTCCCTCCCTCC
>NW_021620446.1:1231656-1262647 GCF_004785775.1 Grammomys surdaster | reverse complement strand
TCCCTCCCTCTCTTCTTTCTTTCTTTCTTTCTTTCTTTCTTTCTTTCTTTCTTTCTTTCTTTCTTTCTTTCTTTCAATGGGATTTAACTGATTTTTAAGATTTATTTTATTCTATGTATATCACTTTTTTCTCACATGTAAACTATGCACAATGTATATACCTGGTGCCCATGGAGGTCAGAAGAGGGCATTGAATAGCCCCAGAACTGGAGTTATAGGTGGCTGTAAGCTACTATGTGGGTCTTAGGAATTGAACTCAGATTCTCTGTAAGAACAAGTGCTCTTAACTGCTGAGCCATCCCTTTAGCCTTGTGCCACTTTTTGTGCTGCCTGGCACATAGAGGTTTCTCAAGGAGTGACTTTTTTTCTTCTTTCTTGGAATTTCAGCCTGTAGTTTGATATAGTTGTCAGAAAGCAACTGCTTTGTGTCCTTGCCAGACTCCTGCACAGGGTATCTCTTTCTACCTAGTCTAGCCTGAAATTGCTCTGGAATTGGCAGCAAGTAAAGGATGCCACCTAGCAGGGCTGGAAGCCCTATGGTCAGAAGGGAGTCTGTAGCTACTGCTATAGTCATTTTGGCTACCTCTACCCTTCCATTTACTCAGGGTACTCATTCCACTGAAGGGAGCTGGTAAGCTGAGCCTCTGCTGAATGGGCTAATCTCCTGTCATCCAGAATCTCTTGGTGTAGCCTCATAGGGTGGATAAGGCACTTGTGTGCAGGAGGCCTTCATGGAGAAGGATGAAGGATCTTAGGGAGCCTTCCTTCCCCAGCTGGAAAGGTACAGCCCAGCATCATAGTTTTGAACCTCATCACACCAGGAAAAGAGTATGCACTGTCTGGAAGTGAGCAGAACAAAGATTGTCTCCCAGCACTCATTGCTTGAGACCCCTGAGGTCTGGAGGAGGGATTGCCAGGAGTCTGGGACAAAGGAATCTTCACCCCAGGAGCTCTTGCTCTCTGGCAGTGAGCATGCAGTGCTCCTTCTGCCCAGCCTTGGCTCTTTGGCTATATTGCCTGGGAGTTACCTCTGATCCTTCAGGCTCTTCATAACTCAGGGAAGAGCAGGTAGCATAGGATAATAGGATACTGCAGTTGATCACTCTAGATTTCGTTCAGGGAGTCTTTTCCACAGGCATGAGGCTTGTGAGGAATTCCTATAGCCTTGATCAGGTATGTTCCCAGTGGATTGAGACCTGGCATGCCTCTGCTTTTTGTAGGGTGACTAAGGTTGCATGGCTGGTAGGAGCATTATTTACTTAACCTGGAGCAGTTCACTAGACTGTCCAGTATATGTCTGGAAGACACACTTACTTTGCTGGGGGATAGTAGGGCACTGAGGTGGCTACTTTGCTATGGGGTCTATGTTCCTGGCTAGAATGGGTCTGTGGACCCTGGAGCTTCTCAATCAGGAATTTGCCTCAGGTATGCAAGCTAAAGGCAGATGTATGCTTGAAGGTGTTTGCTTATGTGCACCCCTTCTGTGTGTAGGTGGTCCTGTGTGGGTATCTGCTGCACCTGAATCTGCAGTGTAGGAGTACTTCATGATGATACCAACTTGTTGGTCATTCATGAATGTGAACTGCCATCATCTGGATGCTGAGCCCTGAGTTTTAGGAGGAAGCTCTCTGGAGGAATTGTTCAGCATGCTGGAGAAAGTCTAGCTCCATCTCTTGTGGGGGTATGGGACAACAAGGCTGAAGCCAAGGCTGATGTGTCTACATTTGTATATCACCGAGGTAACAGTGGTTATGTAGGATGTCTGAGTGTGTACTGATCTTTCTGTTTTGCTCCATGGTGCCAGTGAAATCGACTCTCCTAATTAAATCCTGCTCTATTAATTAAATCCTACAGGGGCTTTCCTGGTCCTTAGACCACAGTTCAGACCTCACATTTCAGTCCCTAGAAGTTTCATCCCTCTTATATGTACTCTTCCCTTTAACCTTCCACTGACTACTCTTCCTTAACACCTGAGCTCCTACCTCAAGACTCTTTTCCCTGATCCTTTCTCAGTTGCCTGTTTCAAAGCCTGGCAGAATTGAACCCTCAATATAGACTGATTGTCCAGTCTTACCAGCCCTGGCTGGGCTTTGGTAAGCTATTGAAGAAAGGTCCTGGGCATAGGGTATAGAGCCAGATATCTCACATAAAGGACTTTATATCTATGATGCAAGGCCATCCCTTAGTGTACGGGGCACTGTGTGCTCTACTCCTCCCTGATGTACTTGGGTACCAGGGATTACTAGTTGGAGTTCTCTGACTGGACTAGTGCTGTTCCATGGCACAAACTCATTTCTGGAAGCATCTCTAGGAGCTCAGATGTTTTGGAACTCCAAAGGCAGCAGCCAGTGAATGGCCTTTTACCCTAAGGTGACTAGCAAGACACTGAATGTCAGGGTCTTCAGATTCTTTGTGATACTAGCTTTTTACTTTGGAACTGATCCCAGTGCTGACCACTAGACACTCTTTATTCAAACCCTGCTCTTGCTTGTGGGACCAGAGAACAGCCCAAGTCTATGGAATGGGTTTTTCTACCCTGGGTCTGAGGGGCTTGGCTGGCTGTGTAGAGCCATGTGTCTGCCAGCTACAGCAGCCTGACAGTAGAATTGTGGAAGTGTTGTCTAGGGTGGCCACAACAAAAAGACATCTCCATTTTTTCTGTTTCATTTGCTTGCCTGCCTTTGAAAGAAACATTTCAGCTCCCATGTGTGCTAAGTACCCTCCTGTGTTTATGATGGATCCCTGAAAAGTGGCAGGAGATTCATTTGCTTCATAGTTTTGACTGAGATTTTTGGTTTATGGGGTATATCTAGCCTGCCCCAGGGATTTTGCTTTGGAAGACAGAGCTTTGATGCTCCACTCCAGACTACTGCATTAACAGCTTCAGTGCTTGTCCAGAGAGATAGGGGTGTGTGTGTGTGTTTGCATGTATGCAATGAAGGGATGAAGAAGAGCAAGAATGAGTGGCTGGAGCTGTAAGCTGAGCACCATGAGTCTCTCATTTCCCTGTTATTAACCACAGTTGCCATCAGTGATAGAGTTCAGTGTTCTGGTATCTTTGCTGAATCACTGATACAGGTATCAATAATGCAACTAAGTGATATCCTGGTGATTCTGGTTTGCATGGAAGGGAACACAGAATTAATCTGTCAACACGGCAGGCGCTATGAGGTCAGAGACAAATACAGAAGTAAAGAGACTCACTTGGGGGAAGTATTTATGATTGAAGAGCCAAGCTGTGGCATCCAGGTGTGTGTTTGGGAAGGCAAACCAGATACCAGTATGGCCAGTCTGGGGATATAGTTCCCTTCAGCTGGGTTACTGTGGGCTTCCCAGTCCAGGCAGCTGCATATATCACAGAGGTTACTGTCTTGAAAAAGGCCTGTCCTTTTCCCAGTCTTCCCTCATGAGCTTGTAATTAGTTTTGTTCCTGAGTATGTCAGCCATAAGGCTCCCTGAACACTGTTCTGGATGCCATCAGTAACTATAAGGATGGAGCACAGGCCCTGTGGACTGAGAACATGAAAATGATTCTTCTTCTAAACCTTCATTGTGCTTTACTGGACACCCAGTAGATGACTGAGCTTCTAGGATGTCCCTTAGACCCAGGTAGTTCTTACCCTGTAGTACTTATATATACATACCTTGGTCAGTTCATGGTTAGGCCTTAGTGGAGCTTTTGGCAGCCTTCTCCTCTCAAGTATTTGAGGGCTTTGACACTATCCTCCAGGGAATATCCTCTGTCTTGCCCAGATTTTGGTTGTCTTAACTCCAGTTCTATCATGCCCCCTCAGGACAGAGTCTGTCATATAGCAGGTGGGGGTACAGAGGGTTCCTGGTTGTTTCTAAGGAATCATTGTCCTTAGAATCTGTTCATTGTCTCAAAAATTTCTATTCTCATATTTTGACTGGTAGTTGATTATTTTGTTGACGGGCTTCCTTCTGCAAACTTTGGTTTGAAAGGTGTACTTGCTATACTTGTAGCTCCTTAGTTCCTGAGTTTCTTAACTGACCTTGCTTAACTGGAATCTCAGGTGGACACATCCAGAAAACTGAAGTTTTCATTGTTTTACTTCCTGCAGCTGTGGAGTACTTTGTGAGAACAAAGTACCATCAGGTATCTGACCATCTCCATATCTGACCCTATGCAGCTTCTGACATCAGACAGGGTCAGGGTGGTATGGTGCTAGGCCCTTGCTTTCTTTGATGTGGACATGCTAAGCTGTTTGATGGCAGAAAAGAGCTGGATCTTGACACCAGAAGAGTTATCTTTGAGTTTGTGTTTTCAGTGGCAATCCAGTGCAGAGGTACTGGAGCACTCCTACAACTACAGCTGCATGTCTGCTACACTTCCTAGTCACATGCTCAAATCATACTACCTGTAGCTTGTTTGCACCAGTTTTCCAGCTGAACCCTACTGATCATTGGGCAGTGACTTCCAAGAGCAGACCTCTCTTCCCCCTTTTAGAGCAAGGCTTTTGCATTCTAACTGCTGCCATGTTCTTTCCTAAATCTTTATATACACAGACATTTCTGTTTCCTCTTGAGTTAGTGTTTAGCTGTAGAATTACTGTCTTGGTATAACTTTGAAATTCTAAACTACCAACTGTTTCCCAAATTAGTCATCCCATTTTCTATCCACACCATTGTTGTATTCCTTCTCTGGCTGCTTCCCTCCTTTACTCACCTTGTCATGTATTTGCATGCTGTTTGGCTTGAGCCATTCTCAGGTAGCAGGAAGTGAAGACAGGGGTAGGGCATGGAACGTGTACACTTCCCAGCAACCATCCCTGCTAAGTACTCTCTTATGCATAGTAGCCTGTGGCTTAGGGCTTTTTTAAAACTCACTCCCTCCCTCCCTCCCTCTCTCCCTCTCTTTCTCTCTCTCTCTCAAGATTCATTTATTATGTATAATATCTGCCTGCTTATATGCCTGCAGGCCAGAAGAGGGCACCGGATCTCATTATAGATGGTTGTGAGCCACCATGTGGTTGCTGGGAATTGAACTCAGGACCTCTGGAAGAACAGTCAGTGAGTTCTCTTAACCTCTGAGCCATCTCTCCAGCCCAACAAATGCCCTTTCTTTTTCTTTTTCCTTTTTTCTTTTCTCTTCCTCCTCCTCCTCCTTTTGGATTAACAAGTTTATTTTATGTATATGAATACACTGTTGCTGTCTTCAGACACACCAGAAGAGGGCATCGGATCCCATTACAGATGGTGGTGAGCCACCATGTGGTTGCTGGGAATTGAACTCAGGACCTCTGGAAGAGCAGTCAGTGCTCTTAACCACTGAGCCATGGTATCTATTAGTTAGGGCTTTTATATTGTGATAAAATACTGTAACAAAAAAACAATTTAGGGAGTAAAGAGGTGTTTTTTCATCTTACAACTTTTGGTCTGTCATCCAGTGAATTCAGGACAGGAAATCAAGGCAGGAACCTGGAGGCAGGAACTGAAGCAGAAGCCATTGCGGAGTGCTGCCTACCAGTTTGCTCCCTATAGTTTGCTCTTTTTGCTTTCTTATACCGTCTAGGACCTACCCAGGTTGGTACTACCCACAGTAGACTGTGTCCTCTCATATCAATTATCAATCAAGAAAATATCCTACAGACTCGTCTACAGGCCAATCCTATAGAGGCATTTCCTGGATTAAGATTGCCACTTCCCAGAGGTCTTTAGTTTGTGGCAGGTCGACATAAAACCAGCCAGAACACTGTGTGATTGTCTGCCTTTGTAACATAGCTTGTTCAATCTTAGCTCTTCTTGAAAACAGGATTGTTTTTAAATAATTGAGTTGTAGGACTTCTGAACTTAGTGCAGATAAAAGTATTTAGTTGGGTACATACAACTTATGGTTACCTATATTGTTCATTTTTTAACTTAATGATTAATTTATTTTTATTTTAGGTATATATAGGTTTTGCCTTTGTGTATGTGTGTGTACCATGTGTGTGCCTAGTATACAGGTGTTGCCTGCAGAGGTCAGAAATGGGTATCAGATGCCTTAGAGCTGAGTTTCAGATGTTTGTGAGCTGCCACATGAATGCTGGGAATAGAGCCCAGGTCCTCTGGAAGAGCAATCAGTGCTCATAACCATTGAGTTGTCTTTGCATCTCCAAGTATGTTCATTTTGTTTAAAGATTTATTTATTTTATGTATGTGAGTACACTGTTGCTGTCTTTAGACACACCAGAAGAGGGCATCAGAACCCATTATAGATGGTTGTTAGCCACCATGTGGTTGCTGAGAATTGAACTCAGGACCTCTGGAAGAACAGTCAGTGAGTTCTCTTAACCGCTGAGCCATCTCTCCAGCCCAAGTATGTTCATTTTTTAGTAGCACTAAAAAAAAAAATTTGAGTATATTTAAGTGTTGGTGAGATCCTTTTTATTCTTTTTAATTTAGTGCTGTTTATATTCTGAAAAACTTTGCCTACTCTGGGCTTGGCAGAGGCATTGCTAAGCTTTGGTTGTGTTTAGTTCTCTGATGCATCTGGGTGCGAGATGGGGCCTTACCATTATTTCTTACCAACACATTCCTTTCTCCACTGAATGATTTCATACTTTTTTCATACCTTTGTTTTGACATAGTTTTCATTTCTTTAGGTCACATGCCTAGGAGAGAAGTAGTTGAGTCATGGTAATTGTATATTTAACTTTTTAGAATACCTTCAAACTGTTTGCCAGACTAGCTGGTCATTTTAGATTCCCTCTGATAATGATTAAGGAATCTACTTGTTCCATGTTTTTGTTAGTACGTTATTTTAGCCATTCTGATAGGTACTGTTGTGGTCTGAATATGGTTTACATATGCTCCCCCCAACCCCCAGCCTGTATGTTGATTTTAATCTCCAGTATGAGACATTTATCAGTAGAGACTGATTCCTATCGTGATGTTCAGAGGCAAGAGCTTCAGTGGGTGATAAGGGTTAGAGAAATCTTTCATATGACACCTTGGAATTTAGTCAGCAAAAGGCAGTTGATACGAAGCTGGAGAGGCAGCTCAGTGGTTATGAGCACTGATTGATCTTCCAGAAGACTGGAAGTTTGATTCTCAGCACCTGTATGGCAGCTCATAACCATCTGTAACTCTAGTTCCAAGGAATCCTGTGCTCACTTCTGGCCTCCATTTGTACCAGACACATGTATAAATATACATGCAGACAAACACCCATACACATAAAGTCATAAAAATAAAAGGGAATATTTGAGGTTTGTTGTTGTTGTTGTTGTTGTTGTTGGTGGTGGTGGTGGTGGTAGTTGGTTGGTTGGTTGGTTTTAGTTTTGACAGTTGCCAGATGGGGGGGCCCTGAACTTCAGAATTGTAAGCTAAATAAGCCCTCTCTTTAAGATTCCCCAGCTGCAGGTTATTCTTAATAGTAAGACAGAATAAAGTGATGCAGGTATGAAGTGGCTGTAAGCCATACTGGATGCCATCTTTTCCATCATCCATACCAAGCTCACCATCAGGCCATGGTGCTGTCTGCAGAGCATTTTGGGCAAGTGCTTTTTCCCACCCCAGGTACCTCAATGCCTGGAGAAGCTGCTAGCCCAGATTTCTTGCCCCATCCCCATTAGCATATACCACAACAAGCAAAACCTGTAAGGAACATAGATTGAATCATACCACTTTCCTGAATACAATTTTGGATGATTTTCTGTCCTGATCCTTCCCTGGACTTTGGGTCTTATACTGTTTGGCCAGCCTCTGTCTGTGTTTACAGAGCACTGATTTCACCTTTTCAGTTCTTGCCTTCTTTAAAATTTCATTTTATTTATTTTATTGGCTATTTTATTTATTTATATTTCAAATGTCTTCCCCCTTCCTGGTCTCCACTCTGCAAACTCCCCATCCCATCTCCCCTCTATGCCTCTATGAGGGTGCTTTCCCACCCACCCACCCACCCACTCCCGCCTCACTGCTCTAGCATCTCCCTACACTGTGGCATCAAGCCTCCACAGAACCAAGGGCCTCCCCTCCCACTGATGCCAGATAAGGCCATTTTCTCCTACATATGTAGCTGGAGCCATAGATCCCTTCATGTATGCTCTTTGGTTGGTGGTTTAGTCCCTAGGAGCTCTGGGGGGTTTGGTTAGTTGATGTTGTTCTTCCTATGGAGTTGCAATCCCCTTCAGCTACATCATTCCTTCCCTTAACTCTTCCATTGGGGTCCCTGGGCTCTGTCCATTGGTTGGCTATGAGTATCTGCATCTGAATTGGTCAGATGCTGGCAGAGCCTCTCAGGGGACAGCTATACCAGGCTCCTGTCAGCAAGCGCTTCTTGGCATCAGCAATAATGTTGGGATTTGGTATCTGCAGATGGGATGTATCCCTAGGTGGAGTAGTCTCTGGATGGTCTTTCCTTCAGTCTCTCCTCTACTTTTTGTCCCTCTATTTCCTTTCAGACAGGAGCAATTCTGGGTTAATAATTTTGAGATGGAAGGGTGGCTCCATTCCTCAACTGGGTCCTGGGAGCCTCTTGTTTCCCTGGCGTCTGGGACTTTCTAGTGGCCACCCCAAGTTCCCCACCTCCCACCGTTACATATTTTTATTCATTTTCCTGGCCCTCTGTACTTCTCTCTTCTCTCTTCCCGTACATGATCCTGCCTCTTCCCTCCCCCTCCTCTTTCCCTCCCAGATCCCTCCCTCCCTCTAGCTCCCTTGATTATTTTGTTCTCCCTTCTAAGTAGGATTGAAGCATCCATACTTTGGTCTTCCTTCTTCTTAAGCTTCATATGGTCTGTGAGTTGAATCGTGGTTATTCTGATCTTTTAGGCTAGTATCCACTTATCAATGAGTACATACCATGTGTGTTCTTTTGTGTATGGGTTACCTCATTCAGGATGATATTTTCTAGTTCCATCCACCATGAAATTTGCAGGTTCTTGCCTTCTATCTGCTCTTTAGCCAGCTGCTTGGCTTGCCCTGCCTTCTCATGTCACTTGGGTCTCATTTCACAATGTGACAGTTTGACTTACATGTTGGCATGTTGTTCATTTGGATACTGTTTTTAACTTCTAAAAGTTGACACATACCTGCTTATGGGGTTCAGTTACTCAGGATCGTTGTCCTTTCAGAATCTGTTTGCACCAGCTTTCTCTCCTGGTCATAGTTTGCATTTTTCTGGTTTTTGTTTGCTTTTTCACACATCTAGCACTTTTTTATATACTACTACCAGGAAGTATGTTATTCAAAGGCTCAGCTTCTTGTAACCAGACCACCCTCCAGGAGGTAGGGCCAAGCTTTTCAGCACTCACCTACTCACTCTTGGCTGAATAAGCCTTTTCTTTTTCTTCCTGAGAGGAGAGAGCTCTGTACAGTGGAGACGTTACAGACAGCCTAGCAGGAAAGCTGGGGCTCCTGGCTCAGAGACAAGTCATATGGGGACCCTTAGTGGGAGGTTAAGAGAAGACCATTTTCCTTTTTCATCCCGTAGCCTCTGGCTAACTTCGAGGAAAAAAAAAAGTAAGAAACACCCAAGCTTGGTTCATACCTGTTACCTCTGTGGAGAAGTTCTGCAGTGTCCATCTCTTGGCTGGCAGGAGAATGGGAGATTGACTCCCACCCAAACCATAGTAGAGCTTGAGGGAAGTACCTCCCTGTCAGTCCATGTTGATTATTCTGACACTGCAGTGGAGCCCAGGATGAGATGGGGTGAGAGTGACTACTTCCAGTTATCTGATTTCTATAAACAAGGCCTTGGCTACACAATTTGGGTGCCCATGAGGTGTTCCAGATATTCTTGCTTCCTATGGCTCATAGTGGCAGTGATCCTCACTGGCAGACCTGAGGAACAGCACTGTCCAGAACCAGCTTTGTGTCCTCCAGATTCTCCAGAAACCTATTGACCCTTTTCAAAAAGCTTGTCTGACACTGTCCTGCAGAGTACTAGCAGCTAGTACCCACTCTGCAGGGACCCTAGTGGCCTGTTGATCCCTGTCCTGAGTGTGCTTGTCAAAGAAGCCCTGCCTACGTGCTGTTTCTAGTCTTCCCTCATCAAGGCTGTGTTCAGCCTAGGTCTAGGTGGCAAGGGAGGGCCTCCAGGTGTGACTTGGATCTTTCTGACAGGTCCTTCCCACTGCTGGGTCCACCCTGTCTCCACCCTTTTGGCCTTGCTGATTCCACCCTGCCCAGCCAGCTCTTCACTTTGCAAAAGCAGTTCAGACACTCCCCTATTTCACCAGCCTGGGCGGCTCTTACTATGTAAAAGGAGCAGCTGTTTGTCTCTGCTATGGTCCTCATTGGCCTAGAGCAAGGGCGGAGGGCACTTCCGAGGGAGGGAACACAGAGAGCTACATTGCCTGGACCCCACTTTCCCTCACTAGCTCTACAATCTCCACGTCATGGTTGGAGAACATTGCAGTCTCCCTTCAGAGCGAACTCTGCTCAACCATCCCCCCAAAACTGGACTTCGATGTAAAATGGTGCTTCAGGCCGTCAGCAAAGTGCTCAGGTAACAGCCTGCCTAAATGCAGTCTGCCTAGGAGGTGGTTGGCTGTAGCCCTGATTGCTTTCTCAGTAAAGCTGCCTGCTGTGCTGGGGTGGGCGTGCCACCTTTGGTGCTGGGGTAATTGGTGCAGCTTAGCCAGTCTAGCAACTGAGCTCACTGCATGCTACTCAGGAGCACAGCCACCCGCATTGAACCTTTGCTATATAAGTTCTTGTTTGTCAGACAGGAGTCCTACTCTGCTCCCTCTGGAAACTGCTGGACAGTGAGTAGCCTTTATCACTAGCAAGTTTGTCTAGGCTCATGTTTTTTTTGGCCAATGGCTGTCTCTCTTTGACACGAACCTTGGCTGCCCAAGGCAAGAATGTCTTGGAGCCTGTCCTTGAGTGTCCAGAGAAGTGGCATGCTATATACCAGGTGCTTGTATGATAGCTGCTACTGGAGTGTTGCCAGGAAAGCTTTTCAGACTTTTCTGACTTGCAGTGGTGGTCTTTCTCCAAGTCTGGGGTGTATGTAGAATGTAAGTGGATGAGTGAGGGGATGTATGGATGACCTGCTGGTGGGATGGCAGTTTCAAGTCAATTTGGGCTATACTCCCCAGCCAGAAGGGAAGAGACACAGCCCTTTGGACTCCAGTCAGTTTTCCCTCCCATGTAGGAATCTTGTGTTTGTCTCTTAACAAAATGGGCCATTGACACCTATCTTTTCTCTTTCCGTCCTGTCCTGTCCTCTCTTGTCCTCCCTCCCTTTCATCCTTCCTTTTTTTTGAGACATGGTCTTACTGTATAGCCTTGGTTATCCTGGAACTCACTATGTAGACTAGCCTGGCTTTGAACTCACAGAGATCTGACTGCCTTTGTCTGCTGAGTGTTAAGGTTAAAAAATATATACCATGCAGGACCATTATTATTGAAAATGAAAGTAAATAGCATTTGCTTTTCCAGTGCCTCTTTTAACTGTGAACTTCCAAAGTATAGAACTCTTCGTGAGGCCTTGACATGAATCCACCTGTGACAGCCCCTTGCAATTGGCTGGTGAGTTCTGGAAGATGTTTCTGTGCACCTACCTGTCCCTGGTCATCTCTGACCCTTCCTGCTCCTCTGGGCCATTGACACCTTATTACCTGAGCATCTAGACAGGGAGCATCCACAGGGGATGCAAGCAGGAACCAAGAACTGCTGTCAATTTCAATGTGAAGATGTAAAGTTTTAGAAGAATGTCAGCAAGGTGGTGGTGTCATCTCCCCTAATTTGGAATGTGATTGATGGCAGTAGTAGAGGACCACACACATGTTAACATATGTGTGGTTAACAGATACCAACATCAGCTCCAAGGAGGCCAAGGAATGGCACTCACCTGCCAGTGACTCCTGGCTTCCTATACTGAGGGAGGTCCTATTGGGAGACACCTTAGCCTGGCCTTCTTGAGGATCACACTGAATTCAGTGAGGATAAGTGGGTACTGTCTAAGCATACCTCAGCCCTAATGTGTCTGTCTCTTTACTGCCTTGTTCTCCAGGTGAGTGAGTCCTTTACTGGGTCAGAGTCCTTAGTGAAAGTGTGCCTTATCTTGAGGTACTAACTTTTCTGGATAGGGGCACAGATACTCTTGAGAGACCTCCAGTGACCCTCTTCACTGCTTCTGACCAGCCCAACCTGTGTAGTATGATAGTGCTGAAGGATAAGATAGGACTCAGAGGATCTTCTATCTTGGCCCTTGAAGCCAGGTATTAGGCAGTGGAGTTAGTGAGGACTTGGTCCAGATATGGGCTTTCAGTATAAGAACTGGACTTTCTGGGCACCACAGAGACCTAAGTCCTGATAATTGCTGCAGAAGAGATGGTAACCAGGAGTGAGTATACTCATAGTCCAGCAGTGGAGGACCAGCTATTGAGGGGTTGAGGAGAGCCTAGGAGTATTTGGCTAGGCTTTGAAGGCCATGCTAGCTTGTGCCCTGTTGATAAGGGGCCCCTACACTGATGGGAAGAGTTAGTTCTTTGAGTAGGCTGCACCATAGGTACTTTCTCTGACCAGGACTGTGGGAGTCTCCAGTAGAATAACTCATAGCACTGTCCTCTTAGCTTTTAGCTGTGCTGTATCTGAATAGTAGTATTTCACAGACCTGGCCTGGGAGGGCTTGTATCTTTAAGATCTTCATGCCCCTGCCTGCTTGCCGTACTCCTTGTTCATTAATAGTCATCCTTGAGTGTTATCCCTAAACTCTTAGTATTAGCATCTGCCTTCTTAAGGTTCATTCCAGGCCTCTAGAGGTTAACTTCTAGTCCCTCGTTGCTAAATTCCCACTCTATCTGGCCCCTCACTGTTAACCTAGCTGGGGCTGTTCAGGTGGCAGTGTGGGGAGCAAACATTCTGTTTCTTTAGAGGCTTAAGATATCCATACTCAATGTTCCTTACTTCTTTGGAGTGATGTACTTTGTCTCTAGACTCTTGGATGCCTTCCCCACCATCCTCAGACCTTGGTGTTCTTAAGTCCTTCATCCTCATGACTTGCTATGTATGCTTCCCCCAAGTCTGAGCATTCCTCTCATAGAGTACTTTGCTTTGTAAGCATCTGTGTTGGGTCAGAGGCTAGAGAACTTAAGGTGGAGCTCTAAACGGGGCTTTGTGGGAAGATACAGGCTAAGCCTCACTGCAGGGCAAGAGCAGATGGCAGCATAGCATCTTATCATCTTGGTTCCAGAAAGATGCTGCTAGCCTTCTTCCCACCAACAATATCAGAGCCATCCCAGCCTCATGCTTGACACCATGTTGTCATAGAGATTCCTTTTATTAACTCTGCAAATTTCTTTTGCTCCTCAGAGGTCAGACTTGCAATAAGGATTGGCTCACACCTGGTGCTGGGGATGCCAAAGGGTTCTGTGTTGTAGGATATGGCCGGCTAGAATAGAAGATGTGACATTTCATAGTTGGGCCCTTAAAGGACCAGAAGAGTTTGCATATGGGCAGGGTGGGCATAGCACTGTGGCAACAGAGACATTGAAGCAGAGAGAAGGAATCTAAGGCCAGGTGGATGTGTGGGAGACAAGAAGAAGGTGATTCTGGTAGAACGTGGATACCTCTAAAGTAGGTATTTTACTAAGTAAAATGCTCATTGGGGCCAGCCTCACACTCACCATTGGGAGCTTTGTTTTGGGGATGTTTTTCCAAGGATCTCATAGCAGTTTTGTGTGTATACTGATGTGTGGCGCCCACTCCCTGGTCCCTGTAGTACATACAGTCTGTGTGCTGCTCACTCAAGGCTTTGTCTGCATAGTCCTCCCTCCACATGGGTCACAGTGGTGAGTGGTATAAGGAAGCCAGGAGAGCCTTTGACCTCAGGCAAGTGTGCAGATATGGCCAGCCACTGATGCCATGGCCTTTCCAGCTTGCTTCAGAACCCTGGAGATCTTTGTTTGCCCAACCTACCATATGAAAACAGACACTGGCAAAGGAGTTAAAACTGGTCTCTAGATGACTCTATTGCCCTGGCTAAATCCCCTTCAGGGAAAGAAATTGGAGTAAGGCTTTTGATGTCCTTCAAGAGGCCTTTCTACTAGCAATTACCATATTATTCTCAAGCAGAGTGTGGGCCCTGTGTTACCTCTTGTTCCTCTTACTGGAGTGAGGGCTCTGTGACTAGGACAGAGAAACTTAGATTAGCAGGAGAGTGTCTCAGAGTGTTCCAGGGTCCAAGTTGGCCCTATGTGGTGGGGGACAGCAGCTAAATGGAGATATGACTAAAATAGGAAAAGCTTGGGGCTTCATATGCATATACTGATGTCTGTCTAGCATGGCATCTACTTGCTGCCTTTTGACTTTACCCTAAGCCCCTGTGGCCCATTATAGAGGGAGGCAGGCACTCCTTTCCTCACTAGGTTGGGGAGTAGCTTCTGCCCAGAGGAACTATCTCCTCCCTTGTAACTATGAGTGGGAGTAAGAGTAGGATGCTGTTCATAGGATACTTTCCTTGAATGGGTTCAAAACTGTGCTCAGGAGTCATGGCGATGGCTGGTTCCTACCAGCCACCTTCCTAGTTGTTCTGTCTTTACTTCTTTTAGCTTGCAGGTGAATATCCCAAGCCACAGAACAAGGAAATGGCTTGACAGCTTGGCCCTTACCAGCCCCCTGCTCTGTAGTTTTGGTTTCTAGGATAGAATACACAGAAGACAGAAGGTAGTAGATAGTTTCAAGGAAAACTTACCCTTTGAAGACACTACAGGCCTGATACAGTATTAGAGAGATGGGTCTCTTCTTTTGGACTGAACAGTAAGGTGAACTTAGCATATATCAGTAGTGTAAGACAAGGATTCAGAGAAGTGCTGAGGACAGGGAGTGGATGTGTCCCAAAATCATTGGCAGAGTCCCTCGTGGAACTTATCTACAACTCCTAGAGAGGCTAAAGTCTACACTGCTGGGCTCATGCCTGAGGGCCTTAAAGTGCTCTCTTTCTATATGGTACATCCACACCTGTGCTTTAGCCCTAACAGATTTCTGTGCTGTTTCTTGTAGAGCCTGTGCTGTGCCAGGAGCCTAAAGGCTGGGTTGAACCCTACCCTGTCCTCTGCCTGGTTTGGCTGCTTTTGGCCCTGCCCTGGAAGACAAGCACACATCGCCTTTTAAGGCTAAGCTCTGCCATGAGAAGCCGAAAGGAAAACATTTCCCTGGCATTCAGGGAACATTCTTCTATCCTCTTTCTCTTAAATAAACCATCAGCAACCTTTTAAAGCACAAGAAAGGAAAAAATAGGTCACAGTCAGAAAGACCTTTCACCCTGCCCCCATGTAGCCTCTCAGGGTTGTGGAACACGGGACTCAGAGCCAAGCCAGGCTGCCTCCTGATGCCATGCATAGTAGCTGGCACAATTGCCTGTGTTCTCAGGGCAAAAAGACAGGTATCTAGCTGGTACTCTGGCCTGAGGGCCTACATTTTAGTTCTTCTAGACAGGCGGGACTAACCTGGAGAGGGCATGGTGAGAATCTGAGTCAGAGGCTACCTCCTGCCCCACCACTTCCATCCTCCTGGTTGCAAAGATTCCAAGACCCTAGAAGTCATTCCTTAAATACACTGTTCTTCCCTACTGGATGGTCTAGCTGCTTCTCACCTCCATGGAGCAGGATGGGTACAAGGAGACTGCTTCTTTTACAGAGGACCCCTCTGCTGGATCTGCTCCTTTCCTCACTCTCCTGGTCTTTTGTAGGCTCTGGATAGCTGGTGCTCCTTGCAATTGGTTGCTTCTAGAGAAGGCCAAACTGTGTTTCTTTCCTCAGACCTCCAACTGTCCAGCACTTCCCACAGAATGTCATATTAAGAGTTTCTGATCAAAAAACATCCTTTTCTGGTCACAAGGCTTCATGCCAGTATTAATTTACCTCTTATATTTTAAAAGTCAGAAAGTTCACTACTGAAGAATTAATTTGATTATGTGAGGACAAGACTCAGCTTTGTTATGGGAACATTCATTGTGCTTCTCAGGCTTTTCACCCAGTACTCTCTCATCCTGAAGCCTGACCATGTCAGACCTGTGGGTGCCAGCAGTTCAGAGAAGCAGTAGAGGCTTCTTTGTTTCTAGCATTGTGTGGTCAGTGCCTACAAGGGCCTGCCATCCAGTGTGTTGGTCTGACATGGCCAGCCAGGAGCATCTGTAGACTACTTCACTTGACTACTTCAAGTAGCTCACCAGGGAAACTTCAGATCAACAAATCTTTCTAACCATTTGTAGACTTAGCTACATGACAGAGACTTCAGCAGAATCATTTGTTCTGGTGAGCTAGCACCTCACAGATAACTCAGGCCAGGTAATCACTGGCAGTCGGGCACTATAGATCTCATAAGGGTCACACCCCATCTTAGTGGCTGCCTAGAAGCTTGTTCACCAAGAACCAAAGGCTCAGTGTTGCCACCAGTGTTTGAGTACTTGGACTGGAGGAACTGAGCATTATGTGAGATTGCAGTTGCTGCTTTATAAATTTGGGATCTCTATTCAAGTGAAAACAGTACATTTTAAAGACATACATTTGATGTTTAAAATAGACTTAATAAGCTCACTTTCTGTTAACAGCAACATAATTTTATTTTTTAAAAAAATGTTTCAAAACAAGGTAGAAACTTAGCAAATAGTCCTGTGCAGTCTGGAATATGAGAAGCCTGGGTTCTCTTATTGCCTCTGCCTTTACGAGGGAACTAGTAGAGGGAGGCTCCATGCTGAGGCAGAGCATTAGGGGTTGTTTTCTCTTGCATTCACTCCACAAAGGGTAACAAGGTAGGAGTGTTATACCCTGGCCAGGTGCTCTTACACTCCAGGGAGAATATGCTGCTTGGTGGTAGAGCACATTAGCAAGACATAAAGGAGGAGCTAGCTCTCTACTGGGGAGGATAGTCAGTTCTTGGGGTGCCCTCTGTGGGTTAGCAACTTGGTACCTCCCATGGGTGTTCCTTCCTCTGAAGCTTTCATGGTAGCTGTGAACCTTTCTGAACTGGCCTGCCTGGAAGGAAGAGCCTTGGTGTGGCCTGTGGGGCCTCTGCTCAGGAATGTCCTTGTGCAAGTATTGCAGCTCTGAGGGGAAAGGTATCCTGGCAGTTGGGAGCCATAGTCACACCACACAACAAACCTCACACAAGAGATTTATTGGGAGAAGACACTGGAGGGTGAGTGCATCTGCTCAGATGAGAAGCAGCAAAAAACTGAGCAGGAGGCAGGCTTTATATAAAGTAGTGGTTCTTAACCTATGGGTTGCAACCACAGGGGTTACTATCAAATATTTACATTACAGTTCATAACAGTAGCAAAAATTATAGTTATGAAGTAATAGTTATAAAGTAGCAATGATGTTATTTTATGGTTGGGGGTTACCATAACATGAGGAACTGTATTAAAGGGTTACAGCATTAGGAGGGTTGAGAACCACTGATACAGGGTTTTTTTTGGAAGTGGAGCTCCCCAGGGTAGGGATTTCTAGGACAGGAAATGGTGAGATTTCATGTCCTGAACTTAGGATGAGCTCAGAGATTGGCAGAATTTTAAGCCCTGAGCTTGGCCACCTGTGTCTTTAGGGGCTGGATTAGGCCATTATGACCATTAGAGTGTTCTGTGAGCAAAGCCTGTCAGTTGGAGATTCTCAGGGATGGGGCCTGGCCATTTGAGCCCCTTTAGGGGTTTACATTCTCCCTTTTTTGTTTACTATTGCTAAACAATCAGGGGTCAAGAAAGGAGCAATGTAATCATTAGACTACTTCCTGTTGAATGGGGGCATTGAAGTTTTTAGGGCAAGTTTGATCTTCAGTGTCAGGGTATGAATCAGGAGTTGCAGGCCTCTGTCTTCCTAGCTAGGAGCCAGTAATCCTATAATACCAACTGATTAAAAGTCTGGTTAGAAATCTTGGATTTGTTGTTGAAGAAATCTAGACAAGATGTTTATAAGCCAGAGTGTGACAATAGTGTTAAGAAAAGGAGGTGGGGTAAGAAGGGTAGTATTTAATTCCATACTGGACTATCAGTGATCCACTGGCCAGAGGCATGAAGCTGCTTCCTATGTTTTAGAGATCTGTCTGGAGTTGTTGCGTCTTATTCTTTACTATACCCAACTAGTTGACATAAAAGCAACATTCCTCCCTGGAGAAAACTACCTCTCTCTGCTGTTAGTAAATCTGATCCTCGCTGATCTTGCAGCACTATGGCAGTCAGTGAGTCTATTTGGCCCTGGAGGGTGAGGATGGTCTGAGTCACCTGTTGGAGATCCTGGATGAACTTAGAGGAAAACTGCTGGCAAATAGCTAGAGAAGTAGTCAGTCCCACCACTCAGTGGTTATGGCCCGGACTGCAAGAAAGGGTAGGACCTGAATCACTCCTGTGATGGGAACTGGCAAGGGTTCTTCACTGGGTACCATCCCTAGTTTTGGAAAAAGGAACACTAGAGCACAAGTCCCATACCAGCCAGTGGAAAGGCAGCAGTAAAGTTGAATGCTGGAGAGACTTGAGGCATTGTGAATGTTTGTACACAGCAGCTGGGTGGTAGTACAGAGGTATTGTTGTAGTCTGCAGAATCCAGTGTGCCCCCAAAGCATGCTTCTGAGAAATTAAAGGAGTTTGTGATACTGAAGACATATGTGGGAGAGAGAAAGATGATAGTGATACTTACTTTAGAGCAATTAATGAGCAGCCAGGTGAGAGAGTTTTAATAAGCCAATGGACGAGGCCACAAATGGTGGACATAAGTTTGACTCAGGAAGGACATACAGCCAACATTCTTCAAAGCAGTCAGGCAGAACATTATTCAATAGCTGATGTGTAGAGGTAAGGTCTAAAACAAGATGATGTGACAGGGAGGTGGGATTAATATCATTTAAAAGGGGTGATATTAGCAGTTAGGACCTTTGAGGAGCTGTGGACCACTTCTTCTACCATGTCTATGCCTAAGGGTTGAGAGAGTGGGATGTGTACCCTCTGTATTTGGACTGTGCCTGATGGGCGGCTGTTATAAACGCTATAATAAGGTTTACCAGTGACCCTGTCTGCTATTTGGGGTGCCATGGGTCTTTAATTAGGATATAAAGATCCCCCATTCTGCATAAAAGGTAGAACACATTCCTGGAATATGCATCATGTCTCTTACAAAGCTAATAAGTCTCTGGCCAGCATTGACAGTAATCTCTAGTTTGATCATACAGAAAGTAAGCATAGGGGACAGGTGTTTTAGAAATCAATATAGGTGTTACAGGGATAAGTATTTCTTTTTGGCAACCTGCTGGTAGGCAGTTTCCAGACTCCACCACAGGAGTTAAACCATTGAGTATAGGTTTCCTGAACCTTTGAGATCTTAGTATAACAGTAGCATAGAGGGGAAAAGAAATCCGAATTTTTTTTTTTTATTACCTTAACTTACTTTCTTAGACCTTCAGAACCTTAAGCTTTCACATCCTCAGAACTTTATGTACTCTTTTAGGCCCTCGGAACTTGATTAAGCTTTTTGAAAGAGGTTTATGTTTCAGGCATTAAGTGCTGCCCCCTGCTGTCACATATGTGTTGCAGCACAGGTCCACAGTGTTATCCATCAGGATCTCTATAGGGTCATGATCGTTTGGATTGGCCTATGGTAGCATAGCCACCCAATTGCCCAGAGAAATCTGGCCTTTGGTGGCCTCTCTCCTTGCCTTCGTCTGATTTAATTAGCCCAGTGTGCAAGAATCCTTCCTCAGAATCCTGTGGTTTGGGCCCAGGCGGGACACATGATGACCATTGCCATCCTTTCTTTCTTGGCAGGAAGTCTAAAGCTAAGCCAAACGGCAAGAAACCTGCTGCAGAGGAGAAGAAGGTGTACCTGGAGCCAGAGCACACCAAGTCCAGGATCACTGACTTTGAATTCAAGGAGCTGGTAGTGCTGCCCCGGGAGATCGACCTCAACGAGTGGCTGGCCAGCAACAGTGCGTGCGGGTGGGGAGGCGGGTGCAGCAGCTGCAGGGCAGGGAGTGTCCCCCATCTCCAAGTACCCCTAGAGCAGTAGTGAATGGACAGGCTGAACTCAGGTGAACCCCTCCTTGTCATAGGAGCTGGAGCAGGGACGATTACTCACCAGGCTCTTTGCTTCTCTTCCAGCAACAACATTTTTTCACCACATCAACCTGCAGTATAGCACAATCTCAGAATTTTGCACAGGAGAGACGTGTCAGACAATGGCCGTATGCAACACGTGAGTAGCAGCCTGGCCATAGCACCAGCTGGGAGTGTGGGATGGGCTGTGGTTGACCTTGCTGTCTGGGCTACTAGCTTTTCAGACTACATTTTTACCTGGATTCCCTGAACAATCTCAGGCTAAGCAAAGTCTTTCTGTACCAGAGAGGCCAGATGCTCAGTTTGAGTGTCTCTGCTGGTGCCATCAGAGGCCAAAGGCAGGCCATGCCTACATGGTCCCTGAGCCTGGAGAGTGCTCAGTGTCCTAAGGAGCTGCAGGGCCAAATAAGCAGGTTCATTCTACTAGTGGAGGTGTCTTACTGACAACTTCTGAACAGGTCTAGTGCTGACAGCTCTCTTCTGATGTATTTGTACATTCAGTGCTGTAGAATGCAGATATTTTCAGGGGCTCCAAGGACCCTCACTGCCATTGAGTGGCACATGTTTGCCAGCAGCTCTGAGTTGATGATAGAAGTGACTGTGCTGGTGCAGGCAGAAGGCTGTATGTGGCCAAGGAGATGGAAGATCTTCCATAATGGTTCCTTGTCATCAAGATGCTATGGGCACATGGAAGTGTGTGTGTGTGTGTGTGTGTGTGTGTGTGTGTGTGTGTGTGTGTGTGTAGTATAGTATACATTCAAGCAGTCTTCCGTGTAGATGCAGTTCTCCCCAGACAAAAAAGAGTCCATTGTAAGTCCTGATAGAGCAGGTGACAGGAGTCTCTCTACCTCAGCTAGCTAGGTCTGCTCATATAGCTGTAGTGGTCACAGCTCAGTTTCTCTCAATGTAGGGGGAACAGAGCGCTGGCTCTGTTCCTCCAGGAGGGTCAAGTATCACCTAAGCATTTCCAGAGAAAGTGGGTAGGCTTTTGGAAACAAGCTTGGGTGTAGGACAGAGGTGTGGCCCCTGAAGGAACCATGACAGGTTTTGAGGTGGCATTTGAGAGTGTGTGCACAGTCTAGACAATGTCAAACAGTATGGTACCCTCTCTGGCTTCTCCCATATGACTTTGAGTGCTGACTTTGTTTGGGAGAAGCTTTCTCAAGAGCATAGGTGCTAGTGTTGTACAGATCTGCATATGGTGTGTGCTGGAGAGCCTGGGCATCTAAGCCTTTCGCTCACTTTGTGGTATCACTTAGTAATTCCTACTATAATCCCATTGCAGGAATCATATGCTACCAAGGGAAACTCAAAACTAGTTTAAAAGAAAAAGGGGGTTAGTAAGAAATCCACAGAACTCCTTCCTGTACACCAGCTCTGGAGGTTTGCCTAGGTTAGGGAGGGTCTGCACTAGGCTAGGTCTCATTTCCATCCTTGCAGCTTCTGCAGGATAACCTCAAAAAGCCAGCACTAGGATCCAGGGGGCCAAGACATGTTTAGAAACATGTCCAAAGAGGTCCCCCAGAGACATCCCTTTACATTGGTAGAGCTGAGTGAGCCCTTAAGGACTGATCTGTGAAACAGCACAGACGCCAAGCACTCTTAGGCCCCATGGTATCCAGGGCAGAACTGTGAGCCTTGGGGGAGCACCCCCATGTCTCAGGTGCTACAGGGAAAAAGTATTAGTCCGCATTCCACACCCAGCAGCCATGCCCTTCAGGAGCACAATTGAGTGGACCACTGCAAGCTGTCTGACCCACTGCAGGAAGAGTTCCAACCAGTTCTTCAGCTGTGCAACAGCACAAAAGAAGAGTCACAGCAACATGAGAAACACAGACTCTTCTTTGGAGCTCTCAGAAGTAGTTTAAGAATGAATGGACTATGGCCTGACACATTGTCAGGGTTCAGAGAAGGGACACGTGAGCACTGGTGATGAAAGGAGAGAGGTGCCTACTTCCCGTTGCTGACTGATTTTCCCCAGCTGATGCCAAACTCAGAGCAGAATCTTGAGCTCGAAGAGCTAAAGATGTACTTTGAAATTCTTTAAGCAATTTAAAAAATGACACAAAAACATACGGTCAGAACCATAATGGGTAAATTGAAATGGAATAGTTAAAAAAGGCAGGGAGGATATAGTCCCAAATACAGCAAGACCATAGAAGCATAAAGATTATAAAAACAGAACAAGCAGAAAATCAACAATGGAGATGTAAATACAGCAGTGATGGCCACAATGTGAACATGAGAGTTTCCAAGAGATTTTTATGAAAATATTCTTGTAGAACTAAATCTGAGCTTCCCTGTGAGAAACACACTCACTGTTGTCTGTCTGGACTGCCGTAATGCCCATGATGGAGGCTCCTCAACAGCACTGATATATTTCTCAGGGACTGCAAGTTGAGATCCAGGTTTGGAGTCTGAGAAGAGCTTTTTGGTTCATTTCAGCAGCTCTTTTTGAAAGGCATGAACACTGGTCAAGGGAGCACTGCCGTTGTGGCCTAATCACCTCCAGAAGCCCACTTATAATACCATGACCTTGTAAGGATTCATTTTTGGGGTCTGGGGAACTTGGATACACCAAAGTGTTCATTTTGATTGATTGGTTGGTTGACTGATTTATGCTGAAGCTCTGAGCTTTATGCATGCTAGCATGTGCTTTGCTGCCAAGCCATATGGCTGTCCTGTTTAAAGTTTTCTAAGAGGCAGAATTCTGTGGGCTGGAGAGATGGCTCAGTGGTTAAGAGCACTGAATGCCCTTCCAGAGGTCCTGAGTTCAATTCCCAGCAACTACATGGTGGTTCACAACCATCTGTAATGGGATCTGATGCCCTCTTCTGGTGTGTCTGAAGACAGTGACAGTGTACTCATAAATTAAATAAATCTTTGAAAAAAATAAAAAAGAAGAAGAGACAGAATTCTGCCATGTTGTCCAAGCTTAGAGCTGGCACCCACCCTCCTGTTTTTATCTGCCAAGTAGCTGATTATCACAGGTATACCCCGCCTACCTGCTCCTGGCTCATAATGGCACTTTAAATGCTGTAAAGTGGGAAAGTTAATAGTAGAAAATGACAAACCTAGAAAACACTACCAGCTGAGCGCTGAAGTAGCTGTGTTCATAGCAACAGAGACTCAGAATCAACCAGGCTGCAGAAGGAAGTACTGAATTGGGAAGAGCTGTTCATCAGGCCAGTGGTGTTCCTCAATGCCTGTGTGCCAGATGGCAGCGCTTCACAGAGCAAACCAGCAGCTACATGGGGCCCTTCCCCTGTAGGTGAAAGAGGCTGAGGTGTCGGTTAAGGACATCCCATCCCAGCAGCAAAATGGACCTTATTTTCAACTTCACAAGGAGTGCTCACCAAACAAGATCCTGTCCCAGCTCCCAGCAGAGCCCTTGACAACCTTTAAATAGTTGAAGTTACATTAAGTAATTTATCTGATCATCATGGAGTTATTCTGGGAATCAGTGTCAGAGAAATAACAGACAATTTTTCAAACACTTTGGAACCAGCACAGGAGAAAAAAAATCTCAAGGGCAATGAACTCAAAGTTTCAAAGTTTGTGAGATACAGCCAAGTACGGTAGTTGGTGGTTCACATCTGTAATCCCAGCATTTGGGAAGTTGAGGCAGGAGAATTGCTGTGAATTTGAGGCCAGCCCTGGCTACAGAGAAAACCTGCCTAAGAAAATGGGGGAGAAAGGAAGGAAGGGGGCGGGGGGAGGAAGGGAGGAAGGGAAAGAAAAGAAAGAAAAAGAAGAATTTGCGGTCTGTAGCTACAGCAAGGTGGTGAGAACAGTTTACAATCCAAGTACACATTTTAGACAGAGACCTCAGCCAGACCAAGAGTTAAAACCAACCTAAGTAGACATAAGAAAGGAAACCATAAAACGAGTGGAAGTCACTCAAGTTGAGTTCCAGAAATTGTAAGGAAATATGTGCTTACTTCGAAAGAACAATAAAGTTGATAAAGCCTTAGCAAGACACAAAGATGAGACAGAGGTAGGAATTATGAACATAAGAGAATGTGACAGTTCCCTATGACTTTAACAGATGTTCCAGAGGTAGTTAGGAAACTGCAAGATCCTCTCTAAACGTTACACAGCTAGCATGAAATCAGCTGTTCTTTGGAGAAGAAAACTTACAAGGGAGAGGGAGGAAAAGTCTATATCAGAAAAGAAAAAAATCAGCTATCCCTCTTTGCAGAAATACAACTGTGAAATGCTGAAGGAGTCGAGCAACAAAATAAATTCTACAAGATCAGCACACAGAAACAGTCAAAGGTTTGTGTGCTAGCTGTGTGATTGAAAACCTAACTAATAAATCAGAACCATTTACAATAGCTCTAGAGGCAACAAAATGTTTAGTTATAAACAACATTCATAGGGCTCTGTCTCACAGATGCCCAGGATGGAGAGTCAAAGACAGCACACAAATAGCCACACTGTGTTCATGGATTGAAGAGAACAGCTTAACATACAAATCTTTACTGAGTGAATCTGTGCTTTAGTATGTTCTCAGTTAAAAACTCTATCAGCTATTACATGGAACAGGCAGCAGGAGTAGCCACAACAATACAGCTGGAGGAGGCCCACAGTTTGAAGATACACTGTTAAACATAGTGACAGGAAGTGTGGTGTTGGCCAAATGTGAGACAAAAGTTATTGGGTCAGAGCAGAGTCCAAAAGGAAACCCAGAAGCACAGTCCTTTGATTTCTGATGAAGTGGCCAATGAAACTGAGTGTAGAAAAGGATGGTTTGGTTTTGTTTCCCAACAACTGCTTCTATAAAAGGAAAAGTACCTCAACTTTAAGTCCTGCACCTGATACAGAAATGGGAAAGTACAGTGGCTTTAGAGGACAGGAAGAGATCTTCGTGACCTAGTATTAGGCTGGTGGACATTACACAAAAGGTGTGGCTCACTGATGAGCACAACTCAGCCAACTGGACTTTATGATTCAGAACTTTTTCTCTAAGAAAGATAACTGTGAGATGAAGGAACAAACACAAACTATGTGGAAACATCTGGGAGGCACCTGTTGCACAAGAACTAGTATCCAGGACATACAGAGAACTCAGTGCAGGAGCATGCAAGCAGTGGCTTGATCAGCAAGAATGGGGAAGGACCAGTTGCTGCAGTGACAGTCTGACAGTGAGCCACTATAAAGATAACACTGGGGTTTTAAAGAAAAATGAAGCCCACATTGGTACTGCAGAACACTAGGTGCTGGGGAGCACATGTGATGCTGGTGAGATACAGGTGGGACAGCATACAGAATAACTTTGACATGTTCTTGTGAGATGATGCACACCTGCTGTGACCATAATAATCCTGTCTTTGGCTTTGCTTTAGAAACTGAAAACTTGTGTTAACGTAGAACACCCCCCACACCCCCAATGGGGACAAATGTAACAGCATGGTCCATAATTGTCCACAATTGGAAAAAACTCACAGGCCCTCAGCAGGAGCTTGGGGAGCATGCTGTGCCCTGAGTCTAGAATACCTACGTGGTGTGACATCTCCACAGCATGTCCAGATACTAGAGGTTTGTGAGAGGCCCCATGATTGCTTTATCCAAGATCTCCCAAGGAGATGCCTGAGGGAGCAGCAGGCAGTGCATTAAGAGCAGCACTTGCTCCTTTTGACAGACACAGAGTGACTGTGATACTGTACATAGTTAAGACCCAGGAGCTCTATACATCTAGTATCTCCCCATCCCTGATGCTGGTCTTCTCAGAACTGGCAGTCAACAAGAACTGGGTACCTTATACATAGGCTAAAGAGTTTGGGGTGGGCCTCTAGGGGTCAAGTCACTTGACCTCAGGCATCTATTATTCCCCATGGGAAGAATGTGGCTTCTAATTCTGGGAATAGGATACTACCAAGGTTCTAGGCTCTGGCTAGTCGCAGGCTACCTCCTAGACAGATAACCTGTACCCAATTAATTATATAAGATATAAATTTATTTAAAAGAAATAAAATCTACAGAAGTAGGCAAAATGAATGTGTCACATTGGGCTACCTGTACATGAGGCCCTTGCTCTCCTCAGATGCTATTCTGAGCACTTTGTCCCATTGGAACAGTTGTATATAGCTTACCACACCCAGCTCCTACTGCCTTTGAATTTTTGTTGTATGTGTGGGAGCCTACACTGGGGTAGGTATTTGGCAGGGTTGACACCCTGACCAAAGTCTCTGTCCCTACAGACAATACTACTGGTATGACGAGCGGGGGAAGAAGGTCAAGTGCACCGCCCCCCAGTATGTTGACTTTGTCATGAGCTCTGTGCAGAAGCTGGTAACTGATGAAGATGTGTTCCCCACAAAATACGGTATGTCTTTTTGGGTCAGCTTGCACCCAAATCTTTACACAAATCCAGCGAGTTCTTCAGCACTGGGCTAGGGTGTCTCTGGGGTATGATTGCAAGTGGGGTCTAGAAGGGCTACAGTTTTATGATTCTAGTTCCTGCTTGGCACAGGGGACCTGGGCTAAGGAGAGAAGACGGTTCCCATGCAGAGTTCTGCCCATGGGGAGACAAATGCCCACATACACTCTAAGGCCCACCACTTGGCCTCCTTTGGCCCTGCTACCAGCTCTGCACAATGAGGCCATCACAGTCCATCTTCCTGGGGTTGGTATTTCCAGACCTGTGCAGGTTCTGATGGGGGCTAAAAACTCATCCTGAACAGTAAAGGGACCAGGTCTGGCTTACAGGGATTCCCATGTACTTGTTACTACTCCCCTACCTGGTCTACAGATACCCTGGGTGTCTGCTGGAAGAAGCACATGGAGCCTGAGTGCCCACAACATATTCTTTGCTGTGCAGGTGACCAGCATGGCTCAGCCAGCACCTGTTACTTTGGGCAGATGCCACTCTGGGGGACAGGTTGCTGGGAACTCTATGGAGGAGTGGTAGCAATTGTGAGCTCTTGAGGCCCATCCAGAGAAGCCTAGTTGTAGGAGCCTGGCCTCCTTGCAGGTCTGACATGTGGCCTCCCCCTAGGCAGAGAATTCCCCAGCTCCTTCGAGTCCTTGGTGAAGAAGATCTGCAAGTATCTGTTTCACGTGTTGGGCCACATCTACTGGGCCCACTTCAAGGAGACCCTGGCCCTTGAGCTGCATGGACACTTGAACACACTGTACGTGCATTTCATCCTCTTTGCCAGAGAGTTCAACCTGCTTGACCCCAAAGAAACCGCTGTCATGGACGACCTCACTGAGGTGCTGTGCAGTAGCCTGGGTAACAGTGGTGCCACTGGGGATGGGGCCAGCAGTGGAGCTTCTGGAGCACAGAACCACGTGAAGGAGAGATGAGTCTCCAGGGCCAGATGGGTGCACATGTGCAAAAAGACAACTGTGTGTCTGTGTGTGCGCACACATGCCCGGGCGTGCTGGTGGCGAGGTCTGAGGGCCCCGGGCTGCTCAGAGTGTGGGCTCCATGGATGCCGCTGGAGTCAAGGCGTGTTTCCTGACTTCCCTGTTGGATGGATGAGTGCTGTTTGTAGTGAAGAGCCTTTGGAGTCATTCATTCATTCAACAAACATTTATTGGACTGATGTTTTGATTTTTCTTCTGTGGGGTTTTCCTTTCTTGGGTCTTCCATGTGGCTCTTGCCCTCCCCTCTTCCCCCATGGGGTGGGGAGGCTCTGCGGCTTTGAAAGGAGCACCTTGTGAGAGGTGTCTCCCCCTTATGGGGCTTGCCCTGCAGATCTGGAGTTCTGCTGTGCTTTGGGGATGGGCTTTTACAGAGGCCTGCCCTGCAGCTTTCCTCCCTAGCCCTTGCCTGGATCTTGGCTCAGAGTCCCTGGGGTAGAGAGGCCTGCCTGGGGTGACCCAGGAGGGCCAACACCTGCTGCTTGCTCCTATTACCCCCTTCTTGCTGCCTCCTCAGTGCCCAAGGAGGCCCCATTTGTGCATAGGGGCCAGGGCAGCCCAGGACCTGGCTGAGGCCCTGTGTGGAGACAGGGCTGTCAGTGAAAGGCAGAATCTGCTTTAGTTCATCTGTTCAGACATAATAAAAATTCTCTCAGGTCAGAGCCTGTGTCCTCTCAGCTTTCTGTTTCATATTGTTCTGAGTCTTCCCTGAGGTTCCTGGACAGGGAAGGGTGCAGCACCTTAATCTTATCCTCACTGGCTCTACCTCCTTGAGTGAAGATGGAGGTCTTCAGACCTGTAGAATTGGCTCAACATTGGGAGCCTAGGAGTAAGCAACCTGTTGCCTAGGTGGAAATGGGACCTAAGCCCAAGCCTGGAGATGGCCTGGTGCCTAAGTAGGGAAACAATGGGACCAGGCATGGTTATGGCTTGGTCTTCACAGAGAGCAAACTCAGATCTTTGGATCCTAGCAACCTGCTTGCTATGCCTTACAGCTGGCACCAGTAGCTCTGGTGGTTGATTCCTAGGATGCTCAGCATCCTCTGATAGGTTCCCTTTAAATTTTGGGACCCTCCTAGGGTTTGATGTTTGCCTGGCCTTCTAGCTTATCCTGTGCAATGCATTTGTGGCTACTGCCCCCCCCCCCACCTTTTTTAACTTACTGTACCATCAGATGCCCCTGTGAGGCTAACCTTGGGCCTGGAGGCTGAACTTGGTCCTGGAGGCTTTTCTGTTAACACCTGGACCAACCCTACCTGCCTTCTGACATTCTCCGTGGTCATTTGCCCCTGCCTAATTTACTAGAAAATTCCAGGGTACATGGAGTCTTCTCAGCCTGGTCTTACTGCTCCTCCATAGGAGTCCTTCTGAAACTGAGGCAGGAAGATTGAGTTTGAGGCCAGCCTAGGGCTACACAGAGAACTCTTGTCAAACAAACAAAACCTTCCCTGGACCAACTCCAAGCTTTTTGTCTTAGTTCCTGGGAATGGAACCCACCAGACTGCCTGAGCCTCTTCCGTTAATTAGAAGCCACAGGATGCCAATGGAGCTGTGTGTCTGGGACTGCTATAGGAGCCTGTGGTAGGACCTCAGCTGGCTAGAGGTGCCAGTGGGGAGTCCTGTGAGCAAGGGATGGCAGGAACAAAGTGATAGATATCTAGCAAAGGAACAGCTTAGTTCAGTGATACTGCCTTCTCAGCTCCCAAGTACAGGGAGCTGGATTCTAGGCAGAATCCCTCATAGAACAGCTACCATAGTCTGACCACTTAGTAGAGGGGAGGATGCCCAGTGCAGAGGCCATGGCTAGCTGCTGGGAAGATGAATTTCTAGCTGGAGCTCCTGTGTGGAGCCTGAGACAATCTAAGTGAAGTGGTTTGTCTCCACCTCTCCTTGGTCATCAGGGGTGGTGGTGGTGCTGCTGCTGCATCTGGTATGTTTGGTCTCATAGGAAAGAGTGGTAGGACCTCTAAGCACATGGTGGTGTCAGAGTCTTGGAAAGCTGTCCATGTAGGGGTAGATATTTAGTTAGGGCTACCACCTGCCAGGCTGTGTGCTGGGGCCCAGCTTCTATGTGCCAAGGTATACATGGCAGTTGTGCATGCTCTCCACCACGTGGATGGCTCCTTACTGCCTCCGTGTCCCTGCAGTGGTGTTCTTGTCTGTACATGGAGTAGGTCCATGAAGATCTATAGACCATCAGGGAGCTAACACTTAATGACTAGGGAGCACTCAGGCTGTGTGAGTGATAGTTTTGCTGCCAGGAAAATGTGCTCCATAGATAGAGACCAGATTAACCTATGCAGTCCTTTATTTGGACCTTAGCAACGCAGAAAGATTAGCCTGGCCTGTTCAGCAGTTACCTTTTTCAGCTAACTAAAAGCTGAAAAGTAGAGCATAGATTATGTGTGAAGGACTTGTAGACAAGGCTTTTGTCTTAGGGATTGAATCCTTTGAGAGACACAGGAGTTGGATAAGGCTCTTGAGAACAGTGCATCTCACCAGAAGCCCTGAGGAAGGATGAAACAAAATATATTGAGCCAGGGAGATTTCAGGTGGGAAGCTAACTAGAGCAGTAGTGAATGTTACTTTTCCTACAAACAGGGCAGGGCACAGGGCTAGATCCCTGAGCCATAGAGGATGCCTGCCATTGGCTTCCTATTTGTCCTGTGGCTGGAAGCATATGACCTTGTCTGGCTCATTGGCTTACCAGTGTAGAAAGAGTACTTCTATGATGAGTCACACCTTCTTTGACTTGGAGGATGCACTTTGAGGCTTCTGAGCTAACAAGGTTAGGTATGAGGCCTGGCTTGGTACTATGCTATGTTGAGACTTTGGGATGTGATGAGTATTTTACATATGGGATGGGGTCCATGGGCAGACTGAGATAGAGTAATGCCTCTCACATCAAACATGTCCAGGTACTCACCCTGGAAGCTGTGAATGTTACTTAGCACTGACAAGATATAAAGTTACAGGTGGAATGAAGGTTGTTGTAGCTGATATGGACATGGAGGTGACCCAGGTCCTTAGTGGACAATGTCCATAACAGTGGGCGGGGCAGCAGCCAGTAGGACTAAAAACAACAACACAGTGACTCAACCTGAAGCTTCTGTTTGGAAGGCAGAGGCGAGGCTATGAGCAAAGGGATAGTGGGGCCTCGGGAACCTCAGGAACTCCAGGATGGCCTCCCCAGGTAGGAATACTCCTCTCTCATCTTCCTGAGGGTTCCACACCCTTGGTGACCACAACCATCCTCTGCCTTTTTTTTTTTTTTAAACACTAAACTTCACCAGGAGACTTGGGCTAGCGGATAGTGGTATCAGTGGAGGATAGGCATTGAGCCTTAGGAGAATGAGACACTTGACAAGGATCCATCAGCCAGGTTGACTGTCCATAGTGAGCCAGAATTAAGGTGTTGATGAGGGTGTACAACAGCCAACCCTAAAGCTCACCTGAAGGGTTTTGAGGCCCCGTTCTCCAAGGAAGTGTGCCATTCTGCTCTCAGAAGATAACATGAGGCCTGGGGTAGCTTACCATGGTAGAGGTTGGGTTTTTCAGCATCTGAGCGTACCAGGCTATGCTTCACACACACACACACACACACACACACACACACACACACACACACAC
>NW_021620446.1:1177175-1231646 GCF_004785775.1 Grammomys surdaster | reverse complement strand
CACACACACACACACACACACACACACACACACACACACACACACACACCCCAGGGTAAGAAGCATCCATTAGAGTATCCCTCTGTTCCTGCCCACATACTTAATGCTAGGCCAGTCAAGTTTATTCCTAGCCTCTAGAGGACTTTTATTTTTTAGTAGTCCTTATTTTAATTGCATTAGACTAATGTGCAGACCACCGGGTTTAATACGCAGTGTGAACAGCACAGCAATGATGTCTAGTGCATCATTTCTTCCTGTTTATTTTTTATTCAGACAACAGAGGCTGAGATGAGACAGGTTAGTGTCAGGAGTGGGATTGTGGATGGATCCTTTCTGAGCCCTGGGGGTGCAGTAGTGTGCAGGTGGGAAGCTGCTGAGTCTGTGAAGTAAGCTGGTCTCCTTAGTGTCCACTAAGCCTGATTGTAGACTAAATAGCCAGTGGGCCAGCTGGAGGAAGATTGGGTGGGAGTGGGTGGATTGCTGCACTCTGCAAAGCAGATGCAGGACTACAGGAAGATATCTTAGCATCCTGAGCCCCAGACCCAGATAATCAGGCACCTTTGGACCAAATCCTTGCCTAAACCTGTATTTCAAGCTACAGTTAACTGGAAAGCTGAAATAGGAGCTTGGTCCCTTGTCCATGCTAAGTGCCTTCTGGGTATCCCACTTCTTGGAGGGCACAGTGACATTTAGAATTTAGCAAAGGGTAACCCTAGCTCATTGCTTCTTGTTTTGAGCTTGAGTCTGCAGAGCTGCCTCCCTTAGCTCACCATGAAGCTAGGCAAGAAAAGGCTCTTAGGCTTCTCTGCCAAGATTGTGTGTTAGCTAGACCTTAGCTCCAGGGCAGGACTGCATTTGGGGCTACTCTCAGGAGACACATGGTAGTGTCAGTGAGCACCTGGCTGCTCCATCAGGGTAGAAGACAGCTGGCATCTACTATGCAGAGGCCAGGGGTGCTGTGAACTCCCACAATGCAAGGCAGTATCCACCATAGAGAACCATTACCCTCCCACTGTCAATGGGCCATAGAGCACTGCCACCAAGCAATGTGGCACCTGTGCCAAATGCACAGCTTCATGGACTGGGCACTCTGATCAGACTCCTAAGGATTGTCCAGCCTCAGACTCAGGCATTCAAGACATGGTACTAGACCTGCCCTAGACTTGTCCTCCATGTAATAGCAGCAAAGAGGTACTGATAAAGCCAGGGCAGCCCTGGCTAGTCATGTAGTGTAGTAGGGACTCTTCTGGAGAAAGTCCAAGTGCTAGGTGACCCCAAGCATATCTGGGGTGATAGAACTGCCACAAAGAAAACAGCACACTCATTCTTATCTTCTTAGCAGAGCTCTCTGCCAGCCAGGGTCTCTAGACTGTTCTTTCCTTAGCCCTGGTTCTCACGAGAAGCTCACTCCTGGTGAAAGACCGCCTAGAGAAACACACCCCAGCCTGATTAACTGACCCTAACACATGGATCCTCATCCAGGGGTAGACTTCTTCCGTTAGCACAGCCCAGCAGGTACAGTTGGTGACAAGAGCCACGTCTGGATATCCTGTGCCATTTCCCATGCCCGCCCAGCCCGGACGGAAACCTTGCGTCACGTGTCATTATGGAAGGAATTTATTGTTCCAGAACTGAAGTTGCTCACAGTTATTTGACAGGGGTTACACCAGATGGGGCTTGTCCATTTTTGTGATGTCTGCGAATCCGCATGTGTCCAAAGTACAAAAGAGGAAGGCTAACGAGAGGTATTGCTTTCAGTATCCTGACACCGTAGATATGCCCCTTCCCACTTGTACTGCGTGGCTTTGCTGTTGTTACAGGTGTTTGATTTTGTCCTATGTATAGAAATCCCAGCTGTGGTGGTTGAATGTAATAGAAGCATTAAAATCTGTACATGAGGGGAAGAGCAAAGGCATGCATGAAACCTGCCCCCAGCCCCTCCTGCTGCTATGCCGGGCACCTTGGGCCAGCTGGGAGGGACTGGCTCAGCCAGACAGAACGGAACACAGACAAAAGCTGGAGATGAGGGAAGTGAGGTGGGCTTTGGTGGGCAGCAGGCAGTGGTGTGGGCCCCTTGCCCTCGCCACCTCCAAGAGGAACCCACTGCAGAGCACTCTGCTAACTCCATTTCTGGCTTTGATTTTTTTTTAAAACTTTTAAAATTTTAATTTAAAAAAAAAAAAAAACAACCCTAGGTACCGCTGCCATCCTGTGTGTGAGTAGGGTGCCAGCTCAGGGCCTTCTACCCCTTCTCAATCAGACACCAAACCAAGATCACCCTCAGCCTGGTGCAGCAGAGAAGTACTGGGCAGTGCTTCTGGGCAGCAGGCACAGCTGACCAGTGCAGACTGACGCCCTATACCCTGAGCCCTCGTGTGGAACTGGAGCTGCTGCTAAGTAGTAATAAAACAACCCGGGACAGAGCTGACCACATCGTTCTTTAAATATATATATATATATATATGTATATGTGTATAGAAATAGCCAAGAGCGAGGAGCCGACACAAACTCTAGCTCTGCCCCAGCGGCCCCACCCCACACCCTTTTCCAAAAACAACCAAGAAAAGAAAGTTTATAAAAATATCTTGCAGGAATTCTTTTAAAGTTTACAGTAGCTTGCCAGTGCTGCATCCACTGGCTGGCTCCCCACTGTCCCCAGCCCCACAACGGCTCTGTCCTCAGAGGGAACCTGGGCTCTGGACCCACCCTGCCCAAGTCAGAAAGACATAACAAACAGACAGACAGATGGCAGGGGGGCGCTGCTGCTACTCCCCCCTTCCCTGAACAGAGAACAGAGACATAAAGAAACTCAATAAATTAAAACAGCAAATAAATAATACTGGTCTCAGCCCAGCTCCCTGGCAGCGCTGGAGCACCCAGGTCTTTTATCTCCACTTCAGCCCATGAGACCCACCACAGCTGGAGCTCTGCAGCCTGGCAAGATGGAGCAATGGATGCAGATGAGAAGAGGTGGCCCTGGTGAGGCCAACGTGTGGAAAAGGTGAGGTGAGTGGCCCAGGAGGCCTCCAAATGCGGCGTGGAGGACAATCCATTCCCACTGCTTCACCCACCATGGTCCCCTACCCTGGAAGATGGTGGACAGGTTGTCCCTGCTGAGGATCTGGTCACTGGGAATCCAGGGTGGCTGAGCTAGAAGAGGAATCCCCTGGGCGGCAGGCCCTCCTCCCTTGGGCCATGCGGAGCTGCCAGGGAACAGGCAGAGGTGGTGGACAGTGGGCTAGCCTCTCTGCACAGCAGCAGCAGCAGCAGGAGGAGGAGGAGGAGGGTGGTCCGCAGCAGCTGCCTTCGGTCAGCCAGTGTCCACACGCAGCACAGAGGATGGCCTCGTGGAGGTGACATGTTAACTTTTCGGGATAATTCCTGGTATCAGAGCGGAAACAAGCGATGCTGTCAGAGACAGGCAGAGACAGAGACCGCAAGAGAGAAAAGAGAGCAAGCCCAGCAGCCCAGCCTGCGGGCCGCGCCCTGGCCACTCTCCTTTCCTCCCAGGCTTGAGACAAGGTCTGGGCAGGCAGGTGGGGCCTGGTCCACACAGGACGGCAGAAGGCCACAGTCAGTGCTGTGTTGTGCTGTGCTGTGCTGTGCTGTGCTGGGGAGGGACTAGTGTCTAAGGCTGCTCACGGCGGGCGGCGGGCGGCCCCATCTTGGCCATGTCCTTGCCCATCGGGTACTCGGTGTCCCCTCCAGGGCCAGCGGCCGCGGAGTCACCCAGGGGGCCGTGGGCACTCCGCTTGGCGGGTGTGCTGGGGGCCTGGGCCGCCTGCCCGTTCTTCTCGTCTGAAAAAAGTTGTTTAATTACGTCAAAGAAGTTACTCAATGGGGTGCCTGGGTACACAGAACAGAAGACAAAAAGAGAGAAAAGAAAAAAAGGGGGGCAAGGGGAGAGAGGGAGAAAAGGAGAGAAAGAACAAACAAATGAACGAAGGAGCCTTGACAAGAAAAAGAAAAACCCAACGAGATGAAGTCAGATGGAATGGCAGAGCAAGGACAGGCAGGTAGCAAGCAGGGTGGGCAGGCGGCCAGTGGGGTCCCTAGTGCCAGGAGCAATGCAGTGGGAGGGGCTGCTGCTGTGGGATAGACCCTCGGACCTCCATACTTACAAAGTGGTATGGGACCTGAGGGCTGCTTCTGAGAACTGGGGCCCAGGACAGGTAGTGAGTTTCCTCCCTCACCCAGTGTGGCCCCAAAAGTCCTGGGCCTCCCTTCCCAAATGTCAGGGTCACATGAGCTGGCCAACCCGAGGTGTAGAAAGAGCAATAGAAAGATGAGGCCTGAGTTGGACCCTGGGGTTGGCTGCTGCTTTATAGGTAATGATTGCTCTTGGAAAGGGTGGCCAGAGCCGGTGACCAGCAGCATACAGGGAGACCCCTGCCCTGGCTAGCACAGACAGTTCAGCAGCAGACAGGATTAATGGTGGGTAGACAGGCAGGGAGCTGGGAACAGGCAGCCACAGCTGGATTTCTGGTCCCAGAGGGCAGAAGTAATGGGTAACCCTCCACCCTCCTGGGCCTGTGCTTACTACCCAGCTAGGCCAATTGGATAGTTCAGTTCCATTCCCTCACCTGACCTCAGTCTAAGCCCAGTGCTGCATACCTCTCCTCTTCTGACTGGCATGGTCTATAGACAGGTGTCCACCTTGCCCTCCAGGGCAGTGCTACATGTAGAACTTTTATTGGCTTCGAGCACAAGGACCTTTTCCTGCTCTGAGAGTTTTAGTCCTTCCTCTACCTATCTTGACTGTAGAAATGGGGAGCAGGAAGTGAGTGGTTAAGACTACTCTTGACAGAAGATGGGGCCCAGGGGTGGTGGGTAGTCCAATGCCTGTGCATACACAGGGGACCCAGGACAGCCCAGGGACAGTGGGATAGCACTGGTCAGGGTAGGCTGTGGGGGCACACAGTGGAGGTGGCAGGCTAGGGGCCAAGTGAGCATGAGGAGTTCTTACCACATTTGGAAAGCCGCCCCGTCATCACTTCCATACAGTTAGTGGTGTCTGGAGCACAGAATGGAAAGAGGGAGGGAGAGAGTGAACAGGCTGCCCACCTGCTACCTGGGGATAGCTGGCAACCTGTAGCCAGCCAGGATGGGAAGGGGGCAGGGTCCTGAGAAGGCTGGATCCAGGAGTGGACAGAGTCCAGAGGGGTTGGAGCTCATATAGAGAAGGTCTAGGAGTAGGCAGGGCCCAAGAATATTAACTGGCTGGAAAAGAGGAGCTGAGTTTGTAGAGTCACAGGCAGGCCCAGGGAAGTTAGAGTTTGGAAGGGGCAGAGCTGAGAGCTAGGGCCTAGGTCAGAAGAAGCCTATGACTACAGCTGGGTGAGAGCAAGGTAGATAGTGGAAGGTCACCCTCCAATAGCCAAAGCCAGAAGCCTGGATTGACCTTTTTTCCTGGTAGGCCTGTCTTCCCTGGGCTGGACAAACTCTTGCTTTGGCATAGTTTAACAGGCCACCTCTACCGTGCCTGCACCTCATTACCCACTGACTTCCAAACACCCGTCTCTCCCACTATGCTGGGCCTGCTGGCATCAGGAGACCTGGGTGGGGCATGTCCGATGGGCCTACTCATTGGAGGCTCCCAGCCTCCTCTCCCTGAGTAGGATCTCTGTTTGGATGGCCTCAGGTATCCTGGAAGTCCATACTTCTGCCTACCTCCAGCAGGGTCTTTGGAGCCAAGCTCATTGGACAAGGGCCCAGGACACAAGGACACAATGGGAGGGGATCAGGGGGACAGGCCAAGATCCAAGAATGGGTGGATGGATGCCCAACAGTCTGAAGGGTAGGCTCCAGCACTGACAGGGTTGACTGAGTAGAACTGGTGGGTGGATCCTGTGTACAGGCCACACCCACCATATTCCCTGCAACACCTGGAACATGGCACTGGGTGGAGGGTGTGATAGACCAATTCATAGGATAGGGCATGGAGAGCTGTCCAATATTTAGGAGTATAGGAGGGCTGCAATGTTTGATTGGTCACCATGAGCAGAACCCCAGCAGTGTGCTAGAGACCTTGGCTTTACTTGCATTAGTAGTCCTGGCCTGCCTCTGCCTCTGCCTGTAATTCCTTGTCCTCAGTTTTCCACTATTGCTGCTATTCCCCATCCTGTTTTCCTCTTCCCAAGTTGGAGGCCTAAAGCCCCAGAAAGATAAGGTTGACTGAAGTACAGTGCCCCCAGGGGCACCTGGCCCTGCTTGTTTGATTTCTTCCAAGGAGTGTAGGGTAGCTAAATGAGCCCAGGGCTGCTGAGAGCTCCAGCCCCACCTGCCAGGGGATGATGAGGCCCATGGTGGGAGCACATCTACAGGCAATGAAATGAGGATGGAATGGGATGAGGAACAGGAGGGACGCACCTACATACACACAAGTGACCCTAACAGCCCCAGCTGTGGAGACAGTATGTTGGGAATAGGGCTTAAAGAAGCTGGCCCTGAGCCACATCCCATCTCTTCTAGGCTTCTCAAGTCCCATGCCATATACGATCAGCCTGTCCCATTGCTACATAGACTATATCCTAGCTGTTACTCTGACATATGGATCCCACGTGTGTACCTATGCATAGGGCCAGACACACAGGTACTGCTTCCTCCCATAAATACCAGCAGCCCAGGTGCCTTTCTTGAGCACCCTACTGGGACTAGAGCCTCAGACCCCATCCTGCTTAAGGCAGAGCTTTGGTGGTCAGTGGCATTGAGGAAGGGAGCCCCAGCCCTTGTAGGATGCTACAAGGGGAGCCCCAAGGATCAGGGCCTTGGGCCCTACTCCCAGAGCCTGCTTAGGCTGCCCTCATGTCTAGCTGCCTAGGTGCTGACCCTATAGGCCTGTCTGGAGCCAGGCCAGAGAAGTGGGCACAGGGTGCCCCTCTTAGGACAAGACTGGCTCTTGCAGGAGGCCCTGCCCGCAGCCCCTCCCCTCCCCGGCAGCAGGCCGGACACCTTACCTGCCAGCGTCAGAGGCTACTCTCGTAGCTGGTGGCCACCTTCTGGCCCTTAAGCCCAGCACCCCAGCTTAGTCCTGGCGCTGGCGGGGGTGGTTCTACGGTGGACAAGAGGCGCCTTTCAGTGTGATGCAGCCCACCATGCCCGGGGAGGGGCCCTGCTCCCTGAGGGGTGCAGCACTGCTCAGGGCAGGGAGGTGGGCATCCGTCAGAGTAGGAGACCATGTCAGCTCTCATACCTCCCATCCAAGCAGCACTAGCCATAGGCGCTGTGCTGAGCCCCCGCCTCACCTGACAGGTGCTGGGCTGAGGGCTGTTCATGCGTGCTCAGCAGCTGGGCCTGGATGGTCTCCACCACCCTCTTGAAGCGGCGACTGGGGCCTGGGGGAAGACTGGCTGTCAGGACACTGGAAGCACCAGTGAGAGTGAAACACAGCTACAAAGTTGGCTGGCTTACCTGAGAGTAAAGTGAATGTGACTGAGTAGATGCCATTCTCCTTCTGGGCCTCTCCACCCTCAGTGTAGGTGATGTCCACCTGGAACTTGACCGGTTTCTGGAACACTGCTGGGCCCCCTGTGGCCTTGTATTCAGCCCTGAAGCTCGTCTGGGAAATAACGCTGTGGCTGAGGCTGGGGATCTGTAGTGTGTACAGGTTGGACGTGAGAGCAGCCTACCAGAAGGCCCACTAGCCCACTCCTGGCTTTCTGCAGAGGTGGCATCAGAAGTGCCAGCACTATGTGGGCACCAGACACAAACCCAGCCCCCCAAACCATCTCCAGTCGTAAAAACCAAGCATAACACAGAAAACTAACAGCTAGCAAGAAACTTACTTCAGAGCCTCCTTTGCTCAGCCAGCCAGGGTACACGCTAGAAAAACCCTAAACTGGAAAGGGCTAGATGGCCTTACAATCCTGAGTCAGGGGCAGGAATGAAGGAGCATCACAGCAGTGACCAGGGAAGCTATGAGGTGTGTGAATTCATAGCACTGAACTCTGGTCACAGTGACGTGACAGTAGCAAGAGCAAAACGAAAACAGATATAGATAGGGTCACCCCAGCTTCCAGGACTAGCCAGCATGGAGAAGTAGAGGGGAGCCCCAGGCTGATCTGGTAACCTAGGGGCCTTGTGAAGGGATGGATTCGATGGGGGTGAGGAGACAGGCTCACATCAAAGGGTAAGAATGCTAAGGAGACCCAGAGTCTGGCCAATCTCAAATACAACCACTCTATAAGAAGTGGCCTTCCCTGGCCTGAAGCTTCTAACAGACATTCTCAGCTGTCCCCAGGGCACCAAGGAAATCCTTCAGCTAGAAAACTTGAAGGACTCCTAGACAGAATGTCTAATGAGGCAACAGCACCTTAGAGCAGGTACCTTCAAATAAATACTCATGAGAGAGATGATGAAAAGTCAGCAGACTGAGGCCCTGGGGTGGGAGGCACATGCTAAGCAAAGTCCCCGAGAGGCCTGGCCCGGCATAAGGCAATCCTACACAGGAGTCACAAGGGACAGGGTCAATTCTAAGAGTACTTTGGGAGTTTGTATCCTGGCTGTAAAGTGTCATCTCCAGTCTTTATGTGCCTTTCTGCTTCTCAGGACCCAGAGATGCCTCCATACTCTGAGAACCCCAGCCTCTACAGGCAAGCTGGGGGCCACAGGAAGTCAAAAATTTCAAATAAAGAAGTAGCATTGGAAATAGACTCTGGGCTTCAAGCCGTTAAGTGGGTGTTATCAGAACCCTCAGAGTCACAGCCTCTTCTTAATTCATGTGGCCACCTGTGTTTCACCCTCAGTCTCCGCGACGTTTCACCTAGAAACCAGAACACCCCAGCCATAGGCAGCTCCCCACTCCCAGAGGTGGTGTGCAGCTCCCAGCAGGATGAAGGCCTAGGTAGGCAGTGGTGGTCCAGGCAGAAGAACAAAAGGATGGGTTAGGTGTACACAGTTTGTGTGAATAAGAGGTCCTATAGTCTGCCTGGAGGCTGGGCTCATGGATGTGAGTGTCCACCTGGCTCTGCCATGGCCTCACCGACAGGAAGGCATGAACGATGTCAGCCTTGATGGAGCTCAGGGGCTTGTCCTTGATCACCACAAAGATCTGCTCTTCCTTCTCCAGGTTGATGAAGTTCCCGAACCACGATTTCTTGGCCAGCCTAGACAGAGCAGAGGCTGTCATGATGGGAATATGATGCCTGGTCCACTTCTGTAACCTCTATAGGAGTTGAGACTGTAGAGCCCTTACTACAGAGCAGTGTTCCCACATCCCAGGCCAGCCATGCGGCCTTTATGCTAACCTGACCACATATACTCCCCTAACTCCACAATTCGACACTAAGGGCAATCCCCACCTCTAAACTTGCCCCACAAACAAGATAAAACCTAACCAAACTCCTCTTATTGTAACAATAAACCAAAAGGCTTAACCCTAACCAAACCTCTCTAACCATAACCCCTAACCTTACCACAACATCCATAAACCTATACCTGTATCCCCAGTATGAACCCCATGTCACTAACCCATACCCCATGTCTGTAACATGAACAGCTTATCCCAACTTTTACCCTACAAACCTAATCCCAATCCTATGTCCTTAACAATAAATTTCACTCCACCGTATACCCAACTGCAAGTCCTTGACTCCCACAAGATGTCTGAGTGGCACTTGCTAGACAGTCCACTGTGTAGGACAGGGGACAGGAGAGAGTATCTAAGTCTCGGCCTCTATTTCAGTCCCTACATTTGGGGAAGCTCACTCTACACCTTCCTGGAAGAAATATTCCCAGAGCCCTAGAAGCTGATGCATGCTACAGAGTCTGGTGGGGCTCTCTGATATTAAGTAAAGATTATGTGGCTCCATACCTTAGCTTGTAAGATCCCTGATAGACCCTAAGGGTCAGTTAGGAAGGGCCTGCCCAGAGCTCCAACAGCCACAGCCTCATCCAGGTCTGGCACACCCTGCCCACCCAACTACAGGTCTAGTTTTCTTCCCATGAAAGTCTGACATCATGCTTGGTCACTACTCAGGCTGCCCAGCTGGCCTCAGCTGTCTGGCCAGGTTCCACCAGTATAACTCCAGTTCTACTGCAACACGATCACTGCATATACCATCTCCTGAGTTGTGGATACTTCACTCATAAGTATAATCTTCTGCTAGTCCAAGGGGATAGAAGGCAGATATCAAGCTTCCCAGCCTCACATGTGGGGTCCCATCCATTCCCTTCTAGACTTATACATAGCTGGAGTTGTTGCCACTTTTGCTGACAGGATTCCCAAATAGCTGCAGATACCCCAGCCCAGCCCATCTACAGGACTAGTTTTCTTCCCACGATAGCTTAGCAATTGGAAGAGATTCTTTCCTAGCCCTAGGGACCACAAAGCAGAAATGCCCAGTGAAGTCATTGCTAGATGTCTGTTCCAGAGACCCTAAGGGAGGCTAAGTGGCAGGCTGTCTCATGGAAACTCTTAGTCAACATGGCCAGGCAGACTCCTAGCTGCTTGGTATAAGTACAGTGGGCCACAGCCAGCCCCTCAGTCAGATGCACCCATGTACCAGAGACTCACGCTAGAAACTGAGAGAAGCAGGAACAGCAGCCACAGTGGTGTTCAGGGATAGGGCTGGCATGTGGCCAGCATGAATGAGAGTATCTGCTGGGCAGCATGAAGTCACTGTTAATCTAGGCTATATGAAGGGTTTCCTGGTTGTGACTTCCCCCTTCTTATTCATTTCTGGGATGGTTCTTTTGCCTCTGTGGCAGACAGACCCCAGCCCTTCTGTGTTCTTGTCAGCTCTGTCCAGTGCTGTGTGTACCGCCCCCTGGTATAGGCCCTTGTCCCACCTGTACCCAAAGCCTATGCCTGGACCTGGAGACCAGCAGTGTTCAGGATATTTCAAATCAGACAACTGGTTCTAGAAAACAGAGTTTCTGGCTGAAAATCACAAGTGTAAGCTTGGCTGGTATGGCATGTGAGACATGGCCAAATCTGAAAGAAGCTGGATGATCAGAGGAGATTGTGTGGTGCATGGTAACATAGCCCATGCTAGAGCTCTGGTACCCATATTGCCGGGCCCTAGTAGTAGCCTGGGCACACAGAATTCTTGGTGTGAGTCATAAAGGTGCATGAGAGAAGGGCCTAAGTCAGTAGACAAAAAATGTTCAGCTTGATGGGCCCCAGCTAACCAGCTGAAGGCACTAGAGAGAAAGGAGGGTGGTGAACTCTATAGACTGCTATAGTTCCCATGGCTTCTAGCCAGCTGGCCTGACAAAATGGACAAGAAAGGGAGCCAGTTCCTCAGATACCTCTCCTTGCCTGTTTATGGTTCTGTGAAGGTTATGGCCAGTGAGAGGCTCATGACAGAAGATGAGGGTGCAAAGCTTTCCTGGGCCAGTATGCAGGGCTTGGGGAGTAGTCTTGATCAAGGAGGAGGTGGTGGAAGCCAAAGGTCTTTCTCAAGCTATGGTCACAAATTTCCTACTTTTCTAAAATATATAAATAGATCTCCAACCCCTTTTAACAGAGCAACATAAAGACCTAACCTAATCAAAAATGGTCCTGTGCCCCCAGAGCCTTAGGGCAGCTAATGGTGAGCTTAGGCCTCTGACCTCCACCTGGACATAAAGCACAGCAAGTACCTCTGCTACTGTCAGTTGCTAGCACAGAGCAAGCAACTGCTCACAGGTCCTTACTGAATGCTACCAATCCAGCTGAGGCCTTTCCTCTTGTCTGGCCTCACAGCTACAATGTGTGTGAAGTCGCACAGCTACAATGATGTAATGGTCTTTGCCAGGGCTTTCCCCTAACCCCTGCCCCAGTCATATATTTTCCTACTTTCACTCTAGTAGCTACCAAGGAAGTAACTACTGAAAGGCCACTGTAAAAGATACAGAGAAGCCACAGTATACAGGTACTCAGCATCTGCAGGGTGGGTACACTGGGCCAACCTACACTCCCTTCCCTCCAGCTGAAGGCTAGAGATACTCTGTCTTTTTCAGGCTTCTGCCAATAACCCTGGTGTTCTCCCTGGACCCTGTATCTTATAGCTGTCCTTCCTTCTCAGCACAACCCTGTTTCTCCTCATGTCCAAACCCTTCCTGTCATCCCTTAGACTCCAGGGAAACCCAGAAGACACCCACTTGTCCCCAGCCAATTCTAGAGTCCTCTGAGCAGAGTTAGGACATGTCCCATCACTAGCATTTCTCATGTGGACAGGACCTAAAGTTGATAAAGACTCATGGGCTGGGTCAGGCCCAAGGAGTTCAGGCCAGGGACCAAAAACCCTCAGGTGGTTATTCCCTACTTGATGGCAAAGATCCTAGGTCCCTCTCTCACTAGCCTCAAGCAAAGCCACTTACTCTGGAGAGGATTCTGGGGTCAGGTTGGACATCTCCTCTGGCGTGGGAACTGTGCACAGGAAAGGACAAAGAGTCAAGGTTGGTGAGTGCTGCAGGTCTGAGTCTCAGGACCATGCCTGTTTTGTGTCCCCCCCCCCCATTGTGTTGTCCATGCTCTGGTGCTGAAGCCCCATTGTGTTTTTCCAGGCCCCAGCACAGCCCAAGACCTGTAGGCTTCCTGACTACCCAACAGGCCTTGCTGAACATAGCTGCTGCCTAGAAGATGATAGAAAAGTTCTGGGACAAGAGGGTACAGGCTAGACTGGGAGGCCAGTGCTTGTGGAGAGGCCCACAGATGCCAGCTGTTGGCATGTTCCATCTGAGCAGTGCAAGCCCCCCATGCAGATTCCACCACCTACCCAGCCCCACATCAGTGCTAACCTTGCAGTTTCCGGCGGTGGAAGCGAGGTGAGCCCAGGAAGCTGTTCTTGATGGAGTTGAGTCGTGTCCGCCAGGGCACTCCTCCAACACTAGGGCTGGATGGTGGTGTGGGGTTGGGTGTGCCAGCTGGGCTCTCCTTTGGCGTGTGGACAGGCGTCCCTTTGGGGGTAGGAAGGGGACTACCCCTTGGTGAGGGGTGAGGGGTCACCTGTATGATGGGGACAGATTTGGTGTTTGGTTCAGTCCCAGTTGGCAGGAGCCGGGCAGGGGCCGGCAGGGTGGGTGGCCCAGGGGACAGGGCCAGTGGAGTGCCAAGGCTGGCTCCAGGAGGCTGGGTCTGGGTGCAGGCTGGGAGCGGGTTGGACTTGGTGCCCTGCAGCGGCTTGTCTGTCAGCTTGGCCTTGCACGGCAAGGTCTGAGTCTTGGGGTTGGGCCGCAGAGCGGCCTGTGGAGAGAGGACGTGTCCTGGCCGAGAGGTGCTCCGACAAGCTTCAGGCTCCGAGGAGGTGGCCAGGGGGCAAGCCACATAGGGGAGCTCAGGGGGCAGAGGGGGCAGGACAAACTTCCTAACAGGCTACAGTGATGCAGAGTGACGTCAGGAGGGGTGGCCGCGAAGTGGAGCCCGTCCCCACCCCACCCACATGCACACATAGCAACCAGGATCAGCAATAGCATTCAAGCAGGAAACCCAAGCAGGACCAGAGGGAGGGGACAGACAAGGGGAAGGTTTGCCACAAAAAATAAAAAGTAAAACCAAAACAACAACAAAAAACAAAACAAGAGACATACAAGAAAACAGACAACACAAAACAAAAGAACATGCAGTTAGCCAGAGCCCAGCAGCAGAGCAGCAGCCAGGAGGGTGCCCACAAAGGAGGCCTCTGTGCAAGGCCCTGCACCCCACCCCTGGGCACTCTGATCCCTTTTAATTTCCTGAGGCTAGCCCTGTAACCTAAGGCTTAGGAGGGATAGTCACTCACCCGAGGACTGCTGAGTGGGCTCGTAGAAAGGCCTGAGGAGGCACCACTGATGGATCGAGATCTGGAGAACAAAGCAGAGCGTCTGTCAATTTAGCAGGAGAGGGCTCCTGGCTCCTGTCCCCTAGTTGGCCTTTCTAGTAAGCCTGGGGTCCTGACCCAGCGCTCCAAGGCTTCTACCGTGCCGAGGAAGGTCTCTAGAGGCACAGCTGTGTCCGGGGCCATCCTGCTGACCTTGGCTGTCACCACCCAGTATGTATCTAGGGTCCCTGGGGCTCCTTCACACACAGAGGAGCCACCCACCATCGACCCCAGACAAGGCACAGGAAAAGGTACTAAGGGGCTCTCAACAGAAGTCCACAGACACTGTGGACTGAGATGCAAGGACATGCTATGGGGGACTCCTGTGAACGAGATCCAGTCTCATGCATTCCATGACCCTGGCACCATTTCCTGCCTCTCCAGGGCTGTACTCTCTCCAGTGTTCAGTATATGGTTCACACATGAGTGCTTGCCCAGTCCTTTCATAGCCACAGCTACTTACAAGAGAAGCCCAGGGCCAACCCACAGCCTTCATCTTAACCCACTATTGTCCACTGGGCTGAAGACCTAGCCTGCAAGTAGCTGGGAGCAGTTACTAGCCCTGTGTGTCCATTACGCCATGATGAACAGCTAGCTGCCCTGCAGATCAGAGACCAGGCCTTCCATCCAGCTCACCATGAGAATGGACACAAAAACACAGATTCACCTCTGGCTGTGGGACCTGCCATCTTTGGGGGGAAAAATGGGGGTAGGGTGCAGCCACAGGACAAAAGAGGATGAAAGAACGTTAGACCAGCTTGCACTGCCCTGGCCTGCCCACCACTAACTAGACTATACACAATGGGTTTCTGGTTCCACCTAGGCAAGCTGGCTCCTTGCCAGCTCCTAGAACACCTGTAACCAGAACCCTGTGTCCATGACTTCCAAGTTTCTCCACTGCTAAAGGAAACTGAGGAACAATGGATTCCTGTGGCCAAGGCAGCATGCCTTAGTCAGGGTGGTACCAGGGCTCCCCACTGGAACAAAGGTCCAGGTGTACAGCTAGGAGCCAGTCCCTGAGAAGATGGAGATAGGGATGGAGATACCAGGAGCCAGGAGAGAGGGGACACAGCCACAAGCAGTGAGGCCTAGACTAGACCTGTGATCCCACCAAACCAGACAGGAGCACACTGCTGGGCACAAGGGAAGAAGAAGGGAAGCTGAGACATAAGCATGGAAGCCACATCAACCTCTCCTCTGTCTAGCATGCTGGAACTGAGCTGCAATTTGTCCAAAGTAGGAAAGATGATCCCAGCCCCGAGGCAAGAGGCAAGCAGGAAGGGGCACAAGCAGGTACGGGCAGTATGCAGCTCAACAGGATATGGGCCAGCCAATCAGCAGCACAAGTGGGCAACAGCTGTTGCTGGCCTCCTGCCACCTGCCAGGGGCACTTAGCCACTTCATCTAAACTGGACAGCCATCTGGATAAAAGAGTGGCAGGGGGCGGCAGGCCTGCAACCACAAGACAGGTCTGTGCAGGGTACAGAGTTACCGCCCTGGGCCCATGCAAGCCTTGAGTATGTGGGCCTCTGGCTTGGGCTGGCCATAGGCCTTACCCCAGCAACCCCACCCCTCCTTGCATCCTTATAGCTGCCCAGGCCAGGCTCTTTCCCCTGACCTCCTAGGTAGTTCCATTTCCAGAAAGGAGAGGTGGAAGTATCTGTCAGTAAGCACTGCCTCCAGGCCCGCCTCTGTCTGCCCGGCTCAGGCAGGAGTCCTGCATCTAGGGCTGGGAGGACGAATTGGATGGGCAGGGTGTATACCTGTCTTCTTTGCTGAATTGGGGATGGGCTTCAGCGATATCCAGGCTTTTACTGAACACTGCTTTACTACAGCAGGAACAAAGCGAGAAAAGAGAGTTACTGCCCCGGCCACACGCACGCAGGTCAGCTGCTGGGCCATCTGCTGCCTGGCCACACCAAGCAAGCCCTCCAAGCATGGCCCACCAACCCCAGGCCAGGGTACAGAGATGAAGAGAGAAGAGGGGGACAGAAGCCACAGCACAGCCTGCCCTGGGTGACCTTCCAGGTAGGGAGGTAGCCAAGCTCAGACATGTCTAGACTCACCACCAGCCACAGAATCCCTTGTCCCCACCAGTGGTCCCATCAGAGCTCAGGGTCAAGTGGCAAAACCAGAGCAGAAGCAGGCTAGATGTGCCAGGACAAAGTGCCTTCCAGATTCCCTTGGAGACAGCCACTATCCCACAGATGGGCCCACCTTGCAGTACCTAGGCCTAGAAGCTGTATTAAAAGCCAGGAAGCTCAGAGCTGAGCACTGATCCTTAGCTACCCTTTGGAATTCAAGAGAGGTCAAGGAAAGAAAACCATCTCTTGAGTACGTGGTATATACTAGAGCTACTGGGAGAGTTCTGCTGAGGCGAGACATATCCACAAGAGGCAGAATCCAGGAGAAGGCTTAGGTAAGAACATGGCCAAGAGGGACTCTTGCTGTTCCCACCTTGTTGCCAGAGGCCAAGGGACTGTGAGCCATGGCTTGCTAAAAAGTTAGAAGTTTCTCAAGGAGTGAAATTTTGAGACTAAAACATGAGCTAGCCTGGATCCATTGGGAGGACCTAGTAGGTCTGAAATATCAGCACTCTAAAGTCAAGGCAGAGGAAATGCTATCTTGATGACTACCGAGCCATGACATGGCTCCCAGTTACTGACAAATTCAGGGGCAGACCTAGCTGGCTTTGGCACCGAAGCTCCCAGCAGGAAGAATGGGCAGTGGGTGCTGTGTGCAGAGTACAATACTGACTGCTGGCAAGGCCTGTGGGATCTCCCAGCTCAGGTCTGTTTACAGAGGACCAAGACCCCTGCCCATTAGGTAGCTCTACTCAGCCAGGGCAGGCTTTGCAGGCTCTAAGTGCCCTTCTACTCAGCACTCTCCTGAATTGTACATCTTGCCTACAGTACTGCTACTGGACACCTGGAGATGCCCAAGCACCAGGGATGGACGAGCTTGCTGGGCAGGGGTCTCTGAACAAAGCTGTACCACACCACAGTCCAGCTCAATCCAGATCAGAGACAGCCAAGCACCAGGGAGGGACAAGCCTGATGAGCAAGGGGCTCTGAACACAGCTGTACCATAGCACAGCCCAGCTCAACCAAGAACAGAGCAGCCAGGCACAGCTCAGCCCAGCCTAGTCCAGTCTATCCCACTTCAGTTCAGCCCAGTTTAATTTGGTCCAGTCCAGTCTAGTTCAGTCTTGCTCAAGTCAGCCCAGCCCAGGACAGGCTAGTTTATAAAGTCCAGGCCAGACCAGCTCAGTCCAGGCAAGCTCAGCACAGACCAGTTCATTCCAGTCTAGTGCAGCTAGATAAGTAGAGCTAGCCCAGATAAGACCATCTGGTCCAATTTAATCTCAGACAGTCCAGGCAGACCACACAAGAATAGTTCAGTCTAGCCCAGCCTAGGCTAATCCAGGCCAGCACAGCTCAGTCTAGTCCATTCCAGCTCACCCCAGTCCACTTCAGTTCTGTCCAGCCAGCACAGCTCAGCCCACTACAACTAGTCAAGTCCAGCCAACCCCAAGTCAGTTAAGTACCATCCAGCTTAACCTAACCCAGCCCAATCCAGTCCAGTCCCCCTATCCTGCCCAGCTCAGTCAGCTCAGTTCAGTGCAGCCCAGCTCAGCCCATGCAGCCAGCCAGCATGCGTAGCATAGTGAATGCCAGCCCAATCCAGGGGCCTCAGTCCAGATCCCAGGGATAGTGGGCAGAGACAAGCAAGCCCCAACTAAGGGTAGTAGACTAAGAACCTGATACTTCCCTGGCCTGGGCAACAGGAGGGAGGCTTGGGCCCTCAGGGCAGGCACATACCTCTGGCCATGCTGGGCCATCTCTATGGCTCTCCGTGCAGGTACTGGGGAGCCACCATCTGTCACACTGAGCACTTCCATGGACTTGCGCTCAGGTCGCCTCTTGCCATGCCGGTTCAGCATCGGGGAGTCCACACGCTTCCGGGGAGGGTCTGTGTGAAGACTGGGGTCAGACTGGGGTAAGAGCCAGAAACGGGAGATGGGGTAGGGTGGAAGCTTTGTACCTATCTCATTCCTGGGGGGCAGGTCCTCATCCTCATGGCTGGGGTACCGTTCTTTCCGGTCCAGGAGGAGGAAATAAATCATCTTTTCCTGATTCTCCCTGCAGCAGGTAAGAGGTGCCAAGGATGTATATTTGGTGACATGGGTTTACCTGATAATGGCCTTGCAGGGACTCTACTCTGGCTATGGCCACCTACCTTAAGAGGATCCACAGGAACCAACCAGGCTGCCCCCTAGAGCAGCTAGACCTTGGGATGTGGAGCCTAGTGACTAAAGCACCCCTATCCCACCTCAACATACTCCTCAGACAGCAGGTCCTGCAGCAGCTTGTTGCGGTCTCGGAAGCAGCCCAGTGAGTGCATGCTATCCAGCACATCAGGGTCAATGTCTTCCAGGCTGGGCAGTGAGCGGATCTGCACCTTGCGTGGGATGGGCTGTTCCGGCTCTGGCTCATTCTTGCCGCCTCTGTGGACGACAGGGCACCCAGCAGCAGTCACTCATTTCTGGCCTATCTTGAAACCATTCCACCCACCCTGAAGTGGCCAGGAGGGTGGGAGATCCACCCTTACATTAGCCCAAGTCCTGATGCTGTCCCTGCACCCTGCCCTGCAAACCTCCTGCATCCTGTAACAGCCGCTCAGGGAGATAGAAAGTGAGGCTAGGGCAGCCCAGAGCTGGCTGGCACCCTCCCCCCCTTCCTAGCAGGCCCTGCAGGCCACAGCAACAGGCAAAGCAGGCGTTAGTGGGCAGAGAAGCTACTTACATATACCATATGTGTTTCTGAATGTGCTCTAGCTACAAGGAAAGAGAAACAGGGGGTTAGTACCAGGGGGAGCCCACGTTAGGAGGTAGGGGGCCAGAGTGGGAGAATAGGAGAAGGCAGGGCAGGGGCTGCATTCTCAGAGGCCCAGGCCAGCACCCCTACTCCTGCTCCCACCCCAGATGCAAAGGAAATAAAGCCAGGGAAGGAGAGGCTGGGGGACAGGGGTCCATGGAAAAGAGAGGCAAGGAAGCAAGCAGCGCCATGGGGGCACCTGTCCTGCCTGATTGGACCCTCCTAGATCAGAGGCATTATGTGAGGAACCAGTCCAGGGAGCAAAGCCAGGCGGCTGGGAGGGGCTGGGTGCAGGTGCGGGCAGGAGGCTGGGGTAACCCATTACATCTTTCTCTCCATCCTTACTCAGAGACAGGGATAACTTGTTTTGTGGGAGAGAGCAGATAATTTCTCTTCTAGAAAAGGTCAGCCCACCAGGCATCTTGCTTCTTTTACATGGGCAGATGCTGTATGCTCAAAACAAGCGCTGGGACTTCCCTCACACCTTTGTCTGCCCCACAGCTGATGGAGCTGTGAGGCTCACATTGCCAAGAGGCATACCACAAGGATGGCAGAGGGGCAAGATGGCAGCAAAGGAGGGCAAACCCTCCAGGGCTCACCTGAGCTCTCGTAGGCTCGGGGCTGCTACCTACCATACTTGTGCCCCTAAGATTTGGGCACAGGGCCCCTATGCCTGGGCATATACACAATTATGTACAGATTACACACACACACACACACACACGGGCACTCACATGCTGCTGCGCACAGCCACATACACACACTGCACATCTGTACCCACATACTGCTGTGTGTAGGTGAGATACACCTGAGGACTCCCCCTACACACAGCTGAGGACATGCTTCCCAAGCTGAGCATATACTGTCCTCATAGCAGCTGGCCACAGCGCCTCACACACACACACACACACACACACACACACGCACAGGTATCACACACATGTTGCCCAGTTGTGCAGTTTTTCCCACAGTTGGATACAAACTCTCCCCACACATACTTGGGCACACATGGTGGCATACACAGACTCACACTTGAGCTTATCCATCTGGTACAACACAGACTCACATCAATATGCATGTGCTATGTCTACAGCACACACTCAGACACAGGTGGGAAGCCCCGCCCTTCGGGACATTTTCCCCCTAAAGTGCCCAGGAGCAAGTGCCAGAGATGGATGCTTAAGATTCTACCAGTACAGGACTGTCTGAGGAGGACAGGTCCAGGAGATGGTGTTAAGGGACAACGAAAATGCACAAGGGACTGGCTCCCCATGGACACTCAAGTTCTGAGTAGAGCAGAGGGGCAGACAGGACGCACCGTGAGGCGCCGAGCTGCGTCCACCTCAATCATGCCACGCAGGAGACTCTGGCAGTCTGGCGGGATAAAGTGTGGCATGTGGAACACACCACGCTTGACCTTCTCCAGCAACTGCCGCAGGTTGTCATCATCAAAGGGCAGGGCCCCCTGTGGGTAGGCAGGACAGCACTCATCATGGGTAGTAGCATAAGAGGAGGGACGGGGGAGAGGATGTGGGGAGATAGGGGAATGGAACAAAAAGGTGAGGTGGGTGGGGCTCACCACCAGCAAGGCGAACAGGATCACACCACAGCTCCACACATCTGCCTTGCGGCCATCATACTTCTCGCCCTGTGGGAGGAGGGCAATGGCAGATGTTGGCAGTGTGCAGGGTAAGGGTATCTAGTGGGGGAGTGGGTCTGAGGGAAGACAGCTGAGCTGTGTCTAGCCCAGTGGTACAGGATGAGGGGCCCTTCCACCACAGGGACCCCAGTGATTGCTTACCCGAATCACTTCTGGACAGGCATAGTGTGGAGATCTAAGGGAAAATCAGAAGGTCAGGGGGCAGGAGGCCAGGGTATACAGCCCAGACCCTTATACCCTCCCTGAGGCTTTCTCCACAAGAGCTCTGCCCTAGGAAGCCTGCATGTGAGGTCCACAGGCCACTGCTGGGCTGGCTGGCTCCAGGAGGTTGAATGGGTTTGAGACCAAGTCCTTATAACCTAAATGCCCTATTCTCTTCTGATAGGGATGGAGGTCTGGAGCCTGGGGACTGCTCTGCTTAGACCTGGCTGCCAATCTATCCAGACCCAGGAGAGAAGGCTCAATGAAACTGTCTCCTGGCTCCCACCATGGAAAGAAGATGCTTGTGCCAGACAAAGCATCTCCATATGCTTACTATAAGGACAGGAGTCCTGCCTTCTGCCCTCAGTCCAGCTCTAGTGCTGTGAGAGCAACTACCTGGGCTTCCCACCAGAATGTCCTATAGCTCTTCAGCCACAGGCCACTAGTCTCAAAGCTTGTCCAGTCTGGGTAGAAGTGGCTGTGGTATCTATACCCCCAAGGGCCATGTCATGAGCCTGTGGGGCACCACTCACTCACCCACAGCTAGTCTCTAGCAGGCTGTCTCCCACCTGCAGGGATGCCATGCCAAAGTCTGCAATCCGGATGTTGTTCCTCTCATCCAGCAGCAGGTTCTCTGGCTTCAAGTCTCTATGGCTGGGGAGTAAGGGCCAGATGAGCCTAAATGCAGCCAGCACCCACTTCCCCACTCCCACGCTGATGAAGACTGCTCCTTCTTCCAAACTCCTGTCACAGGGGCAGGCCTGTGACAACCTAAGCATACAATATACAGGCAGCTAACACTAAGTGGTCTTCTTGGTCTTGGTGACAGGGATGCTGTGTCCTTCTGCCCTTGACAGGGAGGAAGCCAACATAGGCTCCTGGTTGTCTTTCAAGGCCTAGACAAAGCCCATAAGAAGCCCTCCACCCTTGAGATGCAGGCCTGACCCAGCCTGGCCTGGCTCGCACCATATGGAGTGGCTGTGACAGAAGTCCAGTGCAGAGATGATCTGCCGGAAGAACTTGCGGGCCTCCTTGGGGGTCAGTCGGCCCTTCTTCACCAGGTAGTCGAACAGCTCTCCCCCAGACACATGTTCTAGCACCAGGTATCTGTGGAATGGGGCAGGAGCCATCAGTGCCAACATCATGACTACCTAGTCAGAGAAGCCTCCTGCTGCCTAGTCAGAGAAGCCTCATGCAGGACCCAGAGTAAGGCCCCAAAGAGGGCCCACCTGCTGTGGCTCCTAGTGGCTCTCACACCAGGCAGCTAGGTCCCAGTGAAGATCATATGGACCCCCTGTAGCTGGGCGGTGGGTCAGGAAACCACAGAATGGAGTGAGGCTGATCCAGCAGAGCCTGGCATCTCCTTCCTGCCCAGTTTTATATCAGTCCCTTGGGGTCTTTGCTATACAGCAGAACCAGAGGGTATTGGTTTATAGGGGAAAGTGCAGGTCCCCTGGGAACTCAGCTGTATAATAAGACTCAAGAGGATATGTAGGCTACAGTCTGATGAGCTCAGACTGAACAAACTTTCAAGATAGATAAGGCCTCTGAGAAAGAACAAAGGGCAGCTAGTGACATAGTCAGGGGCCTTCTCATTTAGTAACAGGGATCAATAGTACTAGAAAGAAATCTAGGCTGGGTGGGGACCTGCTGACAGTAGTCAGCTGACCTGGGGTCCCAAGCCCAGTGATTAAGCCTTGTGGGATCTAGTAAAAATTAGGGAGGCAAAGCAGATCCTACAGAGCAACCATACTGCGACCAGCATTGGGGACACAGCGGGAGAGGCTAGCACTGCCTCAGGAGAGCCCCTCCCCAGTTCCCTTCTGACCATCACAGAGGTCTAGGATTATCAAAGCCCAGCCCCCAGACTCATGGAGGCTGGTGCCTCACTCATTGATTCCCCACTCTCACCACACATCTCAAAAGGGCAAAAATCAACTCTTCCTTCAGGCTGTTTCCTGTCAGATACGTGGTCACAGTAACTAACACAGTAGCCAGACTTACCCACTAGGCAGTGACCAAGCTACGTCACTCATGACCCAGCTCCCTGGCCTCCTAATGGCCCTGGAAAGCTATAGATCTACCCTCTTTCCAGACTGTCTTTCTGAGCCTTGGTCTCATTGGACAGTGGGAGTTGAGAGACTGATGTAGAGGTCCCACAGAGGGACTACTCAGTAGGGGTCAGTATTAGGAGGGAACAAGTACTACTGGCCCTAGACTCCAGATCTTCCTCCAGAGAAGCCCTTTCTTTTGTTGGCCTCAAGTTAACAGCCTGGAGATCCCCAGGAACACCAGCCACAGGTCTGAGAGCCCCTCAGCTGGATGGCAACACTAACACAGCCAGCTTTCCAAATGCAAGCATGCCTCGTAGCTCCCCTACCCCCTGGCCTCCCCCACTCTCCAGGCCCAGCAATACCTACAAATATTTTTTGTTTTCATAGACGTCATGCAGCTTCAGTACATGGGGATGCTCGATGAGCTTCAAGATGGCGATCTCTCGCTCCACCTGCAGAGAAACTATGTCACTGCCCGCAGCCAATCACAGCCCACTCAGATAGGCCTTGCCTAGGCTACCTGCATTGTCTCTATGGTTGTGGCACTGCACTTGGGGCTGAGCTGCATAGAAGGGATATCTGCAGCTTGGTCACCTGTCCCAGGAGGCCAGGGAAGAGCCAATGTCAGGACAAATGCTTTGGGCAGGAGTTCTGCATCAGTTGGCAGTAGGGACCAGGATAGAGCTGGAGGTGAGTGTTCTTGCTGCTCTATGTATATGTGTAGGGGGGCTGCAGTGCATGCACATGCAGGGTATGGGAACTGTGTGATAGGTCCTATGCAAGAGGACAGGGTCCTCTTCTACAGGCTACAGGCTATCACTATTCTTGAAAGGAAATATGGAGTCTGTTCTAGTGCCCCCTCCACGCCCAGGTCTGTTTCTGAGTTTAAGTCTAGAACTCTGATGAACATAGCTTTGCTCATAGCCACCTTGGCCCCACATGCACTGGCAAGGAGAAGCCACTACTCTGTGATAGGTACTAACTGTTCATAGGTCTCTCTGTCCCCAAAGTCCCAAAGCTATAGATCTGCCCTTTTCCCAGATGGTCTCACTGACTGGGCCTTATTGGACAGTGGGAGTTGAGAGACTGACACAGTGGTCCCACAGAGGAACTACTCAGTAGGGGTCAGTATTAGGAGGGAACAAGTACTATTGGCCCTAGACTCCAGATCTTCCTCCAGAGAAGCCCTTTCCATTGTTGGCCCATAGGTTATACCCATATGGTCCCATTTAGTACAATGCCCACAGTACTAAAACCCTGCCCCATATCTCAGGGACACTGTACCATGGAATATATCCAGCCAATCTGTCTCCAGTTCAAAACTGGTCAGTCCATCAGTGCCAAAAGTTCTCCACTTCACCCAAGCTGTTATCTTCCTTACAGTTGCTACCTACTTAAGTCGCTGAGCTTCACCACATCAGGAGCTGGAGCCTATCCAGCCCTCTCCAGAGCAGCTTGGTCCTGATAAGAGGGTTCTCAGAGGTCAGGGGCACTTCCTCATTCTAATCAGACCATGTTGGCAGCAGTAATACCACTGTCCATTGTGGACCTGTTCCCCAGGCTAGCAGGGTCAAGACACATGGAACCCTTCCTAGGATGGAATATCACAGAAGCCATGCTGGTATTACTCCAGCCAGAATAGACAGGACTTCATGGGTTCAACTGGGTTAGAGGTAGGAGAGAAGCCATCTATGTGAGTCCCAGATACCTAGGTCCATCCCTCCAGGTGGTGACCCTTCCAACCTCAGCCCACTGCCTCACCTTCATCAGCACCGACTCACTGAGCTTCTCACGGTTGACGATTTTGATGGCGACCTTCTGGCAGGTGACACAGTGGATTCCCAGCTTTACCAAGCCTGTAGAAGAGAGGCCAGACTCAGCCCCAGCACTACATCATGACCACCTGTGGTGGGCTGAATATGTTTGGCCGCCATAGACTCGTGCGTTTGAATGCTTGGCCCATGGGGAGTCCTACTATTAGAAGGTGTGACCTTGTTGAAGGAAGTGTGTCACTGTGTAGGTGGGTTTTAAGGTCTCCTCCTATATTTAGGCTCCTCTCAGTGTAGACAAGACCCTCCTCCTGGCTGCCTGCAGAAGACAGACTTCTCCTGGTTGCCTCAGGATCAAGATGTAGAACTCTTGGCTCCTCCAGTACTGAGTCTGCCTGATGCTGCCATGCTTTCCACCATGATGATAATGGACTAAACCTCTGAAACTGTGAGCCAGCTTCAATTAAATGTTTGCCTTTATAAGAACTGCCTTGATCATCATGTCTCTTCACAGCAATAAAACCCCAAGACACCACCCTAGATAGCAGGGACCTCATCCTCACTTGAGAGCTCTGCATCTTGATTTGCAATTCCCAAGCTGTTCAGACCCTGGCCATTGACCACCTTGCTCACTGATCAGAATGGGTCCATGGAAGAGTGGCTTGCTGCACCAAAACCAGATCCCTCCTGAAACCTGAGGTCTTCATTTACCCTTGACCCTCTCCCAGGTAACCAGAGTCCTTCCTCTAAGCCAAGTGCATCTCCAGTTGAAGAGGCAACATGCTCTGGGTCCAGAGCCACTCTGCCCTCCAACACAATCTTACTCAAGACCCTTCAGCTGTAGACCTCTACAGGGGTTGTATTCTGTACCCCAGCACCCTCTCATTCCCAGCCCCTGAACACGTCCCACATGGAGGAGTCTAGCTTGAGGCTAGTGCCTGAAGCTGGAGGAGGTTCGAGTGTCCAGCATGAAACATATGGGTTGGGTGCTAGGCAGGCTGGAGGAGGTAGCAGGGGTCCTCTCTGGGATCCATGACGACCAATGGGAAGCAAAGCTAGACCAAGTTCACCGGCCACGAGGCAGACACTGCTCTTTCCAACTCAGGGTGAGCCTAGATATTGTCCCAGCAGAATGAGGCATAACAGAAGACATGAGAACAGTGCAGGGCAAAATCAGTGGAAAGGTAGGGTAGGGCTAAGAGAAACATTTCCCACATGGGACATTATTTCCCTCCTCTACAAAAGATCCATTCACCAACCAAATCAAAGAGATATTGTAGCTTGAAAAGAAAACACATACATGCATGCACACACTCTCACACACACAAACATACACAGACATGTGTGTATGTGCATGTGTATGTACATATACATGCACATGACAGTATTACACACATTGGCCAAAAAAATGAACATAAAGATAAGTGTGTGGAAAGACAGTTCACATTTTGATTAAGATGACAAGAGAGATGTGGTTTCAGAACCCAGTTGGAGCTTGGACCTGGGTAACTAAGTGCAAAGCTGAGTTTTCATGATGAGGAAAGTCCAGGCTGCCTGCCATGTGAGAGCCCTAGCTGAGACGTAGCCACAGTGGAGCATCTTAGCCAGGGAAGCAATCTTTGAGGCCTGGCACAGGCACTGGTACCTCTTGCTGGCTGTCTTTGATGCAGCATGAATGTTCGTGATTCCTGCTCAGACCAGGAGAACGAGAACTAGCCAGGAGGGCAAGGGTCCTAGTAATCTACAATCCATGATTCAGTAACCACATGGGTTGTGGCATTGGACTAAGATACAAGTTCATCTGCACTTGGTCAGACAGCTCATAGGAGTTGGTAAAACCATCCAGTTCATGAAATGAGACTGGAGGTACAAAAGAAATGGGGAAGGACAGAATGACAAGGGATAGAAGCCTCTGGCCCAGGAGGCAGGGCTCCTACACACCTGTAAGACCCAGTTACATAAGGATGAGAGCACCAGAAACAATGTATCCCCTCGAAAGATCCCAGAGAGCAAAAACCCAGGCTCTTCCCAAGGATGACATAAGAGCAGGGCTGGCAGGTAGGAAGAGGCATGGCAAGCATCCTCAAATGTGTTCCAGGCAGGTTGTGTTCCAGGCAGGTAGGCCCAGCTTTTCAGCTTACTGTATGTCTCAGCATGTGAGGGACAGGAACACTGGAGTTTCTTGGCAGGAACATGAAGAGTTCCATATGTCATCACAGTTCAGCAGGCAAGCATACCTTGTAGCCATTAAACCAACAGTGCAGCCGAACCACGAGCTGCTTACTGACTGACCTCCCAGGACATGCAGGGCCCTGGCAGAGATGGCACATGTCTCATGTCCTCTCTCTTATGTTCACAGTATAGTCATACTCACTCTTATATGGCTGTATGCATACCCATATCCCAACACTGCACGTATGCATATCCATATACATATTATCTGCAGGCCTAGGTAGTCACTCTCACGAACCAGTGGCATACACATTCAACCTCACATGTATGTGCACATACATCAAAACACTCACATCTCACCTATGTGCATGCCCCATGTACTCACCCTCTCATGGATGCGTACACATACTCCCCACTCAATCCCACATGCGTGTATTCATGTTCATGTGTACTCTGCAGCCTGTACATGGTCTCAGGCATAAGAGGCATGTAGAAAAATGTTGTCCTGCCTCAGGAACTGCGAGTAAATGGTACGAAACTGGGATAGGCTGCCAGTATCAATGGGACAATTTCCCAGGACATCGCTGCCATCTCCATCCAGTGTGACTTCCAAAGTCTGTCGAGCATAGCTGTGTATCAGGCACTGCCTTGTGCCCCACCTTAGAGGTGAGGGGAAACTGGAGTTATGGCGTCTACCTATCTGGCTTCTAAAAAGCCAAGAAGACATAGGGCCACCAGAACAAGGTACCCTGAGCACAAGCCTTCTCTAGAGGCTTCCTGGGAATAGAGGATCATGACCCCTGCTCAGGGGAATGAGTGGCTCTAGACACAGCATGGCTAAAGTGTAAGGGAGCCAGCTGGACCCCTCCCTTCACCTTCTGCCACTTGTTTCCGGTGTGCACAGAGGGCCCGTTTCCCAGCAACATACCTTGAACATTCCTACATACCTTACATAGCCCAGCATGGCAATACTTCTCCTTGGTAAAGCTCTCCTAATATTCTAGGCCACTCCCTCTCTACTCCATTCGATAAAATGGGATCCTGCCTCAGGAACAGGGGACAATGGGGGGTCTTCTGATTCTGCCCATTCTGTTTGACAGGGAGTGGGGAGTGTGCCCTATGCAGCCCCGCCACTTGCCCTGCAACCTCAGGGACAGGCGGCTTTCTGGCGGGAAGCCCACAGTCACCCCTTATTACCCAGCCCTCTAACTCGCTGGGGCTTATTTTCCAATTGTGATTTTATCCCTAATTATTGTCTTCACACAGATGCAGCTTCACATAGAAGGGGAAAGTATACCATGTCACAGATAATTACATGGGACCCTGCCAGGGCGGGGCTGAGCTGGAAGTGTGAGGAGCCACCAGCTCCAACTGTGTACTGAGTCTGTGTAGGGCAGCAGCAGACTCAAGGGTACTGGGGCTTCCACGTCTCTAAGGAGGGCCCAGGCTCCCAGAAGTGACTGATATGCGTGTGACGGTCCCAGCCCCTTCCAGGGCTACTCCCACTACAAGCACTGGAGCTTCTGAGCCCGACTAGAAAATCAGAGGTGGTAGGCAGGTGAGCAACTACAGCTGGCTAACTCAGGCATCAGGCAGGCGCTGACTGGACACTCACCTGCCCAGAGAGCATAGGATGTCTGGGTTCTGAGCAATACTGACCCTCACTAGAGGTAGAGACTGAATGGTGTACCAGAGTGAGAGCAACAGAATGACCTTCCAAATAACACCTGTCCTCCACCCAGCTAAAAAGAACTGGGGCAGGGTACTGCCATGTGGGCTGGGCACTTTCTAGGGTGTGTGGTCTACTAGCTTGGCACACTGCTCTGCCCTCTGGACACTAGTGACCCCCAAAGGATTACTGCCTCAGTCAGGGAGAGGAAGGAATGAGCCTAACTGGATCAAGCCAGATGATCTCCAAGGATACCCCAGGGATACCTTTGGGCAGTGGGGATGCAAGAGGATAGAGCCACCATCTGAGAGGCAGATTTGGCTCCCTATGAACTTGCAGGAGTCCTTGACTGATGACCAAGTGCCTAGACACAGACTAAGAGCCAGTGCCACTTCCCTCCTGCCCTGCCATTGCTGGCCTGTCTTAGAGGTAATGACCTCTGAACACCCTAGCTGGGGTTCACTGAGCCCTGGGATCATGAGTGCAAAGGTCAGAAAGCTCTGTTCCCACTGTCCATTGATAACAAACAAGGATGGTCTGGTGCTGTTCTGTGGTTTGAGCAGCATACCCTAGTTAGGTGACAATACCAGCATTGAGGAGGGCCTTTTGTAGCCCTCAGCACCAAAGGCCATGACCATGGATTGGAGGGGTAGAGGTGGCACTCCAGAGATGTCCTATCCTGAGATATACCGAGTGTCCACTTGGGTGAGAGCACAAGCCATAGATGCAGCATATGCTTGCACGTCTCACAACTGCTGTCCAGCTCAAAGTGATTATCAGGCAGAGCTCAGGGCTGCATCACACACCCCACTGGATCCCAAGCACAATATTTCTGCAGAGGCATCAGGTCAATTGGGAGACCACAATCCACATATAACTTCCTGTTGCCAGTTCCTTCCCTCGGTCTTTCCACACCTGGCCAGGGTGCCCCAGGTCACCCAGTGCCTCCTCCCAAGACTGTGGACACCCCCAGGATTCTTAACAGGGAGGTGTGGGCTATATCTACTTGCACTCACATTTTTCAGGCCCTGAAGCCTCCAGTGTCCCAGGGTCTCCTGGTGTACCAAGCCCTCAACCAATCCACGCTCGGGGCTAAGCTCACCAGCCCAGCTCCCCTCAATGAAGGACACTGGTCTCTCTAAGCCACTCTTCTTACCAAGCCAAGATATGGCCTGTCTGCAGCATCCTGAGAGGAACAGTGACCACCAACCCTTCCTACAGGGTCAGCCCAGGCCTTCCCACTCATTCTGCTCTACCTCCCCTCCTGCCAATACATGACAAGCAGACAGGCCCTATGTGTTCACTGCATATAGACCTCAGAATAGGCCTGACTAAGTTACAATACTGCCTACCCTGTGCAGATGGGAACCCAGAGTTCATGAAGGCCAGAATCTAAACTCCCAGGTGTAACAGATGCATATGCATGTGAGCCACTTGCTGTCAGGAGCACATGGTCCAAAACCAGGCTGGAGAGAGAGGAACGACTCCCACAGATTCCCAGATCACTCCACACAATACAGACTTCTTAGAACCCTGTTCAGTGGTGCTCAGGTTGGGAATGGCTATACAGAAGCCAGCAATGTTGCAGTAGCTTCCTAAATCAGGCTGTCCCCATGAGCCCTGTCCCACAACCATGAAACCAATGCAAAGGAAAGGCAGCACCTTAGTCAGGGGCTCCCAGGAGCTAGGTCATATGAGACCTGGGCCAAGTATCCTCTCCTAGGCCATCTCTAGCCAATCACTCTTAGGTTCACCCCTTTCCAAACCTCACAGAGAGGCCAGTGGATAATCTGCCTAGGCTCCTCCCTGGCCTCCCCTGAGCTTTATCACTGGTGTGCTCATCTCTCCACTGGAATTCAGGAATATCCAGGTATGAGGGTCATTTCATTTGAGACCTGTCTGCACATACTAGGTGCATCTGCCCTGCCACTACTGCCCATGAGCTTGCTCATCTGCCTAGAGGTCACCTTGGGGACCCATTTGGTTTCTTCCAACTCCTATCCTGTCCAGAGTTGGTCCAGAGAATGGAAAGGAGTCAGTTCTGCCTAGGGCAGAGTGCCAGTTGTCAGACGCAGTACTAAAACAGAGGATGGAAAGAGCAGGACGTGCCTGAGATGCCTCCTAGCTGTATCTGCGAGCTTGAGCTGGGAATGCTGTCCTTGGTGCTGAATGCTGTAGGCTGGGGCACTGGGGCTTGGCCTGTGGCAGCTTTGGGGGGCAGGGTCCTGCACAGTCAGCTAGTGCTTGGAAGCAGTGTGTGAGTGGCTGGCAGCAGCCTCCTCTACGGCTTTTGAGAAGGAAGGCTTATCACCAGGAAGGATGCTGGCCTCAGTCAGCTGATGAGCACACCACCCCAGTTCCTGTTTAGCCCAGCAGGGGGCACCTGGCTTGAGACTAGTGCTCACGAGGAAAAATGCTTCAAGGGTAACCTGTACTTCCCCCATAAGTGACCACTCTGCCTTTGGGACCAAGTGTATATTATCCAAAGACTCCTGCCTCTCTACCCTGTATGGCTCAGCTTCCAGAGCAACCACTGTAGCACACAATGACCTATTTTCCTCCAGTTCTCTGTAGGCAGCACTGTGGGTGTGTGAAGGGGCAGTGGCTACCATTTCACTGAGGTGACAGATGGGACTCACAGCCAGCCTGTGTGGGCTTGGCAGGAGTTGGCCCCATCCTGGGAAAATAGAGCACAATGCAGAGCCCCACTTGCTCTGGCCAGGCTGCCCATGACAGCAGCAGGATAGTCCTTGAGGAAGCATCTGGTAAGATGCAGGGCAGACACCTGAGAAATGGAGTTCCCCACCCTCGCCACAAGGGGGCATATGTTCTACATCAGATACAGAGTCTGAGAGCAGAGAGTAGATAAAACCATACCTGCCGGCCCACAGCTGTCCTTGAATGTCCTGACAGAACTCTGAAAGCTCTGCCCAAAGAGCTGGCACCAGTAGCCTCACAGTGGTCTCAGCTGTCACTACAGGTCACATCTCCAACACATGCACGCGCACGCGCACACACACACACACACACACACACAGGGTTGGGGGCAGGAGGGGAGGGGAGGTAGGAGACCACTGGTGCACAGATCTGGTTGGGTTCCCATGAGTTCCTAACAATCAGCTGGCCTCAGAACTGGGAAGAAAGGCCAGGAGGCAGCAACTGTCTAGCTCCCGGTTCACCATGCTGGTGAGACAGGAGAAGGAGGCAGGACCCTTGGGCATAAGTAGCCACAGCTGCCCTGTGGGCTAACTTTCCTGGCCTTAGCTCTTCCAACCTCTCAGTCACTGTCCCAGAAGACTTCCCCAAGGCTCCCATAAACCAGTCTGTTGGAGCTGCACTCTATACAGGCCCCTTTCCTGACCATGGGCCCCAGAAACATGGGCACTGTTAGGCTGACGCTCTGTGAAAAGCCTCCTGCAAAGGAATGAAGTGTTTGTACAGCAGCTCTCTGGCCCTGAACAATGGAGGAAGTGGTCTTCACCTCCCAAAAGCATCCCAGCTAAACCTCATCAGACCACGAGCAAGGACTATAGCTAAAGCAGGACCACAGCTAAGCTAGGATCAGAGCTGAGGCAGAGCCACACCTAAGCCATGACTGCAGTCAAGCTGGGACTGCAGCTAAGCCAAGGCCAGTACTAAGCCTGAACCACTACTAAGCCATGACCACAGCTAAGCCAAGCCACTGCTAAGCTACCCCAAGTTCCTGACACTAAAATATCAGAAGATGATGGTGTTTGCCTTCCTAGGCCATTCAACAAGTCATACAACAGTGATTTGAATGCTCAGTCCCTAATGGCCTCCAGATGGTGCTAGGATAGACAGACAGGCATAGGAGTTACCTATGCAGCAGTACCCTGACCAGATCCAATCCCACTTACCATATGATCGTTAAATTGCTTCACCTCCTCCCCTTCTCAGGCCAAGGGGACAAGGCTGAGCTCTTCTTGAGCAACAGAAAACAAGACTCAAAGGCATCAGCCTGCTTAGCTCCATATCACATCCCCAGCCATGACCACAGCCCCGGAATCCTTCCTGATGAAAGTCCCACAGCCAAAGCACCCCCAGTGTAGCAAGGGTGCACACTGTTCACTAATCCCAGCAGGTCCAAAGCTTGGGCTCTCAGGCCAGGACAGAGGGCCAAGGGTAGTGGGCAGAGGAAGAGGGATACAGGCAGTCAGCATGGACACTGGAGAAGGGCAAGGCAGCAGGGTCTTGGCTATTTCTTGCCCTTGGTAGATACCAAGAAGTCTCAGATTCTGGGGCTTCTGTATCCCTCTCTCTGTTTACTGGCAAAGTTCCCACTGCTGGATTCCCACTCTAGTCAATGGGCTCCCCATCCTATCACATCTCACGAGAAGACTCCATGGCTCCTCCAGTACCTCCTTGGAAGGCGGGGTCCTAAGAGTGAGCTGGAGGCTACCCCCAGAAGCACCTCCTCCCCACCTAATCCTCACTACTCTTGCCCTACACTGAGACTCACCTGGTGCTGGGGAACCCAGAATGGGAGGCAACCCAGGGGCATGGGGGTGATAGAGTTGGTGTAGATGGAGTTGTCATGTATTTATTGCTGATACCTGCACCCATCTTGAGCACCAAGCCTCAACTGGGACACATAGGGAACAGATGATGACCTACTTTGTAAAGGGCCTTTGCATGTGATTAATCAGATAAATATTCCAGTGGATATCCCAGTGTGAGGTCAGCTGGATCTAGGGGTACCAAAGACTATCAGCAATCCCCCAACACTGAAAAGAAACCAAAAGAAATTTCCCACAACCTCAAAGACTACCTACCCTGCAGTGTGAGACTACACATCCTCTCCTATTGACTTCTGTCTGGAGGCCCAAGGAGCTAACACATGACATTTCAGCTCACATACACATGAATGTTCTTCATCACAGACTCTTCATGTCTTCACAAAGGTTTGTTCATGAAGACCTCCTTGCTCACTGCACCATAACTGCCACCAGCAAATAAAACCTACACTGGCCAGAGGCCAGTACTGAGGCCTATCAGCATCCTGGGGCATGGAGGACAGAATAGTCTGAGCAGGTGTCCCGGCAAGGCCACTGTATGAGAACAAGGCTCACATCCGCCTTCCTCAGTAGTCACAAGTCTCTGCTCTTTTTCTTAGGAGGGGAAGCAGGCTCAAGGCCTAGGGTCACATGGTCTGAAATCTGGGTCCACAAGGCTTCATTCAGGCTGCATTCTCCTGCACCAGCACCAGCAGTCAAAGGCTTCCAGCTGGGTGGTGTCACAAGCATTACCTCTCAGTAGAAGCTCAGGGTGTCTATCATGCCTGAACGAATGGATAATCAAACTGAGAGAAGCCAGAGGGGACCATGCTGTTTATCTACAGTCAACCACGCTGAGCAGATAGTCCAGGGACGGGGCAGGTGGGAACAGAAGAGTCTCAAGAATCTTGGGGTCATGAAAGCTCTTTGGCACCACAGACAGCTACCAGCATCACAGCACAGTGCAACTACCAGGTAGAGGGGCCTCCTACCACACAAAGTTGAGAAGCTTGGGAGAGCAGAGTCTTGCTCAGAGCTAAGCTGGGGTGGGGTGTCCTTGGAGGCTGGTTGCCAGTGTTCCTAAGTCACCAGAAGCCCCTACGTCTCCAGAGTCTAAGTCTGGTGGGGCTTCAGGTTCCAGATCTTTAGAAGCTGATTCTCCCTTTGCCTGCCAAGAATGCTTCTGACCCAGAAAGGCCCTTGGATCTCCTCCCCCACAAGCCCTGACTGGCCCTTTTTCTCCTGATCCTGATGAAAGATCCCATCAGGCTGGAAATCAAGCTGGTGGGCAGAATCAGAATACCTGGGGGCACACACAGGGGAGGGAATTTGGCTCCTGGGTTGGGGGTGCTCAGACCCAGTGGGTAGCTTTAAAGGCAGACTGGCTTGGGGCATGCTTCTCTCTCAGCTGGGTTGTGGAGTCTTTGAAGCTGCAGACATCAAAGCGTTCGTGTTCTCAGCAGCACACAGCTGTGGGTGCTGCAGTGGCCTCCCCAGCCACTCACCTCTCAGCCTTCATCCCCACAGCTCAGGCACTCATGTTTCCAAGCCATGGCTGTAGTCAGGATTCCCCAGTGCTGGGGGAAGCTAACGACAGGGTGCAGGCAAATCTCCTCCACAAAGATCCTGAGGATGCCCACCAGCGCACCAGGGAAGGCGCACGCCTCTGGGGAGACAACTGTTCACACTCCGAAAAGGAATCTCTCAAATTAAATTAATTAAGCCCTGAAATATTTCACATGCCTGCGGCCCTTTGGCTGCCTCTGTGCACCCGACCCTCCCCTGCCTATCACACAAATAGGGGGCAGGTGCTTCCTATTCTGCAAAATGTAGCCCCAGGTCAGCGCCCACTAAAGGAGTCTCTGACCCAGAAAGGGAAGGGATGCAGGAGAGAGCATCATCCTCAAGTGACCTTGCTATCCTGTATCCCAAGTCTCTTACCAGACAGAGTGAAGTCATTTATGCATCCAAGGGAAGGACAAGGAAGGAGGGCTGGGAACTTGGCTCCATTATTACCTGGTCTAGAAGAACCTAAGTCCCTCCAGCCTTGTTGGGGGTATGCATCTCCTGGTTTCCTTTCCTAGTGGTAAACATCAAATATGAAGACTCCACATTTGAAGTACCAGTAACTCTTAACTTGTTCATCTCATCCCCCACTGAAAGGTGGCTAGGAGCTCATAAGAAAGAGGCTCAGGAAGAGGTCAAACCATGAGTCATCCCCATTGCCCAAAGGCAGCCTTGGGGAACTTAGATACTGAGTACCCAGGCCTCCAGAGACAGGCTGCCATAGACTTTGATCAGACGGAAGAGAATGTCGCTTTTGTTCAGGAGTGGCCACAGAGGCATTTTACCTATCAGGCCACAGAGAATCTAGGGGAAGGAGTCTGTGCCTAAGAGGCCTTCTCAACACAGGCAATGGAGTAGGGGACACTTGCATGAAAATGGCGTTTATAAAATCAAGCTTATAAAAGGTAAACAATGCCACCAAAAGGGAAAAGAGGGAAACTTAGAACTCCAGGAAACTCAAAAGCCTTGGAAACATGGTGAAATGTAAATGAACCACATCATGACTATAAAACATCCGTGGTGTCAGATAAAAACCTACTCAACAGGCTTCTAGCCCTTGACCTCCCAACTCTATGAAGATCAGGTCTTAGCCAGAACCACTACGCAGGAAGTAGTGCCCATCCCGTAGGTCCCTCGCTGTACCCTGGCTGACCATGCCTGCCCCTCACCCCACCTGCCCCATTTCCTGCCTTCTAGTAACAAGAAAACAGTGAAATTAAATTGATCCATACAATGCGAACATTCCAAGAACCCCATTTTGATTCCTTACCTTGGGGAGAGATTGCCCCTCTGCTTCTCTCCTACTTCTTTAAGTAGGCCTTAATGGTGGATATTCCCAACAGAGAGCGCCTTCTACACCAGGGCACAGAGGACCCAGGTCGCCTGTATGTATTCCCTTTCCAATCAGAGAATGACAGGAATGAACAGCAGAGGAAGCCTAGATGACCTTCATATCAGGCCAGAGGCTTTGGTGAACTCTGAGCCTAGCCTGTGTCACCCCTGTGATCTCAAGTCTGAGAGCAGGGAAAGCCAACAGGTTCTCGCTGCAAGGGGACATGAGGCTTGCAAGGGATTACCCACCACAGCAATGAGACACTAATCCCAACCCACCCAGGCTGTCAGCCCAACCTTGTCCTTTGGTGACAAGTCAGTGCCACTTCCCACTGCTAGCCCAGGACAGGAAGTCCATGCTTGTATGTGCCTGTGCAGTGACTTCTTGGGAATCAAGAGACAAAGGCCTGGGGTAGAAGGGTCTCAACCCCCAGGCCCCATGGCAGCTGCCTTTCCCTCCCCTTTGCTTGGCTCAGACTGGGTACTGGGCAGAGAGAAGAGGACCAGAGAGAAAGAGGTATCCTTTCATAGAAGCAGGTTCATTTCCCAACATATCTGAGGACAGGGTCACTCTTCCCTTCCAACACAAGTGTCAGGGACCTCCACAGGCTAAAGTGATCCACTTGAACCCAAAACCTATGCTGGCTCTATAGGAGCTCACAGCCTCCTGAGGTGGTCCATCTCCCCCCAGCACTCTCTCCCATTCACAGGGACCACTATTGCAGGGGCCTTGGAGGTCAGATCAGAACACAGGACCTTGGAGGAGCAAAATTCCCAGGATTAATGGGAGGATGGTGAGCTTGGCATGTGCTTGCCTTGATCATGTCCTAATGAAGTCATCTGCAGGTAGCAGACTAAAGACGGGAGAGAGCACTGTCCACAGTGCAGTACAGGATCACTAGAGGTACCCATAGGCCAATTGGTTCCAGCCTTAGTGTGAATTGGGGTAGCTATGAGACTAATACCTACCGTAGCATCCTCCTTGGGAGGCCTGGCTTGTAGCAGACAGGGAGAGGTATACAGTGGAGGTCCATGCAGTGGCTGCCAGGTGATCTTACAGACTATCCTTTGCTCTGTTTGGGGCCCAAGGAGATCCTGTCCCATACCTGACTCTGGAGAATGAGAGCCACACGGTGTTGCTCTGGGCTTCACAAACACTGCAGGACACTGTATCACTGTGTAGTCTGGGCCCCAGGACCTACACTAGGCAGGTGATCAATGTTTTACCTGGGGGAGAAACTACCGTGGGATCCCTACCACTGCCTCCAAATGAGGAAAGGTCTTCCCACTGACACCAGCCCCTTCCTCTTTATTCCCTCCCACCTGCCTAAGTACTGACTGAGGTGACTACTCCCTCGCCACAGGGCCTCATCTAAGGAACCCATACCTGAGTCCACTGGCTGTCAGGGAATCTGCAGCAGGGTTGGCTTCCTGGGGACTAAAGGCTGCACTTCTGAGGAAAGGCAGGTAGGGGTTTCTAAAGCCAGGCCAGGTTGGCAAGTTGCTCCTGGGCACCAAGGTCAGGCTTACAGTCAATGATAACCTCCCCAACAGTGGGTGGTGCCAGGCCTAAGGCCTCAGCTCAAGAGCCAAGCTCCCACAGTATGGGAATGCAACAGCTGGCTAAGGCTGCTCTCCTCCCCATGGGGAAAGTCTCCGCTGTTTTCACAGGCATTTACCTAGGCCTACTAAGAAAGCCAAGTTCCTCTCTTATCTCCTCATGAACCAATATGAACTAGCACAGGCTTTAATGTCCCACACAGAGTTGCTGAACCTACAGACCTACTCTCAGACTTTGAAGAGGTCAGAGTACTGAGTGAAGGCTGAGCCTGAGAGTGCAGCCAGGTGGAACTCCATGGCCTGTTTCTACCTGCCAGGTCAGATCAGGAAGCTCTCTGGGGAAGAGGGGAGAAAGGGTTCAAAGACATCTTGGGCATGACCATCAATGTGGTGAGATTGGTGGCCCAGGGAGGTCTCTTCCCTGGCTTCAGGTTGGGGGAGACAGAGCCATGCCCAATGTCCAGCTCTCCCTCCTGCTGTTTACCTCAACCCATCAGATATTCAGCTGGGGACATGAAACCCTTCCCATCCAATCTGCCATTCTACCACAGAAGCCAGGCTAAGGGGTCTTAAAAAGGAGACTTGGTCCTACTCCAAAGCCCACTCACAAGTCTTGGGGATCAATGGCCTGGGAAGAGGGCCTGAGGCTATAACCCTCCCCCTTGAGTGATCCTTGAAAGATCCCTGCTTCCAAATCCCAGTCACCTCATATAGAGTCCTCCTTCTTTTCTTTCAAACCTCCATCTGTTGCCATGGTGACAGGAGCAGATAAGGCAGGAGCATCCAAGGCTCCCCTTTCTTTCTTGCCTCCTTTAGCTGGGGCTAGGTTCTGACCCCAACTGTGCCCCAGTCACTTCCCTGGTCACTGAGCCAGCTTCCTTGCTCTCCCCTCACTTGCTGACAGCCCAAAGAAGGGGTGCACAGGGGTATCCTGGCTAGGGTCCGTGGATTATTCCTGTGTGGGTAACCAGCCCCCAGAGTCAGAGAATATGGCTTCTTCTTTCTGTGTCTACTACCCACAAAATTTCCAAGGGCCCAAAGAGCAGAAGAGACATCCAGCACCCACCTTTGCTTAAAACTGGGGACTCAGAACTGTCCAGGACCCAGAACAGAAGAGGCCGCCTGAGACTGGCTGTCCAGTATGCTGCATGGGAGTCTTCTCGGCACCATCTGAAGTTCTTCCCACTCCATAGAGCAGAATGCTAGGATATCCCTACTATAAGATACCTGAGCCTTAGAAACTAGGCTGCATGACAGAAGGCCCACATAACAAATAAGTAGCAAGTTGGGAAGGGGATATGGACCCATCCCTAGGGCCTTAACAGTTCCTATCTCCTGTTTTGAAATGTCAATGGGTCCCTGACACTTGCTGTCCAGCATTCCCACCTCAGCGACATCCTATAGCAATCTCAGTAGATTTGACTTACAACAGCTACAAGAATTTCAAACATTTATTTGGTCTTGGAGTCAGCACACATGTACTAAATCATCAGCCAATCAGGAGAGCCTACATAGCCTTCACCCCCAAAGCGTCCTTGTGTTCTCTGCAACCATGGCCCACTTCCATCACTGTCATGATCTGCCTTCTGCAACCTCACGAATCACTTCACATGGTACATTACCCCAGCCCTTGGGACACAACATTGACACTGATGTCAACTAAGTGACTTCTACAATCCAAATGCATTCCAGAGTGACAGGCTAGTATGAATGGGAACACGAGGCCTGTTGTATCCAAAGAGCTCTGGCTCACTAAGGGCATCACCAGTACCCTTAGGGTATGACAGGTGATTCTCCAATGAGACATAGATAACTGGACAACTGAGCTAAGGAGCTCCACATGCCCTGCCGATAAAGGACCAGGGAATCCTGGAGAAACTGTCCTCATCTGCCAGCACAACCATAACAGGAGCCTAGAGTGTTTGGAATGTTCTAAGACCATGTCAGTTCCTCAGGCTAAGGGACAACTTCCTGAGAAAGGGGAAACCTTTATGTCAAGGAAGACATAAAGGGACAGAGGAATAAGGAAAACCCTGATACCATAGCCATAGCCTTGGCAGGACCACCTCCTCAGGGGCTGGGTGACCAGTCTAGCTCGCCCAAAGGTTCTCTTGTTCCCAGGATCAACATGGGAGGCAGGTGAGGGGGGTTGACTTGGCCCTAACTCTGTGGCCAGGCTAAAGTCTGCAGGTAGATTCAGAGCCAATACTAGACTAGTGACGTGGGTGTCTCTGCTTGAGAACCAACACCCCAACCTTGCCAACTGTCTTAGCACTCCTAGGTCTGGCAGGAAGGATGTATTCGAGCTAAGGGACAAGGAAGACATGGGTCCTCTAAAGTTGTTTCAATAGCTATGCCCTGGTGACCAGGCCCCTAGTGTGAAAAACGGCATGTGGCGTAGGCATTGAACTCCAACCCCTTAAAGCTAGGATTCAGGATGGGCGGGTGAGCCTCCCCAAGGGCAGACCATAAACATGTACAAGAATGAGGACCAAGTACTAGACAGAGGAAGTGTAGCAGATGGTAAGCCCAACTGAGGGGGAAGCTTAGGGGAAGCTAGGCTAGGGCTATAATCCCAAGGCCATGAACTGTGTATCACAGGTCCTCCGTGAAGAGGGAACAAACAGACTACAGACTGGATGTCCTTGGAGTAGGGGATTTAGGAGGCTACGCTGAGGAGGATCTTGAGATGGACTCTACAGCTAAAAGGCCCAGGTCCCTGACACACTCCAAGATCTACCATCAATACTCCACAGTGAGGGATGGGGGCATGGGATAGTCCCATGTCTTCCATTCATGGAGGGAGAGGATCCAAGTATCTACAGTGAAAAAAAATCCTTTTCTCTTGGTTAGTCACAGCCTGGTAGTTGCTGCCCTGGCCCCTGAAGAGGCAGCTCAGAGACAACCTTGGTGTGATGTCAGTGAAGCCCCATCCACAGCTAGAGTCCCAGCAAGGCATTAGCTGACAGTTATAGCCAGAGAAGCTCACCAGCAGGAAGAGTTATCCAAGATCCCACACAGAGGCCCCAGTCTCCCCTAGGGAGCACTAATCCTAACCCTAGGGGAGCACTCCCCTAGGGAGTGGACACTCTTACAGTCCCCATGTGTAGGACAGCCTTCCCCTAGCTCCCTTTTCTGGGGCCACAAGTGCTGAAATTTATAGGGCACACAACACAAGGAATCTAGCAGGATACTCCCAGCATCCGTGCTGGAGCGTCAGCCAGTTCTGGGAACTCCCTTCTTACTGAGGCATATCTGTAGAGGAGAATGGGGACCCCCACTCCAATCTCTGCAGTGCCAGGTGATCACATTACATTTCTATTAACTGCTCTCTGCAATTCAATACTGTAAAATTATCCCAATGAGGTATTTTTGATGAATCCCTTATCTGTTCAGTAATTCAATTGAGGGAACCGTTTGTCTAAGCTGGTGTCCTGGTTAAGGAAGGCTTGCTCTTCCTACCTCCCCTGGTGCAGGACCTAGGGAATGGAAGCAGGCGATTAGGCCACTGCTGAGCCACTTTCAGAGTGACAGCCCTGGAGACCCCAGAAGGAGAAGGTTCTGAGGGAGTAGCATTGTCCTAGAAGGCATGTTTAGGATAAAGGTGGAAAGGTGAAAGGGAGCTGACACCCACACCTAGAGATCCAACACTAGGAACTCCCACTGGCCTCCATGAGGTTGGAGCACCCCAACATCCTCCCCACTTTCTGGATGCATACCATGGTGTAGCAAAGGAGACACAGCTAGTGGCAGTGCTCTGACCAGCAGCTGTCTAGCTTCTGAGGTACAGGCAGGGCAGGGCAGAGATGACAGGATTACAATGTGGGGCAGTCTATAATGCTCCAGGAAGGTAGGGGCCTGGAAGGAGCCACTACAGCCTGTAGACCTAACTGTGAGGTCCAGACAGACACCTGTTCCCATGTTCCCATACTCCCATGTGCTGGCTGAACTCTGAATCCTGTAGTTGCTATCTCCTGCTTTGCACCTGCCAGGCCCCACCCCTTCAGTGCCCAAGGGATGGGCAATGAAGTTGCCATGGTGATGAGGCTGGGGATGCCTTCTTTGGGAAGCCCTAGGGAGTCTCTATCATCCCACAGACATGGGAGTTCAGACCTTGACAGACACACCAGCCCTATACAAATGTGGGTGTGGGTGTGCGTGCACACACACACACACACAAACACACACACCCCTGCGCACTGTAACACAGGCCTTTACATCTGCATTTACCCTCAAATCCCATCCCAAAGCAGAAGTCTCCAGGCTTCCCTATCTGGGCATCCTGGAGTCATCTTACTTGGGGCCTCTGACAGTCCAGCAATGGGGCACATCAATGTCCTCCCAGAAACACAGCCAGTACTAGGGACAACTTGCAAGACCCAGCAATGTCCCAATTCCACTTTCACAACCACCATCAGTGCCCCTTAGCAACATCCTTCATAGGCATGTGGTGATCTGGTAGGTCATTCTGGACCTTTTCACCAGCAGAGCCCCAATATCACCTTGAGGAATTCAAGGGTAAAAAAGACCTCCATCCTTAGTCTTTTAGGGACACAACTGTCCTAATATAGTTGGCAGCTATGAGCACCAGTAGACCAGCATAGGCAAATCTGCTCTCTCCATGTAGGTAGGACCCCATGCCTGCCTTGCACCAACCCTGTTGTAGGAATCCACTGCAGTGGACAGCTAGGACAGAAGCTTTAACTAAGAGAAAGCCAAGGAGCCCAGCTGTAGCCTATGTGTTCTTATAGCCAAGGAAAAGAAAGCAGTCCGGCCAGGACTATTCTCATGCCCAGGGAAGCATCCTCCCTGGGGGAATCATACAAAGTTCAGGGACCCCATTCCCCACCCCCAAGGGGAAATGCTGCTCAGATAATCAGATAGACAGACAGATGGGCCCATGCCTAGCCTATCATGCCAATGGAAGGCCCCAATAAGAGAGGGGAGTCACACTGAACCCTGCAGTCACCTGCTGTCAGGGACAGAAACACTGGCTCCACCCCTGTGCCAGTGCCTGCCCGTCCATCCTCAAGCAGGAGGCCAGTAATCTGCAGTAAGGTAATAATAGAATCTGCTTAGTGGGCAGCAGGCAGGAAGGACAGGGAGAGGAGAGAAGCAGAGCTTGTCGGCCCACACTCTGGTGCTTCCAAACAGCAGCATCTGTCCCTAAGTACCACTGAGCTACTGCCCAACTGAGAAACCTGGCATTAGTCTGCCTCAGCCACCTCTTCCTCTCCAGGCTGGCACTCAGGCTGGGGGTTGCTTTGTCCCAAGAGCTCTGCCTGTCTTAATTCCAGTCACCAATGGATACCCAAACTTGAAGTCAGAAGGCCTGGTACTGTACAGTGGGGTCTCTATTCCCACTTCTGACTCCTGGGTTCCAGGTAGGGCCATCTGGCTAGCTGTGTCCTCGTATATCAACTATGAAGACCACAACTCCAGGAAGGAGCCCCCAAGGAGCGGCTCTGACAGAGGAGGAAGGGTCAGGAAGTGTATGGCACTGTGAATGGAAACAGAGCTGGGAAGAGCAGACAGGGAAAGAAGTGAGCATGGAGAAGTAAGGTCTGCCCAAAAGAGCTGACCCTGGTACCTCGGGTCCCATAGCCCTGAAGGCCTGGGGATACTGGAAATCAGGAGGCAAACCATCTGACCCTGGCAAGCCTCCCAGGGTAGCTGAAGCCTGGCTGGAAATGCTGTAGGAAATGCAGGTGCTTCTGAAGGGCTGGGGAAGAGCACTAGCTCTGGAAGTTTCCACCTGGGGAGTAGGTCAAACCACATTGGGCAGCCAAATCCAGACTTGGCAACAAAAGTGGGCCTGGAGACTGGCAGTTACTTGTAGAGATACCTCCATCCAATCCAGGGATCTACCAACAAGAGACCAGCTTCAAGAATATCAGATCAGCACATGCCACACCAGTAATTCTATACTATGGAAAGTGGCACCCCATCATTTCAGGACCTACAAGAATTCTCCCTGATGAGATTGTCACCCCAGCACCACATCAAAAGATCCAAGGCAGAGGTCCCCACAGTGGCCTATGAACCAAAGACAATGTAACCAGGGGTGACAGCCATCAGCCTGCCTTCTTAGGCCTGAGAACAACTGATGCTGACCCCAAACTGACCTAATCAGGTGCTGTGTTCCTCTCCTTCAGATGGTGCTAGGGTATATCAGATAGTGCATAGGCCCCAGAAGTGTATATCAGGTAATACATGTGACACAAGAGAGAGGTTGGGCCAGGGTACTGCTGCAGACTCATTCCTGCCTATATGTGCTAGTGTGTCTAGGACAGTAGGCCAAGCTCTAGGGGACAATGGGACTACCAAGGGCCTATGTCAGATTTGTAGCATGACCTCTTTCCCCAAAGACACTGGGTCCTGATGTCATTGGGTAGTGTTTCAACTTGCAGAAGGGGATGGCCCTCAGTGTGTCCTTTCAGGGATGGGATAGGACACTGGGCTTGTGAGCTCACTCACTGGACAGAGCTATGCCTACCTTATCATCCTGTGTCATTTGCAATATACTGTCAGTGACACTAATAGCTAGTTGTGAGATTCGGGGTTTGGTACCCACAATCCTCCAATCTGAGATGAGCCTGCTTCCTTATAAACACCCCAGCAGCTATTCCCACACTAATCTTCTAGCTAGTAGCCTCTTCAGAGCCCCCAAGGCCTCTCCTTATTCCAAACATCACCTATTTCCAGTCACTACCATCTCCCAGTTAGCCTGAGGGGGTGACAGGAAAGATGGACTCTGTGTTTAGGGAACCAGCAGGGCCAGCCTAGAATCAACCACTGAGGAAATGAAGGGCTGAAAAGCCAGAGGTGAGCATCGGCAATCTCTCACCTCCTAGGAGTAGGGCGCAGGAATCAGCCTGGCCTACAGCCAGCCTCTCCCCAGTCCACGCCACGACAGCTACCCAAAGCTATCACACTCCTGAATGCCACCCACCCTTAGAACTATGAAACAAGGGAAACCCAGGAGTGAGGACAGGAAAGGCTGCATCAACAGTAAGAGGTCTGCCCACATCCCAAGATAACCACATGAAAGGCCATGTCTTCATACTTCTGCTGTCAGAGCCACTCATGGGAGGATCTACCACCAAGAGGTCAATGTCAGAGTCTGTATCAATGAGAAGCATTTTCCTCCAGAGCCAGTTGGAAGCCTGCACCTAGCACCCTTGAGTATGCAGGCCAAATCAGGATCAGCAACATGAGGCCCAAATGTGCATAAGTTTCCACTAGCCCATAGCCACGTCCATGTCATAACGGGGACCCAAGGCCATCACAAAACTCAAGGCTATACCTGGGAGACAAATATGGAAATTCACCAAAGACCTCTGAGTCCTTCACATAGCTTGGTACACAGCTAAAGCTGGAGACTGAGGACCGGCAGCTATCAGAAGCACCCTTCCCCTAACCCCACCTGGCAGAAGTTGAGGACTTCAGCACAGTCTTGCTGGACAGCTCCCAGCTAGCCAGGAGCAAAGGCTTGATTTAGACAGGGTCTCCTGTCTAAGACTATCCCCCAAGAAGGACTTGGGGACTTGAGGCCTCTGTACCACTTGGGCTTGCCAAAGGCTCTCTCCATAAACTAGGGTGGGCAGGAGTCACTAGATGTTGGCACCCAGCAGTCAAGGGCTCTCAGTACAGAGTGGGCATGGGTCTGGGACTACTTTAAAGGGTAATAGTTCCAAGGACTCCCAAGCCTAAGAAAGCTGTACCCTTCTAAGTTGCCATGGTTGCATGCATACCCAAGAGTCCTGTGCTCTAGAATGAACCCCAGCTCACAGGCACTAAGCTTAGCCTCTGCAACAGCAGATCCAACTCCAATGGAAATACACATATTCTCCAGGGATCCTTCCCATGCCAGTGTCCCAGCATCTGCTAGATGTCAGGCTATGTGACAATGGCGGTCATTGCTCACTGGTTCCCAGCTCCTGGCACAGCCTCCTGAGGCCACACAGAGTCCATAAGTTAGTGTGTTAGCATAGGAGCTCCATGAAGAGAGGTACTAGGACGTGGGGTTTGGAGCAAGAGGCCTGGGCAGGCTGGTTCACTTAACTGAACTCCACTGTACCCACTGTGCATCTGCTGGAAATGTAGTATACCTAGAGGTTCTCACAAAACCTTCACACTCTGACTGGACGGAAGTCCTCCTCCCTAGGGACAGAAGCTGTATCAGGAGCCATTTGGGCAGAGAGGGAGACTGCTGCCCTGCCTGGCATACAAGAAAGCTTGCTCTGAGAAGCAACTCTGACATACAATTTCACAGGAGTTTGAGAGACATGGCCTGAGCTGGGATGCCATCCTTCTAGCCCCACCTCTACCCTCGGCTACTGAAAGGCTCAGGACAGATGGCAGGGTCTAAGCCAATCCCAATACTCTCCTTTGAGAGGCCCACCGCACCCAGGCTTTCTAAGCAACAGATCAGCAGATGGAGGCAGCCAATGGAAGAGGTCGAGGCCCAGGAAAGCTGTTTACTCTCAGTACTGGGTCAGCCTTTGCTCTAGAAGTCAGAGTTACTTCTGGGCCGGTAACAGCTCTGTGATCCTCAGAGTCACTGTCTTTTTTGTATACACACTGAATCATTACCAGGTAGGATTTGTTTCCAAATAAACAGAGTTGAAGTCAAACTGGGTGCACAGTGCTGATGGCTGGAGCTGAGCATGTCAGGGAGAGAGTGCTGTGATTCAGAGACTCCTCTACATCCTATCTGGAAATGCCATAATCCAGGTCAGACTCAGCACTGGGCACACAGTCTCCATAACAGCCCACAGTCCACAGAAATCCCCCAGGGCTGAGTCTGGGAGGATGCCCTTTAAGCTGGAGACCCACAGCTGGCTTACTGCCATAAATCCCATTCCTCCATGCCCACCGGGCTGGAGCCAGAGCCAGAGAGGGATGCCCTCAATTCAGTAGGAATCCAGGGATTTGCTTGAGGCTCTATGGGCATGTGACTAGAGACAGATTCAGCCCACTCACTAGACCAGAGACTAAAAATGGTAGAGGTGCCATTCTGAGCCTCAAGAGGCTGGGCCCATGTAGCATCCTCCTGGCTAGTAAAGGTGACCGCAATCCTATCACCTCTCACTGCCTGCTGCTACACAAACAAGAGCTCCAGGAAAATTCCCTTGGTGGAAGGGGTGAGCAAGTAGAAGGGTTTCTCTTCATGCCTCAGGCCCCTTAGCCTGATCTCATGGTTGTCACTGGGCACAGCAGGAGGCACAGAACTGCTTAGTCTCATGTAAGAATATTCCCCTGGCACCAACTCAAGTTTCATGCCCCCACCGACATATAGACAGGGAAACTAAGGCATGGAGAAGAGGGAATTCCCTACTGCAGTCTGGTCTCTACTCCTAGAGGTAGACCTACCCAGAGACATGGCACACAAACTATGCCGTAGGCCAGCCATGACCCCGGAGCCTCCAGACAGTTGCAAACACTACTTGCTGTACCATGGGATGGGGCTTGCCAAGCTCCTAGTGGGATGGATTTGCCTTTGGTGGGAACTAGGTCAGAGGGATTGTGCCTGCAGCCCCAACAGTCCAACGGGAGGTGGCACAATGTGACTCCGAAGACCAGAAGCCTGGCTTGATGATAGTGTGCGTGAGATCTAGCTGCTCCCAAAAGCCAGCAAAACTCTGTGTTCTTCAATGTGGTCTGAAGTGAGAAGGGCTGGCATTCAGCGTATTTGGGCCACACTGAGTATATGTATCCTCAGCACCTAGGCTATGCCGAGGGCCAGCTGACAACACTAAGACAAGCCAGCGGCTATGTCTGAGAATAAGGTTGAGGGTGGGTCCTGAAGCTCACTGACCTGAGGGAGGGACTTCACCTGGCTACACAACAAGAAGCTGAACAAACCCTTACCTGGCCAATGGACTCCAGGACCAGAGTATGACCAACCCTGTCTTAGAGACAGCCTTCCCAACCTCAGCATCAATAATCCCTCAAGGTGGCCACTCTGGCTAATACCTTTCCTCGGGCAAGGACTTCTGGTCAGGTTGAGGAAACTCTCAGTCCAGGATAGAGGCCCGATGATGAGAAAACTAGCATCCAGGGGCCCAAGAGCCCAGGAGAGCTTGTAGAAAGCTAGCCCATGCAGGAGTAATCCTACAAAGCTGGTTTCACTCTGGCCACGGGTTCCTGGCACAGGTTCTCAGGGACCCACAGCAGCCCTCCATCTAGCAGCCCTGCTGTTTGAGCAGTGAGGGCCCACCGGGAACTTCCTCCCCAACTCCCACCCTGATACTTTCACCCTTGCATGGGCTGTAGGCAGCTGGGGTGACTGGGACTCCCAGGCCCAGCCGTTCCTCAACGGGCACATTCAGTCTCCCTGCGCAAACCGCCCACGGCTGTGAGCCTCAGCTGACGTGCAGCCACCCCACTTGCGTCATGAGCCCTGAGGCAGCTGTCCAGGCTGCCCTCAAGCCTCTGCCCAAAGGCCAGGAAGGCCAGCTCTGTTCTCAAGACCACGAGTGGGCAGTGACAGTGTGAATGTTCCTACAGCACTTCTGTCCCCAAGAAGGCTAAAGAATTTCTATGCTAGAGTCCCTCTGAGGAACCTTGGAGTCCCACTGGCTCCAAGACCAGCTCTGTGCCCTCTTCTAGCCCTCCCAAGACCACAAGGGCCCAAAATTATCCATTCATCCATGGTCTGATTCACAAGGATGCTGTGTCTACCCAGAGAAGGTAGCTATGTCCTTCCACACAGTTAGGAAGTGAGGACACTACTCCACTCTACATGGATTGATCAGTCATTCTGGAAGATGCTGTCAAACTCTATCCCTGGGACAAGATCCCAGACCCAGCCTATAACCAGCATGCCAGAAGTCACCCTCAAAAGGGGGAGGTTTCTTATCAAACAGATGGACTTTCAGGATATTATCCAGCAGGCGGGGCTGGCTCCCAGCTGCTGGGATCCAGAACACTGGCCCTTCAGAGGCAATAGAACAAGGCCTGGACCAAGCGGGCTAGGCCCTGAGTGGTGGCCACCCTGGCACAATCCCTGCTTTGTCCCTGAAGCTGCAGCCGAAGCCCAGCCTCCATCCTGTTCAGAACCCTGGGCAGTCTAGCTCAGCGGCATCTCTGGGCAAGGCCTGATGGACGCCTGTGGACAGCCTGGTCATGTTAGGCTGAGACCTGAGTTGCTGGGCAAATGAGCTACCATGCAGGTGTGTTCAGGTCTAACTTCTGACCAGGACAGGAAGCTCTCTCATGGACCTATGAACTCCCTACAGAGTAGGGCAAAACAAGGGGTTTTATCAAACAGAGAAGTCCATAGCTCTTCCACAGTATTCCCAAGAAGGGCTATGGTATGAAGCTTACTTGCTCCTACCAGACATTCAGTTTTAGAGCTTCACAAAGTCCCAAGAAAACCCCATTCCCAAACCCATTTGTAAATGGGGCCTAACACTTAAAGCCTTTCTGCTATAGTCAGTAGCCAGTGTACAGCCTCCAGAGTCAGCAGCACAGAATTGCCTCTACTAGGTTCCAAGTGGGCACAGGACTCCCAGGCTTGGCCCACAAAGGACAGCCTCCACAACCAGGTGTTAACCTACCCTAGGGACACTCCAAAAGAAATACCCATCTAGGTCATTGTGAAGGTGTCCTCCTCGATACTTTGCCAGAGGTCAGACAACTAGACTTCCTAGTGACTTGCACCACCCTTAGTGATAACTGGTGACTGTCCTGGGGAGAACCTGCTGTCCTCTGTGTGACGTAGAAACTGGGTACCAAGATAGGAAGGGTTAAAAATGATATGCTCTCCCCTGGCCCTCTCCATAAACACCAGAGAAGAATCTAGGGCAGATGGTCAGGGCACCAGGACACACTTGTCAGGCTGTGTCCAGGAGTGGGTCTGTCTGGTGCTTCTAACAGGGGTTGGGGGTGGTACAGGCCCTGCCAGCCTTACACTACTATTCATGTGACTAGTCAGGGAAGACAGCAGTGCACAGCAAGTTAAGGGGGCGTCTATATACTAGTTGACACAGACAGTGTCTGACCACTTTCAGAGAAAGGAAGGGCTCTGGCTATCTCAGGAAGACAGGGATATGGTGGGACCTGGAACCCCGCAGAGCCTCAGCCCACCACCACATACTGCTGTGGTAGCTATGGATAGCCGAGTGGCATTCAGCTCTGAGACTGCCTGATGATCTGTCAGAAACAAAGCCTGAGAAGCAGCTGCAAGAGCTGATTCTGCTTTGAGCCATTGTAAGGGCTAGCCTTGAACCTGTGTCAATACAGGTGTACAGAATAACTCACTCCACTGCTTCTAGATGCAGTTCTCCCTTGTGCCCTCCTTATGGCAGGGCAGAGGCCTAGACATAGCCCACTCTGGAAGCCTGCCCTGCATATTAGGACTATTACACCAAGGCTCTGATGTGTAGTCAGGCCCTGGGCAAAGTCCATATAGGTCAGGCCAATGGGCACACCAAGGGAGGCTCTATGTGGGCAGACACCACACCTGAGTGAACATTCTTTCTCCTTTCCAATGCATGCATATCTCCATTCCATAGCAGAAAGCTCATGGGTTCATGAAAAGGCCTCCCTGGTCTTCATCACTGCTTGTAACAAGGCAGAGAGACCCATGTGCACAGGGACACAGATCCATTCTGAGCCACCTCAGTGGACTGGGACAGGATGGAGTCCTGGGATCCCCCACTTCTACCAAGAACACTTATTTTTTAAGCACACCTTTTCTTCCCTAGCCTCTGTGCCCTACTGCCTGCAGAAAACAGCTCTCGGAGAGAATAGGAACTCCTGAGCAAGTGTGAACTGTGGGAGGAAGGCTGGCAGTGCCCAGGCTTAGCCACGGAGAGGAGCAGAAAAGGGCAGAAGAGAGGCAGGATAGCTGCATGCTACCTGATATGAGCTCTGAACGAGGCCCTGGGCAGGCAGCAAATCCTTTTCTCTGTTCCCTGAAAGCACAACTCTAACAGAGGTTTGAAGCCACAGTACTCTCACCTGTACAACTAGGTCAGATGGCTAGAGCCAGATGTGGGAAGAAGGCTGTATAATCCCACAAGGGACTCACAGCAGGGACCAGAGAAGCGTGGTGAGAAGTGATCACCAGACACTGCATGCCACCCACCTTCACTGCCGCAGAGGCTACCAGGCCCTTTCCACCCATATTTAGGAGCTCTGGGCCTTGGCCCCACACAGTTTCTGACTCAGCCCCTCACCAGCCTGGCCTATCTACAGGGACTGAAACAGAAGACACTTGCTAGTTCCTGCTTGACATTCAGAAAGCTCCCTGGTCCAACGGCCACCTTCACTCCTGCTTCTGTTCCTCTATCACCCTCCATCCATGAGCACCAACGAACGTCCCTGGTCTTGGCACAGCCGCACGTGTGCTACACACGTGTGCTACATGCTTCTCACCTGTCTTCCTCTACACCTGTCTCCCGTCCCACCCTTCTCTTCCCAGTCACTTTTCTCTCGGCTGTCTCTTCTCCCACCTGTCTTTCACCTGTCCTCTGATCTGCCCCTTCACACTTCTCCCTTGCCCGTCTCTCCTCTGTCTTGTCTCTCCATGACCGGACTCTTTACCTCATCTGAATCTCCTTGACCCACCTCCCCAACTGCCTGTCTCTCTTACCCATCTCTCCCTCATCCCACCTGTCTCACCCTCACAGGCTTCTATCCCATGGTTCATCTGCAGCCTGGCAGTCATCAGAGTTCTCATCGAACCTCTTAGTGGCTGCGTGGAAGTGTGAAATGGATGATTCGTCTCTCACTGTGGCAGCCTATCCACTGACCTGTGAGCCCAGTCAATTAAAATGGAAGGCTGTCCTGCTCCTTCATCCTCTTCTCTTGGCCTGACTGACCACTTCTTTCAGAGTAGTGGACCCTGTCATCACCCCCTCTGCTGGCTAGGTTTATTTTATTTTATTTTTCTTTTATTTTATTTTTTTCTTTTTCTTTTCTTTTTTCTTTTTCTTTTCTCTTTTTCTTTTCTTTCTTTCTTTTTTTTTTTTTACATCAACACAGACTAGTCATTTGGGAATAAAGAAGATTAATTGAGAAAAAAAATGACCCCACCAAATTGGCCTGTAGACAAGCCTACAGGACATTTTCATGATTGATGATTGATTCAGGAGAACCCATTCCATTGTGAGTGGTACCACTTGGGTAGGTAGTCCTGGAGTTGCATGAGAAAGCAGGCTGAACAAATCATGAGAGTAAGTCAGCAAGCAGCATTCCTCCAAGCCCCCTGCTTCAGGTCCTGCTTCCAGATTCCTTCCTTGCCTTAAGTTCCTGTCATGACTTCCTTCTAAGATGGACTGTGATGTGTAAGCTGAAATAAACCCTTCGCTCCCCAAGTTGCTTTTGGTTATGGTGTTTTAGCACAGCTATAGAAATTCTAACAAAGACAGGGTCCTATGGCCCTCCTGGGCTGTGTGCCCACAAAGGCAAAGTTCCAACATGGACAGAAAAATGCCCTGCTCTGCGGCTGACAGGCAGAGCAGTGAGGCTACAGAACCTATTCAACCCTCCCTCTGGTCCTGACACCACCTAGTTTTGAAACATCTCCCATTCTTCTTCCCAATTCTCTCTCTAGGGGTGCCTTCAAGGGTAGGGATTGTCTCCCATCTCTGCAGAGGCCAAGTCTGGAGGGAACTGGAAAAAACACATCTCAGATCAGGGGAAAGTTCTGCTGGAGCCTTTGCCAGTGGATTCCCAGCCCAGCCCAGCCCAGCCCAGCCCAGCCCAGCCCACCTGGCTCTGGTGAGCCACCAACTCCTGAACAGCTCTACTGGTCAGTCTTCCAAGTGTCACTCAGCACCTGGACCCAAGTGGACAAATCATCAAAGGACACACTCAAGGCCTCCAAGGGTAGCTTACAGGTACACACATGGAAAAGCCAAGACTGCAGCCACAGCAGCCAGAAGTAGAGGCCAAACACTAGCAAAAATGATAAGAGAAACTCACTGGGTCCAAGCAACTCATGCAAGGATGAGGTACTGCCCAGTGGGTGATCCAAGAGAAGGGGAACACTGGATGCTCTAGAAAGCATAGAGAAGCCACAGACCCCCTACCCCATCTAACTCTATGGAAGCAACATCTTGAGGTCCACCTTCCCATAAGTGATGGGCTTACACAAGGCTCACTGCCACCAGACTATGGCCATCCATAGCCCCAAAAAGCAGCTTATATGTGCGTAGACAGACACAAGCAAAATGGAACAAGGGTTAGTGTTGAAATGAGCAGGTGGGTAGGAACTGAAAGCCATCTGTGTGTGTGTGTTCCCAAGACATGTGGTCATGCCAGGAGAAGCCCTCAGATCAGCATGTAAGCAGGGCAGCAGTGGACAGGGGTCTGGCCTACACTCCCTCATCAAGCTTTCCTGGCAAGAAGTCTGCCTCTGTCTGATTCTGGTGTAAGACATAAGGTTAAGATACAGGAATTCTGCTGACATCTAGTGCTAAGTGGCCAGGCCCAGCAAATAGAGTCAGGATCTACCTACATCCACCAGAATGACCCTTCAATAGTAGAGAGGGAAGACACACAGGATGAACAGTCTCTTGAGCTGCACATTTGCACTCCTCTGACAATCAGAAGTCTGGAGAGAGGGTGCATCCAAGGGCCCAGGAGCACAATTGCTAGGGTCCTTCTATATCACCCACCATCACTGTGTCATTAACTATACAACCATGTAATGCCACAGAGAAAACAAGGAGACCAGCCCCCACCCAGAGTCCACAAGGCACCATGCATCATTCACTGCTCTCATCACTTACACACCCAGGGCTTCTTATAACAATGTTTTATTGGTACGATAATTAGATAATTTCACTGCCTCCTGCGTTCTGCTGCTCCAGGCTCTTCCCTCACAAACTACAGTTGCTCATCCCAGGAAACATGCATATCCAGAACTCAAGAGAACACCAGCTGCCTATGCCTTCCTCTCAGTCCCGGGCCCCTTGCTCAGTGCCTTGATGTTGACTGCTCAGCTCAGGGGTTGACTCCAGGGTGGGAACATGTAGCACTGGGGCTTAAAAAAACCCATCCACCTTTGGCTCAGTGACATCACAGTTACGAGCCTCCAAGGAAACTCAGCCTGGCTCATCTTCTCAAAATCATCTTCTCCCACTGCCTCCCTAAAGCCCCAGGGGTGCTTGCAGAAGGCTCCCAAACCCCCACCTGAACCACACTGCACCTTCCCACTGCCCTTCACTCCCCAGCCTGCACTGGCTCTGGGGAACTTTTTCCAAAGGAAAAAGAGATGTGGGCAGTGCCAGTCGGACCTTTGGGCAGCCGGAAGACAGGCCAGTCCTGAGAGAAGAAAGAAAATGGCTGAGTCCCAGCCTCCCACAAAGACGACTGTGTGAGTGTGCCTCGCTGACCAGATGAGGGGGCTGACTAAACCTAACCCGCCCCAGAAAGCTGGCTAAATGTAAGGTAATCGAGTTCACTGCTGGTCTATGGGAAAGCTGTTTCGAAATGGAACCTGCCCAGGGAAAACAGTGAGGACTCTTGGGGAGGTTCATTTCTGCTATAGGCCCAGGTCTGTTTCAACCGCCAGGCGGTGATGTATGGCCCAAGCCCAGGAACCATCACCCTCAACCTCCCCAGGGAAGCCCAATGTCGCAGACGCTCAGGTTTGCTTGAGACTAGGTGCAGAAGGCGCTGTCCAGCTTTCCTTAGGTTCCTGAGGCTGTCACCCCCACCAGAATGGGAGGTCCAGGCTAGGAAAGCCAGGCCAGGACCTGCCGGGCGGTGGCCGCTGCCTGGAGGTGGGGGTCATGCGGCCGGGACGCAGCTGCTCAGGCAGCACGCCTATTAACGCGGCAGACGGCAGATGGGCACCCGCTCGTCCCCCTCCTCCCGCGGCACAATGGGCCCGGCGCTCGCTCGGGCGCACAATGCGGGCCCCGGGCCGCGCACCTGCAGCGGGACTGCCGGGAGCCGCCAGGCCCAGCCCAAGCTGCCCCAGTTGCCGTGCGCCCCAGGCCGAGCTGCATGTCCTTGGGCTGCGCCCGCCCTCCCGCAACCGGTGGGCTGAGAGGCTCCACCGCGGGACCCAGGAGTGCGGCGGACGCCGGCGCACCGCCGCCCATTGTTCGCGGCCGCCGGGCCCAGCCTGCAGCATCCCTGCTCTGTGGCCTCCCTCGGCCCCACCCGGCCGGTCAGCACGGTTTCCCCGGCCCCACGGCCGCGCGCTCGCCCTGCACCCCGGCCCCGCCCGCGCTCCCAGCCGCCGGCGCGCACGCACCTGTCTGCCCCTTGCCCAGCGTCTTCTCCAGCCGGTAGGGCCCCACATACTGCGCGTGCTGCGCCCCGCCGCCGTCCTTCCCCGTCGATGTCATC
>NW_021620446.1:1167002-1176775 GCF_004785775.1 Grammomys surdaster | reverse complement strand
CGGCCCGCGGCGCCCCCGGGCGGGCCGCGCTGCTCCGCGCCCCCGCCGCCCCCCACGCCGCGCCCGCCGCACCCGTGCGAGGCCGGGCCACGGGGATGCCTCTCTGCCTCTCTGAAGAGAGGACCTGGCGGGCGGGGGCACCAGGCTTCCGCCGCCACCTCCGAGGCCCGCGCCCCGCGCCCCCCAGCGCACGCCCGTCCGCGGCCGTGCAGCCGAGCCCCGCCGAGCAACCGAACCGAGCCACTCAGCCGAGCCCAGACGAGCAGCCGAGCCGCTTCGAGTGCCGCCGAGCCCGAGCCGAGCCCGAGCGAGCGCTGCCGGCTGCAGCTATCGTGACAACTGGTGCTTGCAGCTGTCAATCAGAGGCATGGCCCAATCAGCGCCGTCCGCCTGGACCGCCCCTCCAGTCTCTAAGAGCGCGCTGGGCTGCTGGGCCAGGAAAAGCGAGATTGGGGAGTCGTTGGGGCGGGGGCGAAGGGGAGGCCAGGACAGGGCCAGGAGCCTTCGGACCGTGCTTTAGCTGCCTGGTGCCTTGTCATTAAAACGAATGCCGGGCGGTGCAGGCAGCAGGCCTTGAGAAGACGTCCATGTGGTCGCCTTGGTCTGGGGGTTTCTCCCTACACCCCTGGGTTTTGGAAGGAGTTTTCCGCGCCTCGCGAGCGTTTTTCACATAAAACGGGGCCATTGGATCGTTGCAGGGCGCTGCAGTCGATTTTGGAGTGCTGGTCACCAGGCACAGGTGCTCCCTGCAGGGTGGGGATATTGAGCACTGGTGAAGATATGGCATGCAAGGTTCTGCAGGCGGGGTGGAGATACTGCTTTTAGGTTGGGGTGCTGCATTCAGCGTGGGTGCTATGTGAAGGCTAGAGATCCGAATGCAAGTAGTGATCTGCATATGAGGAATAATGTTTTATGCCGGGCGAGAGGGCTGTACACCGCAATGCCCAAAGTGCCCTGAAAGCCATTCTCCACCCGCTGTTTCTGTTCCCGTGGGAAGAAGGGGGACAGCGTTTTAGACACCGGTACAGCAGGATCAATGAACTCTAGCGGAGGCACTCTGCAGCAGGCTCCCTGGTGCCTCCAAGACTTAAGCTGCAGACCCTTCTATATTCAAGAAAAGCAGTAAGTCAAGGGATTCATGGTACTTAAGGTACAGAGAAGCCGCTGAAAAGAGTATGGCCTTAAGGCCGGTGGTGGAGGCAGTCAGACCTACAGGGACCTTCTTTTGTTTGCATAAAACCTTGTTTCCTTAAGATGTGCTGTGGAAGGTGGTGGAAGAGGAGAGATGAGAGCCAGTTGTACCTCCATGGAAGCTACGTCAGTCAACAGTATGCTAGGTCAACAAATCCCTGGGTTTGAAGTGTCACCTTCATCTTCAGGCACCTGCTTGCCCCTACTCACCCTAGGTGTCACAGTGTGAACTTGAGGAGGTCCCCACTCTTTCCAGCACTATCTGGGAAGGTCAATGGAGAATGGGGACATTGTGGCCTGTTCATATTTCCAATGTAAGAAAGAACTAGCCTTCAGAGCAGCTTCCCCTCCAAAGAGCTGGCCTGAGCATTAGAAGTGGTAGATTTAGGGTCACTAGGTACTAAGTGTTGTTCTAGAATGAACAGTACAGTCTTCTGTTAATGGGGACACACAGGCAGTCACATCGGCCTGAGGCCGATGCTTACACCACTAGGGGCAGTGGTGGTTTCTCAGCTGCATGTAAGAGTATTTGGGACCTTGGAGTGGAGTATTCAATGGGATTTGGCCAGGGGCGATCAATAGAGCATGGGTACCCAAGTCCTGGCCAATGATCCCCATAAGAGAAGAAAGGAGATGTCAGGTACATTCCCGTACCTATCCTGCTACCTGTCACCTGGTCGCCCTGCCTACCTTCCCACCTTTCCTTGGCAGCATTTGGTCTGTGGCTATCTTCATCTAGTTCCTAAAACTTTTATATTCAAGTCTCTGCTTTCCCCCTACCTGCAGTCTACAGCCTGCCTCTTAGTCTCTTCCCCTCTCTCTGGATGCTCATTTTTTTGTGTGTTCATCTAACCAGCACCAATCAGCAGGTCACCAGGGTCAGGTGTGGCATCTCTTCCCTTGGATGTGCAGCCCTCCCTGCAGGAGCAGCTGTGTCCCTGCTCCACCTACAGCTTTGTTTCAATAGCCTAGTGAATCTCTATTGCCAGGACCACCTGGAGCCCAGGTCCCAGCCAAATCTGTCCCAGAAATCCTCAAATTCTACAACTTTACAACAGTTGCCACATCGCTTATCCCTGTCTTTGTAAAACCACAAACACAAACTCTTTGGCCAGTCTGCAGCCATCCAAGTTTAGTGGGTCTGATACTGAAGGACAATCCAAGTAATGGTCAGCTAAGAGGCATTGTGATCATGACTAGTGGGGACCCTTTGTTCCATTGTATCTTGGGGACGGGAGCTGTGACATTCTGGTGCTTTTGAGCAAATTGGCCTGCTCCAGAGTTCCAAAGGGAAGTCCTTGTGCAAACCAAGAGGCCCCTCTGGCAGATCAGCCTCCCACTACACCAGTACTTTCAGAATTGCTTAACATAACTCAGGACCAACACCGGATAAAGACAGGTAAAAAACAAACAAACAAATAAACAAAGAAGGAAGTGGAAACTAAGAACCTAGTAACAAAAATCCTTAACAGAGTGTCAGCAAATTGATGCCAGTGATACATGGTAAGAAATCATGGGAACCTGTAGGGCTTTTGTCCAGGAATGTCCAGTTAATGTTTCAAACTAATTTTAGTAAGTTAGGCCATTGGGCCAGAAAAAAACTATAATACACATCATTTTTAAAAAATGTTTTCCTGTTACCCCATTTAGTGTCTGGATGGTCCCAGAGCACTAGCCTGAGGCCCCACTTTAGTTCCTCAGCCGTCTCCACCTCTTTCTTTTTGGTTTTGTTCTGAGCCAGGCTCTTTCTATGTACTAGATCTAGACTAGCCTTAAATTCACTACTGTAGCCCAGGCTGGCCTCAAGTTTGCCATGATCCTTCTTTCTCAGCCTTCCAAGTGTTGAGATTACAGGCATATGCTGCCATGCCTGTTTCTGCCTGCCCAGGGAGAGGGGCTACAGAGCATTTAGGGGAACAGTTAGGAGGGAGACCAAGAAACAAGGAGGGACTCAGGATGCCTGCAAACTAAGCCTGCTTCTAGTTAGCCTGGGCTGATCTAGAGAAAGCAATGGGGCTAGATAACCTAAGACCAAGACTAAGATGTATAGGTCCCAGGACAAAGGGACTACTTGGGGATTGCTTTTACAGAAATTCAGCCGTGGGGCCTGGACTTGGGAGGGAGCTGATCCATTTGCGGGACTTAGGAATGGTAGGCAACCAACCTGCAGGGCCACGTGGGGTGCAGTTAGAAAGTCATACCTCCACTTACCTTCACTGGTTCCTCCACCCTGCCTGTTATTCCATTCACATTTGTCCACGAGGGAAATGAGGCTAAGCAAACACAGCCCTGGCCTTGGGAAGGGTTGCACAGCACTCCAAATGTGGATAAGAGACTGATGTGTAGATACGTCTGAGAAGGACCACAGATACTGTGTGCTGTGTGCCATTTCCCACGCTTTAAAAAACTGAAAGCAGACTGGAGGGTCGAATCTTAAAATCGGAGCTTTTATGTCTTTACTCCTTTACTGTCTGTCACATGGGATGTTGTACAGAATCTGTCCCCCCCCCCCTTCAGCCGGGGCTCCAGAAGCCAGAGCCAGATGCAGGATTATGGGGAACAAGGAAAGGAGACATTGTTTCCAAGGCTTCCTGGATCGGTTTAGAGCATTAATCCATTTCCTGGGAAACAACCCAGGCCCCTGAATGCATTCCCTAGGAGACAGCACCAGGGGGCCCTCAGCCTGGCTCCTTCCTGTGCTGTACGTACAGTATGGCAAAGCACAGTGGAAGGCAGGTTGGGAGTATGCACCCACACCCAGGAAGGAGGAGAGAGGAAGGTTTGCAGTGGCAGTACTAAGCAAATGCAGTAAATGCAAGTACTGCAGTTGCCAGGAGCGTGCTTATTTTCTCTTCCCTCCACTCGTTGGGAGCAAGCCACAAAGAATTGATCCAGAGAGAAATTGTGTCCGAGGCACCTGAGCAGAGTGCTCTCTGCATGGACTCTTCCCAGCCCATTGGTAACAGTTGAATCAAGATGGGACGCTAAGCTATACCTTCAGCCACCATGGATTTTTTTTTTTTTTTTTTTTTTTTTAGCTTGACCCTCTTTGTATTGTCTCATTTAATGAGATGCTTTCTGAGGCAGGGTTGAGGCCCCAGCTAGGAGAGGTGCCCTGCATTCTCATCCCGCCTGCTCTTGCCTGTAACGAGACTATTTATGGTTTCAATTTAGTTTTTATTATTATTGCTGTTTGCTTTTCAGAGTTTGGAGATGTACATCAAGGCTTCTCCCGCCTCACACGCCTCCGAAGCGTTCCTCGGCTGCTAGGGAAGACGAGCATCACACTCATAGTGAACGGTGATAATTAAAGTCAACATCTCAGCACACTGAGTCCATTTCTTGAACACCTTTTTTATTGCTAGGTAACCCTGTATGTCAATTCTCTATACCCAAATAATCGGTGAGTTTCTTTTTCTTTCTTTCTTTTTCTTTTTTTTTTTTTTTGCAAATTTAATGTCTCTCATGAAATTTGCATTTAATAAAGGTTGCCTTCCTGCCTTTCTCAGGAACCTCTAGTACTGTGGTCCTCTTTTGGTCTTGACCTGATCATTTCCCAAGTGATGCAGGAGGGTAAGGGGCTGCCTATGGTTGTCATGGCTACAGTGTGCATTACACTGACCAATACATGGAAGAATGTGAATCCTGTTTCCCTCCAGCAGTGTGGTCCTTGGACCTCCAACTTCTTCTATGAAGAAGCCACAGAGCCCTGTCTTCCTGACTCCCTTTATCAAGGTCCAAGGTAGAAACAAAGTCGAGTTGTGAGCTGTAGTCCCACCACATCCCTGAAGCTAGGTGCACCTGCCTCAGTTCCCTGGAATGATTCCAACATGGGTGGTTCATCACTGTCCACTGCAACATCAGACCTTTTATGGCTGGGTACAGTTGTGGGGTCTGATATAGAAACTACAGGCCTCCCTCTCAGATATGGAACCTCTGCAGAGAAACTGTGGTCCAGATGGTTATAAGGGTACTGGTCTTACAGGACCAGGACCTCTCTTTTCAAAGGATAACTGTGGGCACCCTGATACTCAGGGAGAGGGTGTCCATGGCCCACAGTTCCCTAGGGTTTGAACTTTCCTCTCCAACCTTGTCCCACCTTCTGCTCAGAACTCATTGCCCCTCAACTCCTCAGTGGTATTCCGTATTAATTCAGATATAATGGCAACAACAAGCCAATTGAGGGTCTCCCACATCCTCTAGGGTCTACCCCAGCATCCTCACCTTGAGAGCAAAGACCAGGGGTTTACTCATTGTTGAGGCCACGACCCCTCCTTGACCCCTTATCCCTGACCTCCTGGGAAGCCTTGGATCTGCACAGTGCCTCCTTGTGTTTACAGCTGCCTGCCTCTGTACATCCATGATCATCATTTGGTCTCTCCCCAACTCACTCTGAGACCTTTAGTCTCTGAGCCTTTTCCTAGTCCTTCCCCAGGACTGGAATGTTCCAGTGTTGGGGTAGATGCCAACCACACTGTGAGTACCTCCTGAGCAATCGTGTCTAGATCCTTGCAAACCCAGGGCCCAGACTCAAGCCTGTAGGAGGGATGCTGGCTTTCCCCAAGGCCCCCTCACAGAACCAGCTCTGGACCAGTGCTGACAGAACCAATGGACCTGCTTGGTTACTGTAGTGTACACAGAGTGATCACAGACTTGCACCTGACAGACCTTTGCACTTCTGTCATGGCTGTAAGGAGAAGAAGTCTCAGGTAGCTTCTCCCGGTGTGGCACAGGAAGAGAGGGACTCGAACCTGTAGTCTGGAGTCACAGTACTAAGCCACAGCTCAACTGTCCTGCGCACCTGCTTTGACTGCATGCATGTTTGTACTGCACAATTCCAAGCCCCAGGTTGTTGTTGGTTGTGCCAGACTTTGTGACAGACTAGGGTTCTTGCCACCCCTCCAGCCTGATGAGCTCAGGCCACTATCCAGATAAGAATTCAGTGTTCCTTGGCAGTTCTGCCTATTTCCATTTCCCACAGTCCATTTCCCCGCGCCGACAAGTCTTTCTGCCTCAATGACTAGAAGCAGCAAAAACATCTGATCTCCCTTCGACAAAGACAAACAGCAGACCAGAAAGAAAATTGAGAGCATTTTATTTTCATTAAAACATATCAGATATTAAGAATTGTGTTTTCCTAATCGCTGTGCTGGGCTTGAAGCCAGGGCATCTCTGCTGACATCAGCTGTGTGTAGAGGCAGGAATGGCTCAATCCCCTGTTGATTGAGAACTCTCTGAAGTTGCTAGGAGATGACACTTTCAGAGGCCACTCCATTTCCCTATGAAGCTGGTGTGGTCTAGTGTTGGGGTGGGGCATTCATTCACCACCTGTAACTGACGCTATGACTCCTATTGATTGTAGATTTCTGCATAGCTTTGCCATCCACCCATAGTTGAGAACTGCAGACATTGCTGCATATGGGTGCCTGCCAGTGACTAGTCAGGGGGTCCAGGGGTACAGCAAAGAACAGGCATGGGAAGAGAGGAGCTGCCCATCAGGTGGGATAGCCTAGGGTCTCCTGGAGCCACAGGATTTCTGAGCTCACAGCAGATCTCAGGACACGGGTGTTGCTGATATCCCACCTCACCCTGCAGATTATGTCTCCTGGCAAAAAGCCTGTTGGGGAAGCTGGGCCGAGGATGTAATAGCCACTTCATTACTGTCTATCTTTGGTTATGAGACTTGGACCGTCATGCCTATTGGTGCCTCAGTTTCCATAAAATAAGCCAATTAATTCTTCACAAGGTTCCTCAAGGCTGGGGTGTGTGTAGAGCCAAGGCTGGGAGGCACAGTGAGCTAGTCAGCTGCTCTCAATCAAGAAGAACCAACAACCACCACAAGAGGGAAAAACGATTCCCCAGTCCCAACCCTGATTTCAAAAAACTAAAACTAAAACAAACAAGCGAACAAATCTCTCTTGAAAGGAAATTGTCAGGGTTGGGGGAAAGGGTGGGGGGACAATCTCTAGGACATGCCAGAGACTTGAGATGAGGGGAGGCCCCAGTGTGCCTATAAGGGTGACTCTAGCTGAGACTCCTAGCAGTGGGGGTATTGATCCTGAAGTGGCCACTTCCTGGAGCCAGACAGGACTCCCAGTAGAGAGTTAAGATCAGCAACCCACCTACAAAACCTTCAACCTAAAATGTGTCCTAGCTACAAAATATGCAGAGACAAAGATAAACCAGAGATGGAGAGAATGGCCAACCAATGACTGGACTAAGTTGACACTCATCCCATGGGCAAGAACCAATCCCTGGCACTGTTAAGGATACTCTGATACACTTGCAGACAGGATCATCCCATGGGCAAGAACCAATCCCTGACACTGTTAATGACACTCTGATACACTTGCAGACAGGATCATCCCATGGGCAAGAACCAATCCCTGACACTGTTAATGACACTCTGATACACTTGCAGACAGGATCATCCCATGGGTAAGAACCAATTCCTGACACTGTTAACGATATTCTGATACACTTGCAGACAGGATCGTAGCATAACTGTCCTCTGAGAGACTCCACCCAGCAACCAATGGAAAGAGATACAGAGACCCACAGCCAAACAATAGATGGAGCTCAGGGAGTCTTGTGGAAGAGTTGAGGGAAGGATTAAGGGACCCGAAGAGGACAGGGACTCCACAAGAAGACCAACAGAGTCAATTAAACCTGGACCCTTGGGGCATCCCAGAGACTGAACCACCAATCAAAGAACTGAGCTTGGGCTGGACCTCATCCCCCGACACACACATACGTCAGCAGAAGTGCAGCTTGCTCTTCATGCTGGTCTCCCTACAACTGGTGCAGGGGCTGCCCTTGAATCTGTTACATGCCTGTGAATCTTGTTTCCCTAACTGGGCTGCCTTGTCTGGCCTCGGTGACTGAAGATGTGCCTAGTCTGCAGTGACTTGATGTGCCCTGTGTGTGTATGTGTGTGTGTGTGTGTGTGTGTGTGTGTGTGTGTGTGTGTGAGAGAGAGAGAGAGAGAGAGAGAGAGAGAGAGAGAGACAGAGACAGAGACAGAGACAGAGAGAGAGACAGAGAGAGCCAGGGGGCTCCCCCTTATCAGGAGAGAAGGGGAGGGGAATGAGGGGACACTGGGAGGAGAGGGGGGTTGGTTGTGGGATGTAAAGTGAATAAATAAATGTTAAAAACAACAAACAAACAAACACAAAGCAGTCTCTCTTAAAATCAGAATCTGGTTTCCTGGACAGCAAGACAGGCCCTAAGATCAGGGTGAAGTGCAATTCAGGACCTTAGTCCTAACTGGCTAGACTGTCCCAGCACAGGGGACCCAGAATGAAGTGTTATGGAGAGGACACTGGCAGGAAGTGGCCAATGGTTATTTGTGAGCGGGTGTCTTCAAAATCTAGTAGGCCGTGCTGTGAAGCAGATCTCCCAAACAGTGGCACAAAGCACTTGTTTATGACACTAAGGGTCTGAAGATCAGCTCAGCAGGCCCAGCTGGGAGACAAAAGGGCTGGCCCTGTCATAGGAAAGTGTGTTCTCATACTGCAACCCTTAATCATTTGGCTGGAGTCCTGAAGAATAGAAATTGGTGGACGGGTAAAGTAAAACTCTTTTAGTGCAGACAATCCCTGGCTCCTGAGTGCCCAAGACCTAGGGTAGGCTGGCAAAATATCCAAGCTTACAACTCAAGTCCTGAGAACTGAAGGCTTACTGTTCAAAGTTTTAGAAGCCAGAGACTTAGGGCTCTCAGTACACAGTCTAATTACTCTGCACTTTGACCTTCAGTGGCCCCAGCACTTAGCAGCTATGTAATCCCCAGCCTCCATCTGCAATGAGTGGTAGCAGTGAGCTGCAGAAGGCAGAAGCAGGCCCAGTGTTGACCTTCTTAAATGGCCTATAGGTGACCCCAAGCTGCCACAGTGGTGAGTGTCACAAGTGTGAGTCCTAGAGAGAAAAAAAACAAGAAGAAGACAGAATGAAAGAAGGGAGGAATCCTTCCACCATTAATAGCAGCCAGAGTTACAGCTCTCTTGGGCCTATGGGGTCTGAGGCCTTTGGCCCCTGTGACTTAGCAGTTCCCTGGAACATTTTCCTAGAAACCAAAGCTACAGTTTCTCATCTTTAGCTTCTGCCTTTCTTTTAAAATAAATTTCAGGGGCTGGAGAGATGACTCAGCAGTTACGAGCACTTGCTGCTCTTGCAGAGGACCTGGGTTAAGTTCCAAGCACCCACATCAGACAGTGTGTAATTGCCTGTAACTTCAGTTCTAGGGGACCTGATGCACTCTTCTGGCCCCCATGGGCTCCTGCTGCACACTGTATCCAAACATACACTCAAGAATGCACACATATGCATATAATAATAAAATAAAACTTTAAATATTTTGCTTTTTTTTGGATGCACATGCTGGAGTATGTATCATAACATACATGTGGAAGTCAGAGGACAGTTCTTAGAAATCAGTTGGTTCCTTCCACCACATGGGTCCCAAGGTAGCAAGCACCTTTATCCGTTGGACCAACTCAGTGTATGCTTTCTCTGTCTCCATCTCTGTCTCTATGTCTATGTCTGTCTGTCTGTCTATGTCTATGTCTGTCTGTCTGTGTCTCTGT
>NW_021620446.1:1092679-1166992 GCF_004785775.1 Grammomys surdaster | reverse complement strand
TCTGTCTATGTCTATGTCTGTCTGTCTGTGTCTCTGTCTATGTCTGTTTGTCTGTCTGTCTGTGTCTCTGTCTACGTCTGTCTGTCTGTCTGTCTGCCTGTCTGTCTCCCTCCCTCCCTCCCTTCTTCCCTTCCCCCTCCACTTCTGCCATGCCTCACCTTTGCTGCCTCTCCCTCCCAGGCCCCTGCAACCCATAATTTGCTCTGCAGTCACTTTTTGGAACTCCTCAGTCACCTTCTCATTTCTGTTGCCACCACCATCACTCCCACTGCCAGGATATCAGCCGCCACCTTCACCATTGTTACTGCCCTGCTGCTGCCATTTCAAAAGGTGCTGCCCTTGTATCCCCATGTTACCAGAATCTCCAGCTCTACCAACGATAAAGATCAAAAGTCAGCAAGAGAAGTCCTCTCCAGTGACATATTACGGCTGTACTTGTTAGCTTTAATCCGCTTGACACAAGCTAGGATCATCTAGGTCCTAGATTCTAAGAAGAGCAAGCACCAATCGAAGAATTGCCTCCATCAGATTGGCAGGTTAGGCATGTCTGTGGGAGCATTTTCTTCATTGATGTGAGAGGGCCCAGATCTCTCAAGGCTAAGCCACAGAGAGCAAGCCTGTAGGCAACATCCCTCCACAGCCTCTACTTCAGTTCCTGCCTCCAGATTCCTGCTTTATCCTTTGATGATAGCCTGTAACCTGCAAGGTGAAATAAATCCTTCCCACCCCCAAGTTACTTTGGTTATGGTTTTTATCACAGCATTAGAAAGTAAACTAGGACAATGACTAATGTTGCAAAACCATGGGACAGCACTTGAGGGTGTCTCCTACTAGACTAGAGAAGTGAGCCAGACATCCTGCTTGTATATATATAGGGACAGAAGAGAATGTGGCAAAGATCTTTGCACCAAGCATAGCATATCCTCCCTACAAATAAAGTTGTGTTTACAACAACCACAGGCCTTCTTGCTGGGCAGCTGGAAGTGGTCCTCCGCTGGCCTGGATGAAGCTGGATCCTAGAGAGGTTTGTAATGGGAAAAGTCTAAAAGAAGCAAGTCTTGTCCATAGCTGGGATAGTATCCTCTGGAGCCTGAGTTGTGTTTCAGCAGCAAGCAGCTGTGGTTGCTATGTAGCTTCCTCAAAGCAGCCATGGAGTTTCCAAGCACCCAGAATACTACAAGATCAGTCCAGCCTTGATACTTTGTTGATAGTTTCTGCTCAAAGGAACTAGGGTCTCCAGGAAGGGTCTAACAGCTAGGTAGCCAAATCACCCAGCCCCTTACATCTTAGCTTATTTAAAGATAAACATTAAAAATGTTTAAAATGAAGGTTTATCATTAACATTAACAGAGGTTTGACTGTATTTAACAATACACTCTTAACCAAATGCCACAGGCAAATGTTGAATCATTTCATCTGCCTCACGTTGTCTCTAGAGTTGTTTGGGGCTGTCAGTCGACTTGAACTCTTTTCACACGTTGCTCAAAGGCTCAAGGGTGGCAGTCACCATCTCTTGATGAGCAGTACTGACTTCAGGAGGATACTAGAACTAAGAGTGGTGTTGTGGCCATTCTCAGACTGTGTGCACTATGCAAAACGGGCATCAGGCTCTCGTGGAAACACTCTTCCCATCCGGAAGGACTACCTGAGCCTACCCCTCTTCTTCTTGCTGACCTCCCAGCCCCTGTGTTCTGAGGACCCACAGCGTCTCCCTGCCATGGTGCCTTAAAGTCTAGGCATAGAGCATAAGGAGCAGCCCTGTCCCATGCCACCCTGACTCCACTACTTACTTGACTGTCTTCCCATGCCATTCAAATTCTCCCATGTGCCTTCTTTCAGCCAATCCCAGAAGGGGAGCCTTGCGCTGGGTCCATACCCTCTGAGCAGGGTCTTCTGGGCTGAACCTAAAGCCGTAGGCTCCCAGTAAGGGATCAGGACCCTGCAGAAAGCTAGTTTCTCAGTGAGCTCCACCTAACTCTCCAGACCCCTCTCTACACACTCTGTAGTTATGCCATCTGTTAAATTAATTTGAACATGTCCCTTTGTCACCAGCATAAATGCTGGGTCGCAAAGGACTCATCACTTTAGTTTGACATTTATGAATCTAACTCTTTGCTGTGAACAGAACTCTCAAACAGGTTTACCTACATTGCTCCACTCAACAAATAGCCTGCAAGATGTTTTCCATTGTTCCCAGGACACAGGTGAGAGAGATAGGGCTCAGGTAATATGTGTCCAGGTAATATATGTCTTACTGAACAGAGAGACTATGGAGAAAGATGCCAATCTAGAGAGACCCAGGGACTTATCTGAAAGCCAAAGGAAAGAATTCTCAGGGCAGGCAGATCTGCATGGGTACAATCCTCCACCCCATCCCTCAAAGCACTTTCTAATGGAGTAGAAAAGATTCCAAGAAATGGGTCAGGTGAGGACCTGATACAGCCTGGGGAGCAAAGGAGAGGGGCTGGGGTACACATCTGAACAGCTGCGGAGAGTGTGTGTGTCATGTTTCCTAGTCATGTTTTGCTTCCTGGGCTGCAGCACTCATATCCAAACTGTATGGATAACTCTGCCAGATACCAGCCTCCCTCCTCATTGATACTTTCCGTGTGCACCTCAGCACTGGGTATTAAGTGAATAATCCACTTAATCCCTGAAAAGGGGCCTCTGAGGGTGGTATTTCTGGGAAGAAGTGCATTTGTGGTGCATTCACGCTCCTGTGGGGTTACTGCACTGGCTTTTTGTTGCATCATGTATTATTGTTTACGGAAGAAGAGGGTCCCGGTAACAGATAGACATTCCCTGGCTTTTCCAGTGCACTGGTTTTCCTTTCTGTTTATCCTCCTCTTCCTTCTCGTCTTTTTCTTTCTTCCTTTCTTTCTTCTCCTTTCTCCTTTTTCTTCTATCTTTTCTTTCTTTTTATTCCTTTCTTTTTTCCTTCCTTTCTTTCCTTTGGAGTTGGGGGGCAAAACTTCATGTAGCCCTGGCTTGACTTCAATTCACTAAGTAGCAAAGGATGACCTCAAACTCATGATCCTCCTGTCTCTGCTTTCCAAGGCTGAGATTGCAGGCATGACACCACAGATCACTGACTTTCCTTAAAATGAGAAGAAACCATCACAACCAATGGAATGTCAGTATTTCCGGTGAAGGCAATGAGGCACGTAACCTCCTGCCCAATGCTTCATCCCAGGGGATCTAAAGAGCATCCTAGATTCCAGATCAAAAGCCTCCTTAGAGACTGGTAATATATGATTCAGGAGATAAAGGTACCTGCCACTAAGCTTGAGAACCTTCGTTCAATCCCTGGGACCAACTTGGTGGAAGGAGAGGTCAACTCTCACAAATTGACCTCTTACCTCCACAGGTACTCCATGGTTTTCATTTCATGCATATACACACAGGCATAAAATAAATAAATGTAATAAAAATTAAAAATAGAGGCTGGAGTTCAGCACTTAAAAGAACTTTCTCTTTTCTGCAAAGGACCTTGGTTCAGTTCCCAGAACCCACATGACAATTCCCAGCCATCTGTAACTCCAGTTCCAGAGGATCTGATGTTCTCTTCTGGCCTCCACAGGCACCAGACACTCATGTTTTACTCATACATGAAATAAAAATTAGTCAAATACACGTAAAATTTCTCAGCCATTTTCAAGTGTACAGCTCAACAGCACAAAACGCCTCTGAAATTTCCATCCTTCCAAATGAAATTTTGTTCTCATGAAATGTTTTCTTCCCACCCCTCCCCAGCCCCTAGGAGCCCATGCTTCTGTTTCTGATGACTTTGAGGACATCTTGTGAGTAAATTCTTGCAGGACCTAGTCTTTTGTTTCTGGCTTATTTTGTTGTGCCTGTCCCCCAGGTCCATCCATGCTGTAGCGTGCATGTGTCAGAGCCTCCTCTGAAAGTCTGATTATATTTTACCTGTCCTGTGGGTGGACCGCCTCATCAGAACACAGGAGGGACTGGATAACTGTTCAGACCTCATGTACTTGGTCACCAACTGGCCTAAGACAACATTCTTCTGAATCCCATGGGAGGAACACCAGAAACATCAGTGTCATTGCTGGAGAAGAGCCTTGAGCACAGGTGCGAGTGGGCAAGGGTTCCCATCACGCCTCCTGAGTTTCAATGTGTTACGTTCATAGGATAAGGGCTCAAAATAAGACAGAAGCAACCTAGGCTGGCATGGGGGTTAGAGTGAGAAAAGTCCCCCATCGCTCAGTATTTGAAAACTTGGCTCCCAGTTGATGAAGTTGTTTGGGAGTTTATGGAACCTTTAGGAGGTGGACTCTTCTTGCTCTAAGAAGTGTGTCACTGGGGGCGGGCTCAAGGACTTTAGACTCTCACTCCCACTTCCAGTTTACTTTCTCTGCTTTTCGCATGTGGTTGAAGATGGATCTCTCAGCTTCCTGCTGCCAAGCCTCCTCTGCCGTTATGCACTTTCCCTCTAGACCGGTAACCCAAAATAAACTCTTCTATAAGTTGCTTTTGGCCATGGTGCTTTATCACAGTGACAGAAAATTAACTAATACAGCTGGAAATTGGCTCAGTCAGTAAAATGCTTCCCACAACAGCATGTGGACCCAGACACCATCTCCAAAACACCAACATAAAAACATGGGGATGATCAAAGTGCTTTGTACTGGGGATGTATAGACGGGAAGCCCACCTAGCCTAACTGGTGGGTTCCAGGCCAAGTCTCAAAAAAATAAGGCACACAGGGCCTGAAGAAAAATACTCAAAGTTAACCTGTGGCCTTTAACGTGGCCTTTAACGTGTATTCACAAGCACATGTGCATTTACAAATAAACAGAAATACTTATGAGCGTGTGTGCATGTGCATACACAGAGAGCACACATGACAACACAGGCACACATATGCACACACACATAGAGGAGAGAGAACACACACAGAGAGAGGGGGTGTTGAAAGGTTGAGAAACTATTCCAACTGCTCCCGGGCCCAGGGCTAGAGGCATGAAAGATGCATCCGAGCCTGGGCAGTGTCTTTCCTGGCTCCCCTTGGTGTTCCTCGATTGTATCTGCTTCGCTTCAGCCTGTCTCTGAATTCTCATGGCCCCACTCCTTTTTGTCCATTCCCCTTTGATCTCTTTTATTAGCACATTGTACCAGGGCCACCCTAATCCCAGATGATGTCATCTGTAGCTCCCCCAACTCGATTATCCCTGGAAAGGTCCTTTTGGTCATTCATATGCCCTCACAGATGCTGTGGATTGGACATAGGTGGATCTTCTGGATCTCTACATAGCCCATTCCAACTCTATACAACCCTATGATGTCCACCCAAATGATTATAAAAGCAAAGGACCCAGATTCCTGGATAAGGGCCCAAACCCATTATGCCTGTGGGAGTAGTGGCTCTTTCCCAAGGAGTGGAGGATGGGGCTGAGTCCAGAATATCATATGTAGGCTGGAAAAAACATGATCCTGGAAGCCCTATGCTAAGAAACATCCAAGCCATGGACCTTTCCAGAAGGCAGAAGGATATGAGCCCAACATCAAGCTGAGTGTCATTGGCTATGAAAGAGCCACTCTAAGGAGCAGATGCTCTAACTAGGTCTGCAACCCCCAGATGAAGGCCTAAGTTGAACCCTGGCAGAGCCCTGACTAACATCACACTCACTTTCTGCAAAGGGAGAGGATGCATAGCAACCATGACAGAGGGGGTTCTGAAGCTCTCCATGACTGCAGGCTGAGGCTTAAGGTGATATCTGCTCCCACAGGCCCTGGGGCTATGAGGGGCCCCTTTCTCCAGCCTCAAAGTTAGTGCAGCAATGCTACCATGGTCATCTTGGAACTGCCTGGGAGTTATTGGCCTCTTGGGACAGAACCTTGCTTTCCTGAGGCTGTGGGTCAGTGCAGTAGGAAAACAGATGGGCAGTTTTACCCAGGGTGTGAGTGACAGACTGGCCTGCTAGGATCTTAAAATGTCCTGGGAGCTCCCAGACCAATAGGGAGACAAGGAACAAGGCAGAAGATTATAGAAGCCAAAACCACTGACCCAAGGACCATAGAGGCCCCTGCAGGGCAGGTCATGAGGGTTAAGAGGCAGGTGATTCTACTGAAAAAACCTTGCCACCCTGTTCTTAATCAGACCCCATCTTCCTGGCCAGACCCCTCCTCTGAGGAGTGGAAGCCCACAGCCTGGTGAACGAGAGACAAAGGGATGGAAGGCCAGCAGCTGGACACTGAGCCTGCCCCCACAGCAGGCAGCCTATCTCCCAGTGTCAGACCAGACGGAGCAGGTGCGGGCCACCACCAGGACTGGGGCTTTGTGCTGTCAGCCTGGGGCCTGATATACACCATCCATCATCAACCTGAAGGTCCCTCATCTGCATTCTAATGAGAAAGGGGGTGGGGACTACATGGAGCAGCTGATCCACCAGCCAAGGTCCCAGGGCCTCACAGGGCCAGGCAATGAGAGGCTGCATCCCAGAGAACAGAGTATGAGTGCCCCCCACCCCCGCTTTCCTGGAGATCCACTCAGATTGGACCACCTGCCACAGAAGGAACTGTAAACGGCCCCTGCCTGCTTGTAGAGGGGTCTTCTTGGACCCTGGCCAGCCCTGCTTGATGAGGACCGAGTTCTCCTGGGCCCTAATGCATCTGATGCAGACTTTTTTTCTGCCATCAGCTGACCCTATGTACAAGGAATTATAGATGCCCCTTTCCAGATGGGTGTGGTGTCCCACGTTGGGCCCTGCCTATGCCTTGGCTGGGGATATTACTGCCTGGCACTCACTGGGTCCCCAACAGGGCCACACATCTGCGCCTATGTGCACAGACAGGAAGAATCCAGGCCTAGGTTTTTGAACCTCAGCAGTAGGAGAAGCAGAATGAGTTTGAAATGCTGTGGAGAGTAGTGTGAAGGGGATGGGGTTTGTAGGAGAGATTCCCGAAGACTATGGAAACATCTGCAATCCTATTCCGAAAAAAAAAAAATCAAAAACAAAAAAACCCAAAACACTTATTTACTACAAGGCAGAAAGGCAGAATCTGGGGCAAGCCCTGTGCCCCAAGCAAAGATGTGAAGAGTGAGGGAGATCCACTGACTAAGGTCCTCGATGTTTTTCTCCTTAAAGAAGAGGGTGAGGAAGGGGTCCTCTGAAAGGCTCTGGAGAGTGTGTGCTGGGGCTAGCTAGAAACCAGCCAGTGGAGCCAGGCAGTGGTGCCTTTTATCCCAGCACTTGGGAGGCAGAGGCAGGCAGATTTCTGAGTTTGAGGCCAGCCTGGTCTACAGAGTGAGTTCCAGGACAGCCTGGGCTATATAGAGAAACCCTGTCTCAAAAAACCATTAAAATAAATAAATAAATAAATAAATAAATAAATAAATAAATAAATAAATAAATAGAAAAAAGAAACCAGCCAGTGGCAGAGTGTGTGCTGAGCTAACTAGAAGCCAGCCAGTGACAGAGAGTTGGAGGTTAACGGTACTTTTTGGTAATGTTTTCAGGATCGTTACATGACAGACCTGCTCCTGGCATCAGTGTGCGTTGATTTAATTGACAAAGTCTCAGCTATGCCCCTGAACTCACTACATACATTAAGTCGGCCTTAAATTCACAGAGGTCCACCTAAGTGCTGGAATTAAAGACTCACATCATCACGCCTTGAGTGAGTTAAAAATGATAAATCTTTTAAATAATTTAAAAATTACATGTATTAAAAATTTATAGTGTGTGTGCTTGCATGGTTCTGCCTGGTGCACACGTGGAGATCAGAGAACATCTTGTAGGAGTTGGTTCTCTCTGTTCACCATGTGAGTTCTGGAGGCTACACTCAGGGATCAGGCTTGGTGACAAGTACCTTTGCTTATCTCACTGGCCCCGTAGTGAATATCCTTAATTAGTTTGGAGCATGGTTCCATGACCTAAGAACTATAGCTGACATTTTGAAGAAAAATAAATAAAAGGTCTAGCTCTCCAGAGTCAAGGAGACACACGTGACTGTTGTTCACCTCTGCAGGCACACCCTGCACCCAAAGGTCAACCAAGCAGAGGAAAACGATTCCATCTGTGCCAAGCATGGCTGATCCTCCCTCAACTATTAAACTGATATGATACCCTATGTCTGTGATCCCAGCATGAGAAGGCTGAGACAGGAGAATTACAGATTGGAGACCGATAGGTATTACAAAGTAAGTCTCTAATCTCTCTCTCTCTCTCTCTCCCTCTCTCTCTCTCTCTCTCTCTCTCTCTCTCTCTCCCTCTCCCTCTCCCTCTCCCTCTCCCTCTCCCTCTCCCTCTCCCTCTCCCTCTCCCTCTCCCTCTCTCTCTCTCTCTCTCTCTGTGTGTGTGTGTGTGTGTGTGTGTGTGTGTGTGTGTGTGTGTGTGTATGTGTTTTGAGAAGGAAAAGAGACAGAGGGAGAGGGAGAAGGAAAGAGAGAACTACTACAAAACAAACAAAACAAAAGCATCCCAGCCCACTGCTTGTGTGGTTTTCAGTCTTCAGAACTCAGGTACACAGGAGGATTATAAGTCCTATGGCAGCATCAGGCTGTTTTTACCTACAGAGCAGAGTTGTTATCTTTATCTTCCTTGGTCCAGTCTCTTCTGGAAACTCATATTTAATCAATAAGCGAGATTTATGTGGGGGCTGGAGAGATGGCTCAGTGTGCAGAAAGTGGCTTAAGCACATTTTCTGGTCTTGCAGAGGACCTGGGGTCAGTTCCCAGCACCCACAGGGCGGCTTTCAATCTCCCACAATTCCAGTTCCAAGGGAGCTGACACTCTCGGATGACCTCCATATGCACCTATATGCAAGTGGTACACATAAACTCATAGAGACACATGCATATGAATAAATGGATGGATGGGTGGGTGGGTGGGTGGATGGATGGATGGATGGATGGATAGATAGATAGATAGATAGACAGATAGATAGACATTTGTAAAAGTTTGGATCAAAAGGACAACATGAGAGAGGGGCTGAGACCACAGCAGTGTCTGACCTGCACAAGCATCCACTTAAAAGCAGTGCTTTCCTCTCTCATCCTTCTCATGGAAGACTCTGTCACAGATTGAAACTATAGTACTCTTCCTAGCACCTCTTGATCCCCAGTGTGCAGAGCATCTGTTCCTGAGGGCCCTGCCTGCCCCACACAGCCTCATAGCCCAGCATCCTCTGGATTAGGTCTGCACTCTCTTTCGAAGGCAGAGGGTTATTTTAACATATCTCTGTCTGTGACTCGGAGCATTTCCTTGTCATAAACATCTGGGCTGCATCCTTCCCAGAGGTTTGCAGGGAGTTTCCCAGTCTGTGCCATCTGGTTCCTTTTCAAGTTTTCCTTTCTTTGATTTTATTGAATTGTATTTGCATGTGCATGTATGTGTGCACGGCATGGCATGGTTGTGGAAGTCAAAGAACAACATGGAAATCTGTTCTTTCCCTCCATCATATGGGCCCTGGGGATTGAACACAGGTCATCAGGCTTGACAAAGGGTGCCTTTCCCTGCTGAGCTACTTTGTCAAGCCTCCCTTGAAAGTTTTCTACCCTGGTTGTTCTGATACAGGTGTTTTGGGTTCTTTGCCAGAACCTTGGGGTCAGTGTGTCTGATTCTATTACTTGGGTCCTGAATCTTCACCAGAATTGCCCAGATTAACATGGGAAGAGCTGACATCAGCATGGGACTGGTCCTCTGATCACAAGTAGGAGATACTTCTTTCACTCACTAGGTGACTTGTATACCCTACTGGCCATTTAAAGGTGCCCCCTATAGGTCTTACATCAGCAGCATGGCTCATGGCAGCTGCCACTGTCATCCAAGGGAGGTTTTAAGTGACTGGCACCCATGTTGCTGTTCTAATCTATGTAAGAACTCCCAGGAGACCCAGCCCTAGACCCCTCCTCTATATATCTCTGTGCTCATGGGAGAGACCCCAACCTTGCCTGAGCCCTAAAGGGGACCCAGAAGCCTATCACTTTAGCAAAACTGAAGTGATGGTTGTGATACGGCAGATGAACTTCAGAGAAGATGGCAAGTGAACACGTGCCTGGGATTTACAGTACATGGGACACCAGGGACAAAGGACCTTTGGAGGACTCATCAGCAAAGCCTGTGTGTGAACAGAGGGAAGGAAGAAATTGTTGGCTTTTCTCCATAGATGCTGGTAATGTTTTCAATAAGACCTAACATTCATTCATAATAATTTTAAAAAAAAGCAGCCAACTAGGAACAGAGAAAATGTCTTCAAGCACCCTGGTGAGTCACATAAGCCATCCTTGACATTATGAATGGAGCTCAGGCTTGTGGGAAACTGCCTTCAACCCTAGGCTCTGGAGAACACAGAGAAAAAGCAGAGTGCTACCCTCACATGAGACACAGTTGGACACCTGGAGAATCCAGCCTCCAGCCCCAGTATTGCACACTGTAACCCTATGATGGGGCCAGGTAGGACGTAACAAAGTTTTACGGAGGTCACCAGGATTGGCCCTGACCCATAGAACTGGGGTCCTTAGAAGAAAAGGATTTCCTATAATCCATCCTAATGAAACTCATCGGGTCACAAGGAAAAAAATAAAGATATAAAAGTGGAAGATGTATTAGTTGTGAATAGGAAGGGAACTGGTGGGAGTGGGGCTGGGGCAATAGACAATCATGAGGGGTGAAAGTGATCAAAGTAAGTTATATACATGCATGACTGTCAGTAAAATCCACGTATGCATAATTGCTATATGCTAATAAAACGTATTTAAGAAGAAGAGGCTGGGGGAGACGGCTCAGTGGGTTAAGTGCTTGCCATACAAGCATAAGAACCTGAATTTGAATCCCCAGAACTCACATAAAGCTGAGTGTGGGAGCATGCATCTGTAATCCCAGTGCTCCATGGCAAGATGGGAGGCAGAGATACAAGAATACCCTAGAAGACTGTATGCAGGCTGACCAGCCTACTGTATGCAACAGGGAATAAGTGACAAGATAGGACGCAAGGCTCGTACCCAAGGCTGTTCTCTGACCTCCACATACATGACTGCACCCACACATGTGAATGTGTACACAGAAACAGACAGACACATGAACAGAAGGCATTTCAGGACACACACAGCCAGAGGACAACTAAGTGAAGACAGAAGATACTATCTCAAACCAGGATATCTCTATACCTCGGAGGAATCTGCCCTGTGACACCCTCATCTCTGACTTCCAGTCTCTAAAGCTATGAGAAAATGAATTTCTATGCAAACCCTTGGCCCATGGCTCCTTGGGACACTGGCTGATGCAAACTGCGCAATCAGCACAGAGGGAGTAGTTTTAGTTTGAGAAGTCGAAGGTCTGGAGAGAAATGGCCACACAATAGAGTGAGGTCCTTATTGCTGCTGAGCTGTGTGTGCATGTACAATTGTTAAGGTGAAATATTTAACATCGGATGTATTTTGCTTCACTAAAAAATTAATTTAAGGGGGCTGGAGAGGTAGCTCAGAGGTTAAGAGCACTGACTGCTCTTCCAGAGGTCCTGAGTTCAATTCCCAGCAACCATGGTGGCTCACAACCATCTGTAATGGGATCTGATGCCCTCTTCTGGTGTGTCTGAAGACAGCTACAGTATACATAAAAAAAATAATTCTTTTGTAAAAAAAAAAATTAATGTAAGCTGAGAAGAGGACTCAGCAGGTAAAGCACTTTCCATTCGTGTGAGAGGACTAGAGTTGGATCCCCAGAAACCACACAAGTGGAGAACGAGCAAAGCAGCCCACCTACAATTACAGCCTTGGAAGGCAGAGACAGGGGATTCCTGGAGCAAGTTGGCTAGTGAGACTACTAGCTAAATCTAAGAGTCCAAAGAAAAGACAGAAGAAAGTTCGAGGAAGACTCATGACATCAGCCTTGGGCTGTCACATGTACTCACATGGACACACACTCATACACACATACACCAGTACACATGCAGACACACACCTACCATACACACATAGGCAAGAACTACTAAGAAAAAAAAGGAAAAAAACAGTGCAAAAAAATGAGTTGTTAGCCATGTCAGATATTGTACACATGTCCTCTCAACACTTGGAGGTACAGGTCACCCTCTCCTAATTAGATCATGTCTAAAGCAAAAACAAAAAAGCCAGCAGCCACCACAGCAACAAAAACTAAACTCAAACCAAAGCGAGAACAAAACAAAACCAAGTTGTTCTCATGCCAGCATCAAACCATGGTTAAGTGGAGATGATGTTCATGATACCCCTCAAATATCAAATCCCCGTGAGTAAATCCAGCAAGAGATGTGTCAGAGAACTGTACAGAAATCGTGACAGTCTGTGAGAATTTAATTCATAACCAAAAGCAGAGAAAAATGCTTCAGCCATGGGCCAAAAACTTGGAACCAAACATGTTAAATCTCCCCAAATTCTCCTTTGTGTTTCATTTCAGACATAAGGAATGTCTTGTCCATCTGACATGGAAGAAGTCAGGGATCATTGTGGGAGGGGGAGGGGGCTCTGAGCGACATCCTGGGCTGCTAAGGCAGTGATTTCTATTCCTGATGCACTTCCCGCTCTGTGCGCCGAGCCGGGTGCAATAATAGACTTCCTACTGTTGCCGCCCTCGCGACGAGATAACCCGCTTCCCACCAGGACTAGCTGCTATTTTCATCCTCCCGTTCCTAGTGTCTTATTTAGGAAGCACAAAGGCAGCTCTGTGCATTTCCACAAGTGTAGAGAACCCACAGTTCCAAACCTGGAAAACCATTTATCTTGGGAGGGGCTGGGGACAGGTCATAGGAGACAACCATGGGACAGGGACAGCTCCTGAGTATGTGGCACAGGGGCTAACATAAACTGAAGAGTGGACTTTCTTGGAATCTTTGTGTCTGCCTCCCCTGAGGTATTGTCCTGTGGCTTTCTCTTTTGGTGTATTTCTTTCTTGGTGTGAGTGTGTGTCTATGGATGTGTGACATGAAGGCTGTCTGTATGCAAGTCTATGTGTGTGTGTGTGTGTGTGTGTGTATGCATGTCTATGTCTATATGTCTGTGTTCTCTGGGCTTGTGTGTGAGACTGAGTTGTGTAAATTTGTGTCTAGGTGTGTGTGACATGTGGACTGTCTGTGTATCTCTGTGTGTGTGTGTGTGTGTGTGTGTGTGACATGTGGATTGTCCGTGTACATATCTGTGTATGTCTATGTGTGCTTCTCTGTCTAGTCTGAGACTGTGCAGGAGCCAGGACTGAGAGAGCTGTCTGCAGCTTTAGGGACACTATGTTCACATCTGGACAAATATACAACTTGACTATTCACTGAGCTTGTTGTCAGGTCCCCACCTTGTCAGTGTTGGGCAAAAGTCACTACCTTCTACTCCCTCAGTCACCTTCAGCCTGGCTGTCTGCCTCTCTGGGTCCTGTTACAAAGTTGGAGTCTCAGGGGCAGGAGTCCATGTTTATCTACTCCCTGTCCCTACTCTAGTTGGCCTGGCTCCTAGGATGACCTCACGGAACATTTGGGAATGAGTTTAGTGAATGAACTTGTTCTGACTCCAAATATTCTGACCTACAAATTGGTCATTTCAATAGTTGCAAGTGTATCGGCATAAGTAGTAAAATGTCTGTAACACTCGTCCTTTCCTTTCCTTTTTCTATATGTGCTGAGTTTTCACTTTCGGTTTATTTATGGTTTGGGAGGGGGATGGCATCCATATTTGTTTGTTTTGTTGCGACAGGAGTTCACAATATAGTCCAGGATGGTTTTAAATTCACAATTCTGCTCCTTTGGCCAGGGTTATTGGTACATATTACCACATTTGACTTACTATTTTAGAAAAAAAAGTTATTACATTTTGAGTGTGCCTATGTGTCTTTCTGTACACACACACACACACACACACACACATGTTCATGCCATGGCTTATCTGCTGAGGTCAAACAATGATCTGCAAGAGTCAATTCTCTCCTTCCACGACATGGGTTCTAGTCAAACTCAGGTTGTCAGGTTTGCCAGCAAGCTCGTTTACCTGATGAGCTATCTGTGGCTGTAAGCCAGCCCACACCCAACATTTAAAATTGCATGTATTTTCTTTAATATGTTTGGATGTTTTGTCTGAATGTACATAAGCGTGTCCATTGTCCACAAAAGTTACAGGAGGGCATCAGATCCCCTAGAACTGGAATTACAGCTGGTATGGGTGCTGGAACCTGAACCCAGGTCCTCTAAAAGAGCAAACAGTGCTCTTAACCACTAAACCATCTTGCTAGCTCCATGCCTAACCATTTAAATGAGCATGTATTACATGTATCCATAAGCACAGTTGTTTTCTGTTTGTCTTCTTGGCTCGCTGCCTAACCTCTGTTTTCTCCTTCCTGTTTTGGTGTTCATTTTCTATTGTGTCTACTGTAAGTGGCATGTTGGCTCTGGCCTCCTTCCCAACACTCTCAAATCTGGAAGTTTCAGTAGAGATTGAGGCCTGGGCACATCTGTGATTCCCAGTACTCCCATCCACTCCTGCCACCTTCTGAGCAGGCCCAAACTTCCTTCTCCAGATGTGGTGGTTTAAAATAGAATGGCTCCCAGACGTTTATGTATTTAGATACTTGATCTCCAGTTGGTAGAACAGTTTGGGAAGGATTAGGAAGTGCTGGTGTATTGGAGGAGATATGTCACTGGGGGCAGGCTTTGAAGACTCAATTCTCTCTCCCTGCCTCACAGTTATGGATCAAGATGGGAACTCTTAGCTGTTTCTTTGCTCCACCATCATGGACTGTAACCCTGTGAAACAGTAAACCAAATTAAATGCTTCCTTTCATAAGTTGCCTTGGTCATGGCGTTTTGTCACAAGACTAAAAATAGCTAAGACATAGTCCTCACTGTATCGATGGAACTTTGTTTCCCCTCTCATCTCAGGGGTGGGTTGCACATTTTACACTCTACATCTATTTTCTGGTAACTACCCTTCATAACTTATTATGCACCAAAAGGTATTTCTATCAACATCAGAAGTGACCCCCTGCGGTCCACCCAGGTGGGGCAACCATTCCCCTGAGGGACAATTACTTAACAGCATTTGGGACAGTCATGGTGTGATGCCAATACACACACACATACACATACAGAATTGGTGTGTTGTTGTTTTGTGAGTCCTCATAGCACCTGGGTTCAGTGCCTACCACTCTCTTGGTAGGTGGGTGTCATTAGCCGAATTTCCCCTCTGAAAAAGGAAGAGTCCCATACACTGGATCAGAAAGGCCCCACATCTACACAAGTGCACTTACACCTACACACAATGCACACACGCACATACAAACAACTACACTCTGAGAACTGCATGCCTGTATGTCCACATCTGCCCATTGTGTACTGCACATTCATGTATGTGCATACAAAACAGATATGTATGTGTGCTACGTAACCACACACACACCACACTTTCATACGTACAACTGTACACCCACACTCCACCACGTATGTCTATATCCACATCACATACTTTTGTGCCTATATCCATGCTCATACATGTACATGAACTACATACATGCATACACATATGGCCCCTTTGTGTACAATACCTACACAGTGTATGAGGACTAATCATGTACCACAGCTACACAGGCATGTGGGAGACCCCTCACCTACCTCAGCCACACATATGTGCACACCCTATTGCTCACTCCCACATGGCCTGGCCCTCCTCGCTGCTCTGGCTTTGTCCTTCATGTTTCTCTGGCTTGTCCCCCTGAGATGCTAGGTCCTTGTAGACACTTGATAGTGCCCTGGAAATAGAAGTTGAAGGGTGTGGGACAGGTGCTGATGGAAACAGGGTACAGGGCTCAGGTGGTCAGTGTTGTCCTCTCAGGGACAGCTATGTCTCTGTCCACTAATCCCCAGAGACTCAGAAAAGGGATACTTACCATTAGTGCCTGAGCAGCTGTTAACAGCCACCATGTTGAAGGCTATCCATTGCAGCCTGATGCTCCAGGAGCCCAGTGGGCCACACAGTCAACAGTCTCTGGAGGACTCTCAGCTCTGGGGACACTCTGGCCACATGGACAACCTCCATATCCTGAAAAAGAAGGGAGTCAGGGTGCCACCAGTGAAGAACAGTGCCCCCTTCTTGCTGTGGGAGTGAGGCCAGGGCAGGGGAAAGAGAAACAGAAGATCAATAGAAAGCATTTTAAAGGAGGCAGGAAGTGAAATTGAGAGACCTGGTGACGAAGATAGATACAAAGACAGAAAGTTGAAAAGGTGAGGGTAGGCTGGCTGGAGCCTCAAGAGCTGGAAACCTCACTGCCATCCTGGCTGCCCTAGCCTGGCCTCTGAATCCCTTCCTTCTTCACAGTTCAGGGTGTAGGAGTGGGGGACGGAGATTCGCTCACCTCGACCGCCAGGTGGCGCTAGAGGCCCCTGACTTGGCTTCTGCAGGACCATGATTTCTGATTTCTTTTTTTTTTTTTTTTGGATGATTTATTTACATTTCCTATGTTGTCCCCTTACCCCATCCCCCACCACCCCCTCGGAACCCCCAATCCCCTCGCCCTCCTCCTTCTTCTCTGTGGATGTAACCTCTATCTACCCCCCCACTCCCACCTCCCCACCCTCAAAATTCCCACCCCCTGGGGCATCCAGCCTTCATGAGGTCAAGGTTCTCTTCTTCCACCTATGCCCAGCAGGGCCCTCCACTTTTACATATTCAGCTGAAGCCCTGGATCCCCCCCCTAAGTGCTCCCAGGCTGGTGGTTTAGACCCTGGGAGCTGTGGTTGGTTGGTATTGTTGCTCTCCTCATGGTGCCACAAACCCTTTCAGCTCCTTCAGTCTTCACTCTAACTCCTCTATTGAGAACCCCATGATCAGTTCAATGGCTAGTTGTGAGCATCTGCCTCTGAATATGTCTGACTCTTGAAGGCCTCTGAGGAGATATCCATATCAGGCTCTTATCAGCATGCACTTCCTGTCTTCCACATCAGCATCTACCTTTGGTGATTGCACATGGGATAGATACTCAGGTGGAGTGGTCTTGAGACGGCCCCTCCTTCAGTTTCTGTCCCTCACTTTGTCTCCATATTTGCTCCCTTGAGTATTTTGTTGCTCCTTCTAAGAAGGACCGAATCACCCTCACTTGGTCTTCCTTCTTTATGGGCTTCATGTGGCCTGTGAGTTGCATCTTGGGCATTTCAAGGTTCTAGGCTAATATCCAATAATCAGTGAGTGAATACCATGTGTGTTCTTTTGTGATTGGCTTACCTCACTCAGGATGATAACTTCTAGTTCCATCCATTTACCTAGGAACCTCTCGAATTCATTGTTTTTAATAGCTGAGTAATACTCCATTGTGTAAATATACCACATTTTTTTAATCCATTCCTCAGTTGAAGGACATCTGGGTTCTTTCCAGCTCCTGGCTATTATAAATAAGGCTGCTATGAACATAGTTGAGCATATGTCCTTGTTATATGTTCGAGCATCTTCTGGGTATATGCCTAGGAGTGATATAGCTGGATCCTCGGGTAATGCTATGTCCAATTTTCTGAGGAACCGCCAGACTGATTTCCAAAGTGGTTGCACCATCTTGCAGTCCCACCAACAATGGAGGAGTGTTCCTCTTTCTCCACACCCTCGCCAGCATCTACTATCACCTGAGTTTTTAATCTTAGCCATTCTGACTGGTGTGAGATGGAATCTCAGGGTTGTTTTGATTTGCATTTCCCTGTCGACTAAGGATGCTGAACATTTCTTTAGATGCTTCTCGGCCATTCGAGTTTCTTCCGTTGAAAATTCTTTGTTAAGCTCTATACCCCATTTTTTAATAGGGTAATTTGGTTGTCTGGAGTCTAATTTCTTGAGTTCTTTGTATATATTGGATATTAGCCCTCTATCAGATGAAGGATTTGTAAAGATCTTTTCCCAATTTGTTGGTTGTCGTTTTGTCCTATTGACAGTGTCCTTTGCCTTACAGAAGGGACTAGACAAGGTTGCCCACTCCCCCCCTACCTATTCAATATAATACTGGAAGTCTTAGCCAGAGCAATTAGACAGCAAAAAGAAGTCAAAGGGATACAAATAGGAAAGGAAGAAGTCAAAATATCGCTATTTGCAGATGATATGATAGTATACTTAAGTGACCCCCAAACTTCCACCAGAGAACTCCTAAACCTGATAAACAACTTCAGCAAAGTGGCTGGTTATAAAATCAACTCAAACAAATCAGTAGCCTTCCTCTACATGAAAGATAAACAGACTGAAAAAGAAATTAGGGAAATGACACCCTTCACAATAGTTGCAAATAATATAAAATACCTTGGTGTGAATCTAACCAAGCAAGTGAAAGACCTCTATGACAAGAACTTCAAGTCTCTGAAGAAAGAAATTGAAGAAGATCTCAGAAGATGGAAAGATCTCCCATGCTCATGGATTGGCAGGATTAATATAATAAAAATGGCCATCTTGCCAAAAGCAATCTACAGATTCAATGCAATCCCCATTAAAATCCCAACTCAATTCTTCACAGAGTTAGAAAAGGAAATTCTCAAATTCATATGGAATAACAAAAAACCCAGGATAGCGAAAACTATTCTCAACAATAAAAGAACTTCTGGAGGAATCACCATCCCTGACCTCAAGCTGTACTACAGAGCAATAGTGATAAAAACTACCTGGTATTGGTACAGAGACAGGCAGGAAGATCAATGGAATAGAATTGAAGACCCAGAAATGAACCCACACACTTATGGTCACTTGATCTTTGACAAAGGAGCTAAAACTGTCCAGTGGAAAAAGGACAGCATTTTCAACAAATGGTGCTGGTTCAACTGGAAGACAACATGTAGAAGAATGAAAATTGATCCATTCTTATCCCCTTGTACAAAGCTCAAGTCTAAGTGGATAAAGGACCTCCACATAAAACCAGATACACTGAAACTAATAGAAGAGAAGGTGGGGAAAAGCCTCGAATACTTGGGCACAGGGGAAAAGTTCCTGAACAGAACTCCAATGGCATATGCTCTAAGATCGAGAATTGACAAATGGGACTTCATAAAATTGCAAAGTTTCTGTAAGGCAAAGTATTTCTGATTTCTAATCAGTGGCCTTTCTTCCCTCTTTAGAAACGTTGTCCAGAGGAGGCTAGGGGACAATGGTGGGTGTAGGGTGGGAGGAAGGAGCCTTACAAGAGGCAGGCTCAACAAATGTCTTCTACCACAGAGTCGGGGTCATAGGACACAGTATTCCCTACCTGGACATCTTTTCTCCACAATCAGCTGACTGAGACAGCCACTCTTCTAGCTACATTATCAGTAATCTTCCCAAGGGGCTCTGAAGTCCACTCTAACCATGAATCACAGCCAGGTGCATCCACTTCTGTGGGGTTGCCCTCCTGCCTTTGTTGTGACATTTTCTGGGGAGACATGAACAAAATGTTTGTTCACTCTAGGTAAGGTATCATCTCGGTAAGGTAAGATCGAAGAAATCCTTTCCCTCCAAGTCTAGCTTGGTGAACCAATGACTTAAAGCTTCCTTCTTAGAGCATGGATTGCAGGTAGCTTCACAAAGGCATCTCTTCTCCCCAGTGCTTACTGAGATCTTATTTAATCTTGGTAGAGCATGGTAAGCATCCTGAACTTTCTGAGTATTAGGAGCCTCCCACCCCTTTCCAGGATAAAAATGTTCTAGTTTTCATGATGTCTATGCTCGGTCAGTTTACAAGGAAGTTAGTTGAATTCTGAGTCCTTTGTGCTGTTCAGTAAATAGTGTTTCCTATGTAAACTCCAAGATTTGAGTTCAATCCCCAACATCCATGTAAGAAGCTGAGGATTGGGACTGGAGAGGTGGCTCAGTGGTTAAGAGCACTGGCTGCTCTTCCAGAGGTCCTGAGTTCAATTCTCAGCACTTACATGACAGCTCATGGAGCTGTCTGTAATTCTGGTTCCAGAGGATTTGACTCTCTCTTCTGACTTCTGTGGATACTGTATCTACATGGTTTATACAAATCATGTTGGCAAACACTTATACGCACTTAAAAATAGAAAAACTAAACATGATGGTGTAACTTTGTAATCTCAGTGCTGGGAAGGCAGAGACAGGAGGATCCCTAAGGCTTGCTGAATGGCCAGTCTAGTCTAATTGGAAAGGTTCCAGACCAATGAGAGACTTTGTCTGAAAAGGCTGTGGAGGTGGCTCTGTGGATAAAGCACTTGCACACAAGCATGAGAACCTGCATTCAAATCCCCAGAACCCATGCAAATCTGGGCACAGAAACATACTACTGTAATCCTTGCACTCCTAATATGTGATGGGTGGTAGAAGCAGGACGCGTCTGGGTTTTGTTGTTGTTTTGTGGGGTGTGAGGCTCTTGTGAGGAGTGAGAAGCATCTAAGCTTACCCAAGCCTTTCCATGGATGTTAGCTATATGTGCAGCAGCCACTCTGCCCTGTACACGAGAATCTGCTCATCTGTGAGAAGGGCTATTTCTGCCAGATTCCAAGATGGCTAGCAAGACGGCTGGTGCCTAGGACTGTGGAGACTTCCTTGACCCAGGACTCTGTCTGTCTGTCTGTCTGCCTGCCTACCTGTCCACCTGTCCATTTGTCTGTCCATCCATTCATCCATCTATTTATTTATTTTTAGTGTGTATTCATGTATATATGTGGGTACATATGTGCCATGGCATGAGTGTGGAGTTCAGAGACAATCAGTTCTTGTGAGAACTAGTTTTCTCCATCCTGTGGGTCTCAGAGATGAAACTCAAAGTCCTGAGTATTGACAACAAGTGTTTTTATTCCCCCAAGATGTCCTGACAACCCCTAAGGCTGGGTCTTGCTGAATGAACAAGAGATTTCCAGGCAGAAGGTGGTGGAAGACTTAAAAGCAGAGAAATAAAGGAACAAGAAGAGTTAATGGTCACTAGAAAGGGAAAAGCACCTCAGGCTACAGGCAAACATCAGTACAAAAAATGAGGCAAGCTTTAGGCTGCAAGGTGGCTGGAAGCTGATGGACCTGCAAAGCTGTATCACAGCTGAGCCACCTAAAACTGGCCAGGATCAGTACCACTCATGAGATGACCACATACTGTCATTTGCTTGGTTACCATGTCATTTCCATATCATTTGAATTACAAAGTCACCTGCTGCCATCATGTTTCTAACATAAGAATATATTTAGAAAAGCCCATTAAGTATGAAGGGAAATGCTATGGTTTGAATACAAAATGACCATGTAGACTCAAACAGTGGAACTTCCAGTCCCCTGCTGGTGCTGTGTTTGGAGAGATTGTGGAATCTTTGAATGGGCTTGAGTATTCCATGGGTTACTTGTCTTGTTGCTATGACAAGTACCTGACGAATGTCATTTAAGAATGAAGGGTTTACTTTGGCTCATGGTTTGAGGATAGAGTCCATCATGGTGGAGAAGCCATGGAGTCAGAAGGTTGAGGTGGTTGGTCACATTGCACCCTCAGTCAGGAACTTTCTCTTTTTAATTCAGCCCAGGATCCTAGCCCATGGCATGGTACAGTCCACACTTAGGGTGATCTTCCCAGTTCAATTAACCTGATCTCCCTGACAGACAGACATACCCAGAGCTTTGTCTCCTAGGGGATTCCAGACTGTCAAGTTGACAGTCACTAGTAAGCTTCCCAAGGCCTACAGTCACATTCCACATCCATCTCAAGCTTTCTGCTTCCACAATGACCAGCTACAGGTTCCCTCGACTACAGGCCCAGCCGCTCTAGAGAGGCTTGCCAAGGAAACCTCAGAAACTTACCTGGATCTTTGCTTCCTCTCTCTTCTTCTTAATTTCAAAGCGCCTCTTGTAAGTGGTCAGAAATACACAGTCCATCCCTTCAGGCCATTAGACTAAACCCCAAGAAGACAGGGCAGCAGAATCAAATCCTAAGCATGGGTTCTTGGCCTTGTTTTTTTTTTTGTTTTGTTTTTTTTTTGTTTTGTTTTTGTTTTGTTTTTTTTTGTTTTTCGAGACAGGGTTTCTCTGTATAGTCCTGGCTGTCCTGGAACTCTGTAGACCAGGCTGGCCTCGAACTCAGAAATCCTCCTGCCTCTGCCTCCCAAGTGCTGGGATTAAAGGCGTGCGTCACCACCGCCCAGTGGCCCCTCTATTCTTAATTGAGGTAGGAGGCAGCTGTGGGGAGAAGGGATCTGGAGACCTAGAAAAAATGCCTAGCCTCATCCTTGAAAGAAGACCTTACCTTGTTTGAGCTGAAACTTGTGGGGTATCTTGCTGTAGGGCCAAGCACAGGACCTGGCCCCTATGTGTACCCCCAAAGTGGGTACCGAAGCCAAGAAGGAGCAAAGTGGTCCCCCTTGCTTTCCCTTACACTCTGCAGAGCTGACCCTTCTCTACACACCAGAAGTGCCTGAGCCACACAGGGTCTCACAGCAGCTTCTGTTCGTAAGACAAACCCATGCTTGAGAGAAGCACACAGAGCCAGGCTTATCCATACACACTTGTAGATCCAGCACTTAAGGAACTCAGGGGTGTTTCTGTGAGGTCAAGTTTAGCTTTGGTTACATAGTGGGCACAGGATCTGGCAAGATTATATAACAAGACCAGGTTTCAAAACTAAAAACAAAACAAGCAAACAAAAACGCAGGGTGGGTGAAATTCAAAATCGATGACTGTGGTGATTCATACTTGTGATCCCAGAACTCAGGCTGAGGCAGGAGGATTGCTATGAGTTTGAGAGATGCTTGGGCTACAGAGTGAAGCCCTGTCTCAGAGAAAGAGAAGAGAGGGAGAGAAAGCCGCATTCCCTGGGCTCATCCCCAGACAGCAGCCCAGATGAGCACTCAACCCTTTAAAGAGGTGCAGTTGTAAATTTCCACCTTGCTATCTTCTGTTTCTTAATTTAAAGGCAGAATGACTCTATCCTCTTGGGATCAACTCCTAGAGACAAAAATTCCCCTGTAGCCTGTCTTTCCATGGCTGGCAAGGAGGACAGTTGAACGGATGTTTCTTGTCCCTGTGGTTCCTGCAGTGCTTGGCTGGTGCCCTGACCTGCTCACCCGTTTATGCTCCTTCAGGTTATGCTGATTTTAGGATTCCTGCATGACACTGGCCTCTTGTTGGACACTTGTTCTGTAAGCACAGCAGAGAGTATCTTCATCAGAGCATCTGTGGGTGCTTGCAGGAGACTGTTGACATTCCCAGTGTAAGAGGGCTGGTAAGGAGAGCCCCTGGACCCTTACCAATCCCCAATCACTTTCTCCTGCACCTGTGAGCCAGCTGCACATAGCTCTGCTTTTGGTCTTGTGATCTCTGAAGGTACTAGAACATACTGTAAAAACATTAACTGACATGAGGACCCCATTTTGTGGCTAAAAGGACATCATCATCTGTACCAGAGTGAGATGTTTTAGTAGTGTGGCTGCTTTGAGGTCACCTACACTCCTGTAACTTATCACCCATGTTCTTTAAGTAAGCCCAATAAACTCAAAGGTTCACCAAGCTGGACTCTGGTTGGCTCATACTTTGGTTTGTCATTTGTATTCTATAAGACCAGGGTAGACAGTTGTTTACATCTTTCCAGGGAAACATTCCTGCAACACTCCTCCCCTGAAGGAGCTCACAAAGAGGCATAGGAGGGAGAAAAAAAAACAAGGAAAAAATTACTTGTGTATTGGTCATTTTTCTGTTGCCGTGATAAAACTCTGTGACCAAGATAACTGAATGAAAAGAGAGTTTATTTTGGCTTCTGGTTCCAGAGGGGCAAGAGTCCATGATATCAGTGAGAGAGAAAATTGGGGGTAGTATCACATTTTGAAACCTCAAAGCCCCAACCACTAGTGACTACTTCCTATAACAAGGCTGTACCTCCTCAACCTCCCAGACAGCACTGCCAACCGGGGACCAGATGTGCAAATTCCAGAGTCAACACTCACTTAAACCACTACAACTTACCTCCAAATATGCTACATTCTGAGGTGTTAGGGGTGAGGGTTTCAACTCAGAGATTTGGGGCAGACATGACTCATCCTGTGACATAGCTTTGTTGAGACTACCAGCCTCAGAAACCTGAGTGCCAAAACAAAGGACCAGTTCTGCTGTAGGGAGGGTGGGACTTCCAAGGTTTTCCAGAGACACAAGAGGAAGCAGGGACAGTTTTGTGTTAGAAGTGGCCATGTATTGTAGTGCTATCGTTCAAATCTGGGCTTTGATGGATGAGGCTGGGCCAAGCCACTAAATGGAATATTTATCCACAGCTTGTGGGTCAGCCAGCAGAGAATGACATTGAACTCATGATCCTCCTGCCTCTAGCTCCCCAGTGCTGGGATTACAAGTGTGTGCCCCTGTGCACAGCCCTTTTCTGTCCACATCTTTTGCCCATCTGGCTCAGCTGTTGATTTTCTTGTTATAAAGAATTCTTGGTACATTGTGCATGAATATCCTTTATCTGACTGGTAATTTGCAAATATTTTCTTGTCTCTAGATGTCTTTTTATTCTCTTTAATTTTTAAAAAGTTTACATTTATTTATTTATTTATTTATTTATTTGTGTGTGTTTGTGTGTGTGTGTGTGTGTGTGTGTGTCTGTCTGTCTGTCTGTCTGTCTATCTGTCTGTCTGTGATTGAACTCAGGTCACCAGGTTTAAGCAGTAACCACCTTTACCTGCTGAGCCATCTGGCCAGCCTTGATATTATTATAAATTGTACATATAAGTTTAACTTCTGAATATTACTGCTATAAAAATATAACAGCATTTTATGTTTTCTTAAAGTCTGGTAATTGGTAAAATTCACTAATTATTTCTAATAACTATTTGGTAGGTTTTTCCATGTATATTCTTGTCTGTGAAATTGCACCTGTCATTTTTCCATTGGGATGCCTGGTGTTTTCTTTTCATACTTTTCTGTGTATCCTAAATAAAGATGACAGAAATGGCATTCGCCCTGCTCTGGAACCTGGGAGCACTGTCCTTCATCTTCTGGTACCTGCTTTGTTTGTTGCTCAGTGGGTGTTCTTTCCATTCCTACTCTGCAAAGTTAACTACAGATTGGGTTGCTTTTCTTTCGACAGAAAGAAGTTCTTTCTGCATCCCTTCAGTGGATGCTCCTCCTTTTTTTGTTTTAGTGTATTATGTGAGAGACATCACTGAGAGATGATTTTAGGTGAAAATTGCCTGGCATCCCTGAGGTAGATGCTGCTCTGTGCTCGTGCTCTGTCTTTATATATATTAATAATCACATTTTAAAAAACAATTTGGGTTTTTAAAAAGATTTATTTACTTTTTTTTTGTATGTATGTGAGTGACTTCCCTGCAACACCCTGTGCATACCTAGTGCTTTCAGAGGCCAGAAGAGAAAAATGGATACCTTGAAACTGGAATTAAAAGTAATTGTGAGTGGATGCTAGAAACCAAATCCAGATCATTGGTGTTTTTAACTGCTGAGCCATCTCTCCAGCTCCTCATGCCTTTTTTTTTTTTAAAAAAAACACGGTCTCACTATGTAGCTCTGGCTGGCCTGGAATTCACTAGGTAGACAAGGCTGAACCCTCTGAGACCTGCCTCTGCCTCTTACAGGATGGGATTAAAAACTTTTGTCTTGTCAGCTGTAGTAGCACACACCTGTGTTACAGCATTTGGAAATCTGAGGCAAGCAGAGGCCAATCTGAGATATACCACAAGAATATTTGCCTGGAAAGCATAACAAGACTCTATATCAAAAAACAATAGCTTTTCATCTAGTTCACAGGCGAAATAGGCTTGCTGGCTTCATATTGTGGACTGGAAAGTGTTCTCTGTACTATATTCTTTAGAACTGATGTTCTTTCTAAACTATTTCTAGAACTTACAAGGAGAGCCATTTGAGCCCAAGATTTCTCAGTGGAAACGTTTTAGACTTCTTTAATAAGCAAGGGCTGACTGTTCAGGTTGTCAATTTCCCCTTTGGGAAAGCTTTAGTCATTTGCTTCTTTCACAGAATTTGTCTGAGCCAGGCCTGGTGGCACAAACCTGTAATCACAGCACTCAGAAGGTGCAGACAGGAGGTCCATGATTTAAGGCCATTCTCAGTTATATAGGTATTTTGAGGAGACAGCCTAGTCTTCATGAGACCCTATTCCAAAATAAAGCAATGACAACGAAGGATTAGCTTCATTTTGCTACATTTAACTCAGTGAAAGTTGTCCCTGACATGTTTATGAGTTTGAACTCTGTGGAGCTGTAGTGATGTCTCCTTGTTCATGCCTGGTACTAATAACTTGTGTCTTCTGGCTTTTGTTCCCCATATGCCAGATGTATATTGACTTCACTTGTCTTCTCAAGATGAATGATGTGGTTGATTTCTTCTATCACTTATATATTTTCTCTCCCTACCTTTCTTACTTAAAATTAATTTTCTACAGATGTCTAAAGGAAAATGCTGCTTTCTTTTTTTTCTAATGTAGATACTTAGTGCTGTGTTTTCCCCTAAATACTGCTTCAGTCATTCTACAAGGCATTATATGCTTTATTTTATTCATTACAAAGGAATATCCTCTTTTATTTCATCATGATGTGTGGATTATTTTGTTGTATTTTGTTTTAAAACATGAAAAAGTTTCAAGATCTATTGAAAAAATATTTCCAAAGATTTTATTTTATTTTAATAAATAAATGCCTAGCCCATAAGCGTTGGCTCATTCCCTGACTAACTCTTAACTTATTTAACCATTTAAACTATTCTATGTCTACCACTTGGTTAGATACCTCTCTTGATTCCTGGTCCACTTGTTTCTTAACATCTTCCTCAGCATCTTCTTGAGTTCATCTCCCTGCTCAGTTACATCTGTCTCCTCCAGTTCTCTCCTCAGTCTATCTCCTCATCTCCTAGGTTTAACTCCCCTCTTGTCTTTCACAGTTCTCCCTGAGTTTCTCTTTTATCTCCTACTATTTCCCAGAATTCTCTCTCTCCCTGCCAGTGTCCCATCTCCTAATTTCTGTCTCAGCTAATTGGTTATCAGCTTTTTTTATTGCCAGGTAATGTTTATAAGAGGTTCTCTATACATTTCCCCCTTTTAGACCAATTAAAGGCTCGTTCTCTTGCATCAATAAATTATTGATACAATATTAAAAATTGAAAAATTTTAATATTAAATTAAAAATTATGAAACATCAGATAAGAATTACATTTACAATGTCTGGTTCATTCGCATTTGGCGACTCTGGAAAAAGTACTCTATTATCTATCTATCTTGATGAGTTAGAGTTCTGTACTTAAATCATTTTCTATCATAACTTATAACATTTTTCTAAATCCTAAAAATTTAAGCTTGATTGTGAGACTATCTAGTCTTCAACCCCATCAGAGATCGAGAAGGAATAAATATTACCAGAGAATACAGAAGTATAGAGCAAGCAGCTTCCAAAATTGTTGAAATGACAGAGAAAGCTGGCTTCCTGGACAGTCCCCCAAATGTCTCTGAATCATAGGAGCATCATCTTCAGCCTTCTGGTCCAGTATACAACAGACTTTTTTTGTGAAGCAGGAATTATGATGGACTCACCTACCTTGTCCTCTTGGTCCTTGCAGAGCTTGGCAGTCATCGACCTTCCTGAATCTTGTTCATTCATTTTGGACATTATTTTGTCCACAATGGATGCAAGGGCATTTCAAATATTTTACTTTACTTTCAGTTGTGTGTATATGAGCGTGTCTGTGTGTGGGTATGCTAGTGAGTATAGAGCCCAAGGAGGCCACAAAAGGGTTACAAACAATTGTGAGCTACCTGTTATGGGTGCTGTGAACAGAGCTCAGGTCCTTTGCAAGAGCAGCAAACACTCTCAACCTCTGAGCCATCTCTTGCACCCCTAGACTTCTCTTCTCTTATGCTCTGGTTTCTAGTTTAGTTCCATTTTTACCAGAAAGCATACTTTTTATTATTTTAATAAATTCAGACTTGTTTTCTGATCTAAAATATAGCCTATTTGTGTAAATGTTTGATATGCAACTTACTTACATATTCTGTTGTTGTCGAATGTATAATGACTTTTGTAAAATAAATATTAATTGGGTGATAGAGTCTTTTACACCCTCACTACATTTTTTTTTTGAATACTAAGAGAGGGATGTAAAGATCTCCAGGTATAATTTGGTATTTGTTTTATTTCTTACAGTTCCATTTTGGCTTCAAGTATATTTTAGCTCTGAAACTGGTGTGTAAACTTCCAGGATTTTTATCTTCTTTTATGAAATGACCTACATACCTCTGGGAAGGTCCCTGTTTCCTTCCTGAGACCCTTCTACAATATCCTGACAGCTATGTGGTCTCTTGTTCTGACTGGCAGTGGAGAAGCTTTTGCTGCTCCTCCTGAGCACAGGGTGTAAGTCCATTTCTTTCTGGAAGCAGCCGCATGAGATGCCTGTATCGATGTGTCCTGAGTCTCGGAGTCTCTGCAGCCCTCTGTTGCTTGTTCTCTGTGCAGATTTCTCTTCCCTGGTTCTGTTCACTGAAAATTCAAGCCTTTTTGCTTTCCTCAGCTTAGGGGGCCCTGGTCTTTGCCTCAGTTCCCCTTCTTTGTGCTGCAGCCCAGAAACTTTCCTAACAGTAAACAGAGACAACTACAGGGTTCTCATCACTTGCTGCTTGTCTCACAGGGTGAGCTGACTTTCCTCCCTTGGTACCTGATGCCCTGAAAACTGCTGCCTAACCCATTTTTCTGGATTAAAAATAAAAGTATGCAAGTTGTTCTCTAAACATCTGGTTTGTTACTTCTCCCTGCTGCACAGCGTCCCATAGTGAATATCCATCACCGTTTGCTTATTCATTTCTCTAAAGAGGAATAATTAAGCTACCAACTCCTGCTACACAAACAACTGTGCAACAGCCAGTCTGAAGTGTGTTCCCCTGTGAGTCCCGGTGAGAGTGTTTACCAAACAGACTCCAAGGAAACTCATCAGGGGTGTCTTTTGACTTCCTTAAGCAAGCCTGTACCATGTCTCAGAGATCCTATACCGTCTGTCTCCCATCCAGTGCTTTCCCTCTCCATGGCAATCACCTGCACTTGCTACCCCCTTTTCTAATTGTTATTCTGATAAACACAAGTGGAATCTCACTGTTGTTTAATTTCTTTTCCTATCGGTGAGTTTAAGAGCCCCTTGATGTATCTGGGAAGCATTTGGGATTTACCTTTATGCTTTTAATTTACAAGAGAGATTCATTTAACTATAGTTTCTTTATTCCTTTTGATATTTAGTAGTTATTTATATGTTGCACGAATATGAATCATTTATTGGATTTGGACATTGCAGACATTTCATCTTCCATCTGTCACCCTCAGCTTGGTGCAAATGACCCCAAACTCCTCAGGGCTGTGTTGCCCAGTCACTGAGATGATGGCTGTGACTGAGAGCAATGTCTGGAAGACATTAAGTATTCAAACACATCATGTAACATTTTCAGCGTTCAAGAAGTCCACTGATCTAGGCAAAGAGTCACAAGCCTATAATCCCAGCTGCACTGGGAAGGCTGAGGATCTTGGGCACAAGATCAGCCTGGACTACATACTGAGAACCTGTCTTTAAAAACAGCAGCCGCAACAACAAAAATAATGCAACCTAAAGATATGCAGGAAACGTAGCTGGGCTCTCTGAATCCTTACAATATCCCATGAACATGAAGGCACCTGTGCCATTGTGAGCCTAGGTTAGAAACAAAAGACTGAGACAGAATATACTCCTGTGGGAAACACAGAAGACCATCTCCTTGAATATGAGGCTCTGAGCACTGGCATCAGATGCCTAAGACAATTCACAGGAGCTACTCAAGTTCAAGTTGTAATTCATTACAGAGTCTACACTAAGGACAAAGATGCATTTGGCTGGATTCCTGGCCTTCACCATACCCCCTTTTATAGTTTTCCTGCCAAAGACACCATCTCTGCTCACCATGATGGGAGAGTATCATCCTTGGTCGTCAGGATAAGGAGATATTCTCCTTGCTCACCTGAATGATATGATGGCCTGCCTCTTCCCTGTTCACCTTGTGAGAAAGTCTTTTTTTTTTTTTCCAAATCAACAATGGCTAGCCCATAAGGGTCTATAGTCTACAAACTTGCCCATTTTGTGAAACTCTTGTGCACATCCCTGTTCATCTAGGATGCCCACATTCCTGAAACTTGACTCTATCACACCCTTTCCCTTCATGCTAATAGTGAATTAGCTAATTATGTCAGCCTGTGAGGTTGAGCAATTCACCAGTGGGGTGAGACACAGTCACTACTTGGGTTAGGATAAAAACAAGGTGAGCTTCCTGCCCAAAGTGTGCTTGCTCATCTGGTTTGGGTCTTGATGCATGCTTTTGGAGAAATAAAAATTACCTTGCCAAATTTACTTTCACTTGGTTCACCTGTTTCTTTGTAAGACACCAAGAATATCCTTTTCCAACAATCTGTAACGGGCAACACCTTCCCTGCTCACTTGGATGGGGTAGGATTTTAGTGGTTCATCTAAACAGAACATCCCACTCATCAGGATGAGAAGACACGTCCCTTATCACTTAGGGCTACATTTTTGTTTACATCTCCTGAGAATCTGTCGTAATATAATCACTGTGCCTGTGATGGCTCCTAATGTCCTTCCCTAAGTTGGAAACTGCCTTTATGGCCCACTTGGCTTGATTTTCCTCTCCTTGAGTGCAACCTTTTCATGTACAACATAGTATTGTGTGCCCTCTCAGGCTGCCTTAGTCTGCTGGGCACCTCTCTGCTATGCTTGGCTTACTAAGTGACTCCACAGCACACCTGTTGTTTCCCAACACTTCAGCACTTGCTCAAGCTTTCCCAAGTGAGTCACCGCATGGGTGACTTCCTGATCATCATTTGGCAAACATAATACAGGTATTGAATTCAGCAGTAGTTATTGGACCAACTGTATTAGGAATTATTGTTCTATTTTTTTAATTAAAACATTTATTTGTGTGTATATATATATATGTGTGTGTGTGTGTGTGTGTGTGTGTATGTATATATATATACATACACACACAAATTATATATAACCTCCTGTCATATATAATATAACCTTTTAAGGTTATATACGTAAATATTTTTATATTTCCAATAAATATAAGTTGTTTGAGAAATTGAATTTTCTAGAGCAGTTTGCAGAGAACTGTCCAATTTCGAACGCGAGTCTTCCACAATGACTTCCTCAACTTAAACTTTAAGCCAAAATAGTTTCTTTCTTCTATTAAATTGTTTTTGTCATGTTCTTGTCACAACAATGAGAAAAAATAAAATGCATATTAATTATATTTAGAAAAAACTCATAGTGGTTGCCCTATATTTCATGTTAAATAAATATTTACAGCTAACAGAACACAGCATCACAGGCAGTATAAACTCAATAAGAAAAATAACTCTAATGCTTCTCCCTGATCCTGGACAGGTTCAATCTGCACGGTCTCCATTTATCAAAACCATGGATAGGCTGAAATCCTAAAAGATGTTGTCATGAGTGAATTTGAATAAACTTACCTGCCATGCTTCTGGCTTTGTTTGGTCTTGTCTTTTTTCTTTTCCTTTTCTTCCTTCCTTCCTTCCTTCCTTCCTGACCAGGCTGACCTCGAACTCACAATCCTTCTCAAGGATATTTTCCCAAGAACCAGAATTACTAGTGTATATCACCAGAACTGGCAACTTTTACCTAAATTAAAGATTTATTTATTTACTATTTTATGTATTTGAGTGATCTATCTCCATGTACACCTGCATACGACAAGAGGGTGTCAGATCACATTTTAGATGGTTGTGAGCCACCATGTGGTTGCTGGGAATTGAACTTAGAATCTCTGGAATAGCAGTCAGTGCTCTTAATCACTGAGTAATCTCTTCAGCCCCCTCTTACCTAAGTCAAATGTCAACTAAAAATGAGGAAAATTGACATTTTTATTTTGCCTTCACTAGTTTCTTCTCTGGTGTTCTTCCTTTATATGGGTCTGAGTTACTGACTTTATCACTAACCCCATCAAAAGAGTTTGCTTTAGTAACTTGGGGCAGGGAACATATTTCAGTTGGTATAGTGCTTGTCTCCCATGCATACAAACCAGTTTTAGATTCCAGCACTTCAAAACTCAACTAAACTAAGCTAAAAGGAGAATGAAGAACTTCTTTCAGTGTTCCTGGCAGGGTGGGTCCATTGTGTGCGTTCCTATTCCTTTGTGAGGATTTTTAAGGACACAGTCAACCCCAGCATGGAGGTTGATATGTCTCTCGACATTTCACTCCATATCACTGTCTTATTTGTACAATTTCTGAAACAGAGCTGTAAATAATTATCGTCTTTGCTTTCTGTGTGAAATATTTCTCTCTTTCAAGAATTTTAGAAACTGTCTTGTTGATTTTGTTTTATGTTTATCCTGCCTAGTGTTTCCTGAGTTTCCTGTGCCTTTCATTTGACATCTAACAGTAATTTGGGGGTATTCTGAGCCATATGTTTCAGATGTTGGTTCAATTCCTCTCTTTATTTACTCATCTCTTGGTACTCTTGTCACAAGTACTCACACCTTCTCAGTTGCCCACACAGCTCTCTGTTCATCTCCTCTGTTCTAGTCAGGCCCTGCTGCTCTGCTTTTCCAACTTAGACGTCTCTATCAATACATCGTGGAGGTCAGAGCTCCTTTTCCTGGCTACGTCTAGTCTACAAATGAGCTCACAAGGGCAATCTTCATCTTCATGACATTTTTTTCCCCTCTGTGTGTCACTTTCTTTTGATTCTTTTTCATCTCACTGTCTACCTTTTCCACCTCTCTCTCAGGTTTCCTGATGTTCTGTAATAGCCCTGAGAGTATTATCCATAGTTATTTTGAATTCTCATTCTGATTGTTCCTAGTGTATCTAAGTCTGGCTTTGGTGTTCCACTCCACCCTCCACAGAGATGTTTTCTGCTCTTTGCTGTACCCTGTAATCTTCTGTGGAAAAGCTGACTTAATGTATTGAGGGAAAGGGCCCATTGCCAAGAGGCATCTCCTCAGAGCTTCTTGGATTTCCACACAACTTCAGGTTGTATGAGACAGACAGATCTGAAATTGAGTGTCTCCTTTCTAGAGTGAGAAACTAGGCAGAGCAGGGTCTGTACCCAGATCCGCTGGAGTGATAACACTCTGGTTTGATTGATGCTGGTAAACTTGTCTCTCTTGAGGGTAGGCCTTCTTAAGAAAAGCAGAGCATGTGGCACAGGTCACAACAGTCTCCTTTGCTGCCTACTTTGCATTCCCGGGAGGTGTTTCTTAGATCTTCCCTGAAAGGGTTTGGTAGAACCTTGGAGCTGAGTCTCACAAAACATGCAGCTTCACACTGGGTCCTTTTGGCATGCTGAGTCTCTTGCACTTCATCAGCTAGGTGCCAGGTTGTTCTACTGTGCCGTCTGCTTCGCTGAATTAGTGATTCTTTGTTTTCTTCTGTCTGTCTCTCTAATTTATCTGGAAGGGGCATTTGCCCCGTGACCTCAATTCTCTGACAGATCCTTAGATCTGCCCATTTTTCTAGGTGTTTTATCAGCATATAACTTGTGGTTACTAGGACGGAGTGTCCCCATTAATTATCTTTTTGAGCATGCCATCTGTTCCCTACTGGGATCCCGACTAACACAGTAATTGGTAGCAGAAGTGGTCCCAGGAAACAGACTTTTGGAGTGGGATTCTAGTACAGAGTGATGAGCACATGGATGTACTCCTTGCTGGGGTGAGTGAAACATTGGGAGTTGGTATCACAAGGCGACAAACTCCCTTCAGTGATGCAAAAGATTCGCCATAAGCAGAAGGATAATCAATTGAGTAGATAAAGGCTAAGGCACTTAGTTGTTATGACAGAAGATGTCTATTGAAGAGAATGGGCCACTTGTGTCATTTCTGAGAGCTGTACACACTGGACTTGGCATTTCCAGCCTTGGGTATGCCAAAGCCCTCTGGCCAAAGACTTTCAAGAGCACACCTCCAGCTGAACAAGGCAGGGTCATGGCTGGCTTGTGTGCAGGAGAACTCAGATCATGGAAACTGCAGAGTGGCTTTAAGAGGGCAGCATAGTGAGCTGACAAGGTGGTAAAGGTGACTGCTTCCAAGTATAGCCTGAGTTTGATCCCCAGGATCGTTGTGGTGGAAGAAGATAACCAATTCCCATAAGTTGTCCTGACACATGTACACATGCAGTATGGCAAGCATATACACACAGACAGACAGACACTACTGCGGGACAAATTTTCCCTTGGGAGATCACACACACACACACCTATCTCTGCTTGCACCAGAAAAAGGACCCAATAGAGATCACAGTTACAATTGAACCAAAGTCCAATTTGGTGAACTGATGAGCTTTTATTGAGGTTACTTACAGCAATATAGGTGATGGATTACTTACAAGGATCAAAGGTGACTCAAAATCAATTGCATCACTGAAAAGCCCACCCCAACACAAAGGATGCAGTCTTGGAGCTCTCTGCACAACTTGCAGGTGGATCAACAGTCCCAGAATCCTCTTCTCTCTCTACTGCAGCTCAGCTGGTAAGAGTCTTTTCTCCCAGAAGTTACGTTGTCTTTTCATTCTGCTGGGGATGAACTGTAAGAATAAAATTTCTATTTTCCCAGATAAAGGATCTAGATATAGGACCTCCTAAGGCACTTGGGAGAGTGTTTTAATTCTTAAGACTGTCACACAACAGCATGCAAGTGCACGCACAAAATAATTAAAATATAAAAAATAACAAAAGTATGAAAACTTTTTTTTCTGTCAAAAGTAGTCAGCCCAATAGAAGTTATCTGCTTCTCAGAATTCCCCTTTTCTCCTTTGAACTTATTAGCTAATTGCATCATAAAGTGAGGTTGAGCTTCCACCAATGGAATAATCCTCAAGTCAAGAAAGAATAAAAGACAGAAGCCATTTTGGTAAGTGCGTTCAGTATCCCTGTTTGGGTTCTGGCACGCTCTTTTTTCAAAAAGAAATCACCTTGCCAAATTCTTTCACTCTGTTCATGTGTTCCTTTGTGTAACACCAAGATTGTTCTTTTCCCAATAAAAAAAAAAGACAGCACAGGTACATATGGGAGAGGGTTTGGGAAGTGGAATTTGTCTGGATTGGATGATGCTAGGGAGAAGAGGCAAGTCTGTTACTAGACTTCTAGAAATTCTTGTGTAGATGGAACATTATGGAACTGAGGCTAGTCTGGTCCCATGGCAGTCATACTAGGTAGGATTGGAGGCCTGCTTATTTGGCTTAGATGGTGTCCTAATTGCTTTCTATTACTTGATAAACACCATGACCAAAAGCAACCTGAGAAGGAAAGAGCTTTGGCTTACATGTCCCAATCATATTCAAACACTGAGGAAATCCAAGTCAGGAACTCAAGCAGAGCAGGGATCTATGAGGCAAAAAATGAATCAGCAGGCATGGAGAAACACTGCTAACTGGCTTGCTTTCCAGGGCTTGCTAAGTTTGCTTTCTTATCCAACCCAGTACTTACCCACAATAGGCTGCCCCCTCCCACACACTATCAACAATTAATCAAGAAAATGTCCTACAAGGCCGGGCGGTGGTGGCGCACGCCTTTAATCCCAGCACTCGGGAGGCAGAGGCAGGCGGCTTTCTGAGTTCGAGGCCAGCCTGGTCTACAGAGTGAGTTCCAGGACAGCCCGGGCTATACAGAGAAACCCTGTCTCGAAAAACCAAAAAAAAAAAAAAAAAAAAAAAAAAAAAAAAAAAAAAAAAAAAAAAGAAAATGTCCTACAGATTTGCCTCTAGGCCAATCTGATGGAAGTATTTTTTCAGTTGGGGATCTTTCTTCCCAGATGACTTTAGCTTCTGTCAAGTTGACAAACAACAAACACAACAACTACAATCACAAAACCCACCAGCACAAACAGTATTCCGACTGATTGTTTTCATGTGATTACCTCATGTTCACACAGTGGCTTTGCTCAGCTAACCTGTTCGTGGCAGGCTATGTGCCCAAAGCGACCACATATTGTGTCGAATCCTGGATTTTGGGGCTGTGCCCTAGGTAACTCCACTTACAATCAGCATTTAACTCCATTTTGAGTTCAAATGGACAGGAGAACTCTTCACTTGTTGAGCACACAGAAAATACTACCTATAACACAGACTGAAAAATCACTTGTTTGTGCAAGTAAAAGACTATCACCTATGAATTTATCAAAGTAGATTGTGAACACATGGGTGTATTAAAATAGCATTAAAGAGAACTGGAGAGGTGTATCAGTGGTTGATTAGAGAGAACTGGAGAGATAGATGTATCAGTGGTTGAAGAGCACTGGCTCTTTCAGAGAATCAGGGCTCTATTCCCAGCACCCATACTACGGCTCACAACTGTCTGTAACTCCTGTAATACCAGGAGATCCATCCAGTGCCTTTTTCTGGCCTTCTCAGGAACCAGGCATACATGTGGTGCACAGACATACATGCAGGCAAACACACACACACACACTTAAAAAAAAACAGAGCCTGTAGACTTATTGAATATTCTAGACTAACAAAAGATGCGTCCCTCATCCCCTTGTTGGAAATAAGATAATACAAACTCAAGATGTGAAAATAAAGCAGTTGTTTGGAACCTCAAAGCCTGGATCAAATAGCCCATTTCTTCCACCTCCTAAATGTTCTGCAATCTTCCAAAACAGGCCTACTAATTGGGGACCAAATGTCTAAGCACATGAGCCCATGGAGAGAATTTCACAATGGGTATGTGGATAATTATGTTACTTCCAACTTTTTCTTTCTTTTAGTTTTTACTCTTTTTTCTTGTAAATTTGTCAAGGTTTTTTAATAAATTGAGATTAGCAACCCTGTCAGATACAAAGGAAGTGTTTTGTTACTTTTAAAATTATTGAGACAGAACTTATATACATGACAATGCACAAATCACATCTTCTACATACATTTATGCAACTACTACCAGTTATAAGATGATTGGATCTTACAGTATGGAAACAGAAGAAAGGGGACCAAACCTTGTATGGTGAACAACACAGGCAAAGCTTTGTTGAGACTTCAACTCATGAGCAAAGGGACTTAATGCCAGTTGAAAAGGTGACCAGGCTGCTAACTTAACTAAGGTATCAGCAGGCTTTTATTAATTTTTTTTTTCTGGGAAAGACTAAAGTTTTGGTCATTTTTCCTTGTCCATAGGCATTTTTTCTTTCTTGTGAAAAAGTATTCTGGCATTCAAGTCTACTGAGTTGACTTAATCTAGGAAATTTTAATTTAAAATTTAAATTAAAATTTTAATTTTATGTTTAGAACTGGCATCAGTGTCTCGCTTAAATATTCTGGCCTTGTGATTTGGTCTGAGCCTTAAGAGGTCATAGAACCTCAGATAATTAAGTCACTATGCTTGGCAAGAAGAAGCACATACCAGCTCCAATGTTCAAGTTAGCCCTGTAGTCTTGGACATAACTGCTTTTCACCCTTTGCTTTGTAGCCCAGGCTGGCCTCAATTTCACAGTCTAGCTCCTGTTTCAGCTTCCTAATTGTCAGGATTATGGGATTGTGCCACTGTACCCAGCAACAACACATTTCTCAGAGTTTCTATGTCTTCACGCAGAGCTGAGTAGGATCTTGTAGCAGTTGAGCCATAGGCTCATATTGGACTAGTTGATCCTCAGCTGGTGTATTTGAGAAGGGTTAGGAGGTGTGGCCTTGTTGGAGGAGGTATGTCACTGCTGAAAGACTTTGAGGTTTCAAAAGACTGATACTATTCCAATATGCTCTCTGTCTCCTGCTTGCCTCTCAGTGGTTGCTCCAGCCACCTGCTATCCCTGCTCCACCATCATGGACTCTAACCTTCTGAAACCATAAGTCTAAAACAAACTCTTCTGTAAGTTACCTTGGTCTTATCATATCAATAGAAAAGTACTACAAATCTGAGTCAAGGGTGAAGGCAGCAAAGGGGACAAATACAAGATGATGAACACAGAGTTGCTAAGCCTTTCATCCATAAATATCTTTCTGCTGAGTAGAGTCAATATTAATAGCAGAGCTAGTTTTCTAGTTTCTGCAAAGTAACCTAGGCAAATTTTATCATAGCCCACCTGTAACAGAGTTTCTATCTGCAGCAAATCTAGTGGAAACAAGTACGACTATGTCCAGCCATGTGACTCCACCCTTTAGAGAGATTTAAGTCAAGGAAGAGGAAATGCTGTGACTCTTCTCTGACAGACTGTGTCAGACTTTGAACTGACTTCAGAGACTTACTGAAGCATTTTAGGAGATAAAGTTTTTCCTTGGGAACAATTCCCCCTTGATTTTGTTGTTGTTGGTGGTGGTGGTGTGTATGTGTGTGTGTGTATTTAAACCTGCTTAATATTGAAGGATTTGGGATCCATCTGAGGCCATATGTGTAGACATCTCAAACTCAATCAACTTTATCTGGTCTTAGTCACAAGGGGTTCCTATTCTGCTATCCAGATATAATTTTATACAACAGGTTGTCTCCTGCATGTTTAGACACAAGTCACAGGTTTTGCCTATAACCAAGAGGAAAGGATTGTGCGGGAATGTGGATACCAGGAGAGATCAGGAGTCTCTTTAAAACTCTGTCTGCCACAATGGATTGAATCTTTTGTGTCTTATCTTTATCAGCATAGAGATGACAGTTTGGGCAACACGAGCTAGAGACCAGTGAGTACTGGATAGACCAGTGTCCAGGAACAGAGCCCAGATGCAGTCCCATGTTATGTTAAAGCACAGACTGTCACTGGAGTTGGAAGATGTGATCTTAAACACAAGAGAACACGGTGTAAGTGAGGAAATATTCTAGGAGTAATGACAGTACCAAGTCTATTGCAGCACAAGTAAAAAGGGACCTACAGATTGGTGACCACCATAGGCTCAACTCCTTATAGGAACTACCCTGAGTCTATCTAGCCAAAGATTCTTCTGAAGAGAGTGCTTTGAAAAGGCAAGAGTGGGTGGCCTGGGTTTCCTAGGGACATATCTTCATCTCTTCCATTCATTTAGCAAATCCAAGGCCGGTGGAAATGTTCCGGCCCACTCTTGTCTCTCCTTCAGCTTGGTTTCTTTTTTTAAATTTTAAATATAAATGTTCTCCCTCCCACAGAATTTTGAGGTAATTCAAGAGCTTGAGTGTAGCTGGTTCTTCTGCCATCTGTTTTTTCCTCAAGCTGCCAAACATCAGTTTCTCCCAGTGGATCAGGCACCTGTAGGCAGCGGTAACACAGGTATCTCCAGCTAGGTGACCAGCCGCTGTGGCGACTCAACCGAGTTAAGATGAACGTCACTGTTCAAGGTGCGTGCTGCTGGGTAAGCAGGCTTCTGCCCGCAAGGGAGCGTTTAGGTTTAGGCATGCGCAGACAGTCTGACAGCCATTTTACGGGGCTAATGAGCGCCAGAAGGGAACCACTGCGCAGGCGCATAGGGGAGACACTACCCGCGTCCCCCTGAGCCAGGAGCACGCGTGCGCGGATTAGCCGGAAGGGGCGGGGTCAGCTATTGCCAAGTGCTGTGCTTTGGGAACGCCGGGGTGGGGCGAGGCGGGGCGACTGTCAGCTGACTGAGGAGCCGACTGCCTCGCGGGACAACGGTCGGCCACGCAGGTTGTGGTGGGAGCGGAAGAGCTCTCCCGGCGGGTTACTGTGCAGTCGGCGAGGCAGAGGGCCGCCGCAGCACCATGGCGACCACCGTCAGCACGCAGCGCGGGCCGGTGAGTCCTTTGAGCCAGAGCCTGGCTGGGGCAGCGGAGCCTGGGGTCGGACTCCTCAGTCTCTCGCGGGACCCCTCGCAGGTTGCTATGCCGTCCGGGGCTTCACGGGTCCTACCTTTGGGTACTCATACGGAGTAGCGACTCTCGTTCTTCGGGCCTCTCCGGTGGAGGAAGGCAGAACTTGATGGTTCCCGCGATGTCCACGGGCCCTGAAGCTCCTGGCCCCCTTTATGGAGAGGGGTCCTGACTCCCGTGTTCATCCTGGGTGGAGGCCCTGAATCTCACAGTCCTCTACACAGAGGAAGCCTTACCCTATTCGTCCCCAGATGGAGTGGGACCCCGACTCCCCTTAGTTCGTCAGATAGAAAGGCCCCTGAACCCCTTACTTTCTCAGATCTATCACCCACTTGGTCTCCCAGATGGACTCGAGCTCTGACTCTTGTTCTTCCAAATGGAGAGTGGTCCTGACCGCATTAATTTCCCAAACTGAGAGGAGCCTTGGCTTCCGTGGTCTCTCAGAGGAGTGGAGCCAGACACCATTGGTCCCCAAAAGGAGAGAGATCCTGGTCTCCTTGGTTTCAAAAATGGTCAAAGATCCCACTTTGTAGTCAGTCCTTAGTTGTGACAGTTTCTAACATCTATAGAAATAGAGAACTATCTCTTGAGCTCCGTTAGTGGCTACGTTTTCAAGCCTCAATTTCTTCGTTTATAAATGAGGAAAAGGGAGCAGAGAACTTGGAAGATCCAACAGAGTTGTCTCTTCAGGATTGCCTTGGGTTCTATGATACTACCTGTTTCACCTCCCCTAGTGTGGATGTCCTCCCAGTAGCTTCCTGAGACTGATGTGGGTGGGACGTTGTAACAGTGGCTTTGTGTAGTAGGATACAGTTCTGATGAGTACTACCGTGTCTTTTCCCCTGAAGTTAATATTGAATTTAGCCTGTAAAGCCTATGGCCAGGATTTCCTCACCCTGACAGCTTTTAACCTACTGGTGTGTGTGTGTGTAAAACAGATGAAGAAAGCCCCAGGCTTGATTCGATCTTTTTTGGAGGGCTTTTGAAGCCAGAGCTCCTGACCCACTATCAAACTTGGATGGAGCTTTCTTGAGTTGGAGTTACCTTCATGTTCAGCAACCCTTCTTCATCCTCACTGTGTCTCAGCAAACTATAGAAGATTGATGGTGGCTGCCCGAGGAGAAATGGAGCAGAGCTTTGCCCTTTTCATATCCCTGCCAAGTGGACACATGGCCAAGGAGGGTGGACCCTTTGTTACTGTGTGGTCTGAGAATGTCCTTACTTCCTGTGGTACGGGCTGAGTTTGAATTCATCTGATGGTGAGCTCCATGTCTGTCATGAGCAAGAAGCTATCTTTCCCTGTTGCTTAGAGAAACTCTGGTGTTGTGCAGAGCTGGAATAACCTACACAGTGATGAGTAATTGGGAGTGTCAGATGATGTTCGTACTAGCAGAATCTCAAGAGTCAAATCCTGATGTTTGATCTTTCTGCTTGCCCAGTTTTCTAGGGATAACATAGTCACAGAAGTACAGCACAGACAGCTGAGTGGTTTTAGGAGCACTCTTGATGACTTGTAACTTTGGGCTGTAAGGACTTGTCATAAGTGACTGGTATCTCAAGCTTCACTTTGATCTGCATGACTTCATCGTAGTATTAGTGGCCACAATATCTAGAACAACCAGACATTGAGCCACAGGTGTGGAGCACAGGGACACAGCCATGCATAGTAACTTCTGTAAGCCAGAGAATGACAGTCACCATCAGATCTGTGGGTCTCTCCAGTGAAACCAGAAAGGTATGGACTTGATGTGGGAGGACTGCATGGCCCATGGCCAGGGTCTCTGTAGAATAGAAGGCCTTGAACTTCATCTGGGAAGTGCTGTTTCTTAGAGTGCAGACCTTTTTTAGTTTTCAGCTTTTCACTGGCTGCTTCACCTGCAATGATATACCCATCTACCTCTGGATTCACTAATATTTGCAAAGGCTTTTAGCCAGTTGTCAAGGTCTAGTAGAACTGCCAGAGAGTGGTATGCTTCTCTGCTACTTATGTCATGTCAGGGTTGTATGAACCCTGTGTGAATGGAGTGCTGCTTCCAAACAGATGAAGTGTGTGCGTTTGGTCAGTGCTGGGTCCTGCAAGCAGCCTTCTTTGTGTAGTCCCAGCAGGGGTTAGGCCATGCCTAGTGTCTCCAACCCAGGAGCCTGGACTTAGGCTTGGACAGTTGACTCTGTAGCTGACCTCTGACTAGTGGGAAAGGACTGACAAGAGTGTCTTATAAAAGACACTCTTATAAAAGGCAGAGGACAATCTCATCTGGGCGAGGAGGGCTCTCTATCCTTGGTTGAGGTTTTAAGTGGGAAGGTATGAGGACAGTTAGCCACTACCTACATGTTATTGAAGGAGTACGTTCTTCCCCAGAATAAGTGGTCTTTTACATTTTTAGACTTTAGGGTTTCTTTTGGTTTTGTTTTTGTAAATAGCTACCACAGGGCACTGCACCCTATGCTATATCCATATCACTTTGAAAGTGCTGGTATTTTGAAATTACCAACCCTTTTTGCTACCCAGTTCACAAACCCATTCCTTCCCTACAGTGAGTGACTTGTAGGGATACATGCAGGAGGTCTTGCTGCCTGGAGGCTGCACCAGATGTAGGGGTGTCATTTTGAAGGTCCTCCTTTATAAGATGTGTTGCATAGAGTCCCACAGGTACTGACTTGTCCTGCTTGAGATGCTGGTTAACCAGAGAGCTTTGCCCCTCCTCATTCTATGGGTGGTCCTTAGTGCCCATGCCTAGCTGAGCCAATGACTTGATTAGTGATGGCAAAGTGATTTTTTTTAATTTTTAGATTACTGTATGTGTATGAGTATTTTGACTGTGTACATGTATGTATTACCATGTACATTCTTGGGGCCCATGGAGGTCAGAAGAGGAAGTTAAGATTCCCCAGAACTGAAGATACATATGGTTGTGAACCATGTAGGTGCTGGGAATTGAACCCAGGTCCTCTAGAAGAGCAGCCACAGCACTTAACCACTGAAACATCTCTCTAGGCCCAAAAGAGTCTTTTTGTTTGTTTGTTTGTTTTTTTTTGAGACAGGGTTTCTCTGTGTAGTCTTGGCTGTCCTGGAACTCACTCTGTAGACCAGGCTGGCCTCGAACTCAGAAATCCTCCTGCCTCTGCCTCCCAAGTGCTGGGATTAAAGGCGTGCGCCACTACTGCCTGGCAAAAGTCATTTTTTTAATTTGTTCATATGTTCTGTACTTGGTAACTGGATTTGTTGTTAAAGATAAGCTTTTCTCATCACCCAGAGGAGCCTGGATTGTCCTTAAACAGTTTCTAAAGTAAGGTAAAATGTAGGTTTCTAATTGTCTAGTAATGGAGAAGGGAGTTCAGTTCTTTAGGGTCTATGTCAGCTTGCTTGCCTTATTTATTTATTTATTTATTTATTTATTTATTTATGTTACTACATACCTGTAGTTTTCAAACCTCCTGTGTGAGTTAGCATCCTCTTGTCTATGCATCTTCACAGGGCAGAACCTGAGCAAGAGGTTGTGCTCCCCAGCTGGCCACTAGGCCTATGTCTCTGGGTCCTTGAGAATGTCTGCTCTGGATTCTGAGGTGAGGCTATACCTGAGTATAAGTCTAACAATCTTGCATCAGGCTGTGGTGACCAGATAGTGACCTCTACTGGCTTCTTGCCTTTACTTTATGTGGTTTTGTGATTACTCCGCTTTTCCTTTTAGAAAGTATTTACAGGACTTTTCTTTCTTTTTCGTTTATGTTTTGACTTTACATTTAATCCAACATTTATGTTTAGGAGGGTTCTACCCACAGCAACATATAGCTGTATCTTTAAAAGTCAAATCTAAGAAGTACAAGTTTCTATTGGAACCTATTTTGTTTTATATGACATAAATATATACACATTTAACACCTTAAGGCTTCTGTTTGTTTCTATTCTTGCTTTGATTCATAAAATAGAGTTTTTAATGTATGTAATTAGTAGTAATCACGTTTTTTTAATGTATGTAATCAGTAGTAAATTCTTTATCAGTTTGGTAAATGTACAGTTTATTTCTTTTCTCTTGGGAGTTTCCCTAGGAATTTTAACACACAGTCTTGCAGATTTGAAGTTGATTGCATCTCTGTCTTCCCCAGTCTGTGCAAAGACCATAGTTGGTGGTGCCTCAGTGGTCCCATCCCACCTGGTAGTGATGTGCCATGTTTGATGGTTCTCCCTTCCTTTGAGCAGCAGTATTTTTATGTCAGTGCTTGTTCAGATCTGAGATGTGTAATTTTCTTCCTCATCCTCTTTGTGTCTGTTTGTCAGGATCCCTTTGCTGAGCTTTCAAGTTCCTCTTTTAGAACTCTTCACTGTAGTTCCTGAGGGCTCTGTGTAGAGTGGCAGCAGGCAGTGGTACTCAGTCCACTGCATGCCTGCCCTGCTATCATCCCAGTCACTTCTTTACTAGTCTTCCATTCTTTGGAGTTTCAGTGTAAACCACTGAACACCTTTAAGTGCACTTTCCGTCCTAACTGAGGGCCAATCACCATATACAGAACTGTTGTCGAGGCTCACAAGGATGTGCCAGATTTATGCATAGAGAGTGCAACAGGCCCAGCTCATGGGAAATGCCATGAACTAGTAGGATTCTAGGTTCTTATGAATTATTTTTCATTTTTCAGAAAACATATTTTTGTGATCAAATCCTTTTCAGATACTATTCTGCTTTGACACCAGAGAGGCAGTAGAGCTGGGTACAGGTGGGTTGTGCAGTTGGCAGGTACCTATTGAAGGCAGATGGGACTAGCTGTGGTGACTGTGGGGAGATACAGTAGCAGCTAGTTTTGTGCATAAGAATCCCTGTGATCACTGGCTCTGGAAGCCTGTCCTGGCCTTGGCATCAGGCAACAGATTCACCTCTGCCCCGCTGCCACAGATACTCTAAACTATTAGCTGGTGCTTCTTTAGGATTCTTCTTTGTTCACTTTAGCTTTGCTGGTGCCACAGCCACACACACATGGATGCACACATGCAACTCACACACTCATATGCACACTAACCTGTTGAAGTAACTTTGTCACTGTCCATCTTTTTTGCTGTACTCTAGACTAGCAGCTTCCTGACTTTTCCTACAGTATCCCAAACATGCTGGCAGACAGGTTCTCTGTGCCAGGCAGGCCAAAAGCCTTTGGACAACCCTAGGCGAGACAGCTAACTTCTCGGTGGATGGGGACATCCCATCACCTGTGCCACAGATTATAAAGATTGGGTATTATGTGTGCCCTCATTCACTAGATTTGTCTGCCTGTTCCTACTCTGAGTTGCCCTCAGGTGCTACACAGAGCCAAGGATGAAGCCTGCTGTGCCCTGCCTGCTTGCCCCCCTTTTGGTCAGGATCCTAGGGATTTCTTTCATTCTTTTAGGGATACAGAAATATCCCATTCTTTTTGACAGTTGTGAGTCTGGACCACATAGATGCTTCTGGTTAGGGAAGTCAAACATTGCTTGGTGGCACTTCCTTTGTCCTAGGCCATAAGAAATGGACATACTTATACTTATATTCTTGCAGCTTTTCCATAGACTGGTACCTGGAATTGAAATTGTTAGGTCTTAACCCACATGTTTGAAGTCATTTATTAGTATTGAACTATGTATTCATCTTGTACTCTTAGATAAACTGTAAAAAAGATCCATTGTGAGTCTGTTAACAGAATCATTATTTAATATTTCTGAGTCTTAAGCCATGATAAAAATTTATATTTAATGTAGCCAATATATGGCAAAAATTTTCTCTACCAGTATATGGCAAAAATACATTTTAGGATTATTCCTGTATTTTAAAACCTTACTAAAAATAGCTATATATTGATGATATTTTCTAGTGTGTCAGTGACTTTATAGAATTTGCACCAATGCCTGAATTCATCTCTTGTTTTGAAGTATTCCTCACTATGCTAACAGTGGTGACTCGTTTAGATACAGCAAGAGGTGTCCTCATTTAGACAAATCATCAGGGACCCACAGCAACAGGCAGGCTTGTCTTTTCCCTCCCAGGACAGAGAGTATTGGTTGTATAACCACCTTGTTTATCTGGTTCAGGCTGAAGTCTTTCCTGTCCTCCCTGCTCCCTCTTTAGGTTAAGGTAAAACTTTTTCTAGTAAAGTTGTGACTTGAGAAAAGCTATAGAAAAAAGTTCTCCTCGTATCCTTTCCCCTGATGTCATATTCACAGACCATTATCACTGCCATGAAACTGGCTTCAGTCCATGCTGTAGATTCAGCTTGTTCCTGTTACTGCTGTCGGCTCCTCCCACTATCTTGCCTTGCCTTTGACCATATCTCAGGCTTCCTTGTTTTTTTTTTTTTTTTTTTTTTTTTGAGAAGGTACATTGTTGAGGGTATTGTAGCATATCCCTGGCTCCCTGGCTTGGATGAAGGATCACCTAACTAAGGCAGAATGGGTTAGCTTTCTCTACCACAAAGTTGCTTTTCTACTCCTCAGTAACACTGTTAAATTCACATTGTTAAAACTTTCCTTTCCTATTTATAATTTTATGATTAAATCCTTATTGAAAAATAGCACATTTGAATTTGATCTTTGCGGAACAAAAGTCCTGGGATTGAACCTAGAGCATTGTGCATGCTGGGAAAATGTTCTACCACAGAGCACTACCTCTGATCATGTTTTATCTTAATCTCACCCCACCCCAACAGTCTCCTTATATGAAATCTCAAGTGTCTGAAGTTTCTAGTCCCAAGAAGAGGATGATAAGAAACAATTAAAGTAAAAACAGCCCTGACTTGTTCCATATGGTCTTTCCTGACCTCCATGCCTTAAGCATCCCCCATGACTGCCTATATCCTGACCTATCATTGTGATATCTACTGGCCTGCTTGACCTCCTGTATGTATCCTTCAGAGACACAAGTGTGTCCTGCTACAGCCCTAAAGCTATAATAAGTGGCATACAATTGATAGTTATTCCAATGACAAGTGAGAACTTGGCCTATATAGGATAACCCCAAGAACCTGGCTAAAGAAAATATGTTTTTTCCTAATAACCCATTTATGTTGTATAGATAAATCTGGGTATACATCTTGAAGGTGCACCCTCAAAATTCACTATAGACTAACATGGATATGGGCCAGGAGTTCCTCTGGGAGGGACTCAGTGTTTCCTATATACCATAGATAACTGATTCTTCTCTTCTCGAAACACAGCCCTTTCTCATCTCTTGAACTCCTCGGAAGCATTTGTAATGTGCCTTGGGAAAGGCTTCATTCAGGCTTTGGAAACTGCCATTCTTGCTAACCATGGGTCTCACTGGCCACAGCTACTTTGTGGTTCTGCCTGTGAGGGCTGGGCTTCCTCCTGGTTCTGGATTGAAAGACCCCAGAGGTGCAGAGGGCCATGCTGCTGAGTAGCCACCACTCACAGACAAGTGTGACATGCTTTTTTCAAGTTAGAGGAGAGTAGTGGGAACATCATCAGATCAACTGTTCAAGAGTGGCCCACAGAGAACTCTGCCTGTATCCTTGGTTGGTTCTGAACATCTGACTAGTCTGTATTTTCTAGAAACATAGAAATGGGGAGAGGGTAAGGGGCTAGACTTGGGGATCTAGTGACTTTTGCTTGCTTCTTTCCTTTATTAATTTATTTGATTTATTTTCTGAGACTGGGTCTTGCTAGCCTGGAACTCACTATGTAGCTCAGATTGGCTTTGAACTCATTGTACTCCCCTGCCTCAGTTTCTCAAGTGCTGGGGATGTGAGAGTGAGCCGCCATGTCTACCTTTTTCAAGGACCTTTGGAAAGAAGACCCAAACCCCGTGGAGACAGGTGTCTTCAGTGTGCTGGGAGCTGAAAACACTGCAGAAAGTGGAAGTGTACATAATGCATATCAGTGGGAGCCCACAGCTAGGTGGATAGGCAAGGAGTGTGTGCAGTGGAGGTAGTCAGGATGTCACAGAACCTGCATACCAAGTGCTCCCAGCAGCTGTCAGTAAATTCACTGTGTCACAGCTCACATGTGACATTGGTGCTTCTGGGAAAACATGCAAGATGGGACCACTTTAGGCACCTGATTGCTGCTCAGGTCCTTTTTCAGTGGGCTTTCAGCCTTCAGAGCTTCATCAGCTGTTCCTTAATTGTGAGTATGTCCTCTGTGTAGCTCACACTGGCACCCACTGGGCAAGGAGCAGTCCTGCCTTCTGTTGGGTTGTTATCTGGTTGAAGCTGTGGATGCTTGCTCCAAAGGCTCACTGGTCTTAAGTAGCTAACATCTCATCTGCTATAAAGGGTCCTTGGCCCTTCCTTCTTGGGCCCCAGGCAGGTATGCCATTTTCCAACTGGTGTTTTCTTCCCAGGAAGCCCTGGTTCAGCATGTATTCCTGTGGTCTCCCTCTGTGGTAGGGCCCTGTGGTTAACTCCAAAATGAATCTTAGCCAGGGCCACCATTAGGAGTCTTGGTTAACCTTTCCCCCTTTCCTTTGCTCTCCTCTTTTTCTTGAAAAACTCTACTTTCTTAGTGTACTTCAGGTCTCCCTGGAGCCCTAATAGCTAGCCTTTTTAGTGACTGAGAAATATACTTAACCTTCCAAGAGCTCTGGTTTGCCTTGAGTACCTCCTGAATAAGAAGGTGTGTGTCTTCAGAGGAAAGAAGCTCAGATGAGGGCAGGCTGGAATCTCTTGTAGGTAAAAAAAAAAAGGGGGGGGGGACTGAGTGACACACTGCTCCAAGGTAAGCTAGATAGTACTGTGAGATTGCTTGGCTACCTGCTTTGACTCTACTCTTTCTCTCTCCTCACTGAAAGGTGTACATCGGTGAACTCCCCCAGGACTTCCTCCGTATAACACCCACACAGCAGCAGCAGCAGATCCAGCTGGATGCCCAGGCAGCCCAGCAGCTGCAGTATGGAGCAGCAGTTGGCACTGTGGGTCGCCTCAGCATCACTGTAGTACAGGTGGGTCTCAGTTTTCTGTTGAAGTCTGCAGGGATTGAGCTGAAGAGGAGGCATGGGCTTGGGGCTTTGCACCTCATTTCCCATGTGGACAGTAGAGCTTTTTTGATTCTAGTTATTTTTTAAAATATCTGGTAATACCTGTTGATTTCTCAGGGATCTGCCTAAGATACTGTTGGTCCATGTCGGACATTATCCTCCATAAGGATGCTTTCCCTGACCTCTTTGTAGCAGCTGAGGTGTTAGCTACTCAGTCCTGCACAACTGCCCTGCAAACTGTGGTTCCCGTTCAACCTCAGCTCCATGCAGAGCCCTAGGATGTGCACAGTCAGTGCACAGTGCCAGATGAGAGACCTTGTCTTCCTGCTTACTGCCAGGGATGGCCAGGTTCCCAGAGTCACATGCGTCCAGGAGTGACTAGCAGCATGTTTAAGAGCAGGTTACTGACACGGGTAGGTGAACTTGAAGGCTGTTTTTTCACACACTGGGAAATACCTGTAAGAAAAGCAGTTTATATAAACACTGGCCTTTGTCTCTTCTAGTGGATGCCTCGTTTTTCTAAATTTTGTGTTATTTCAGGCAAAATTGGCAAAGAATTATGGAATGACTCGTATGGACCCTTACTGCCGTCTGCGTCTGGGCTATGCTGTTTATGAAACTCCCACAGCACACAATGGCGCCAAGAACCCTCGCTGGAACAAGGTCATTCAGTGCACAGTGCCCCCAGGGGTGGACTCATTCTACCTTGAGATCTTTGATGAGGTGAGAGATGCCCCAATGTTACAGACCTGTCTAGTTTGGGATCTGACAGCCATGGGTGTGCTGCAGTGTGCCTTGTGGTTGTAGTCACAAGGCTGCTCTCCTGGTGCTCAGGCCATGTGTACCTAGCATTTAGTGGCTGGTGATAGGATGTGACCTGCATGGACACCTGACATTTAGTGGCTGAATAACAAGGTACAGTTATTTTATCTCTCAGCTCCTTTGACAGTGTCCATTGGAACATCACCAGTGATAGAAGCATGAATAGAGTGTGAAAATAGATGTTCATGGGTAGGTCACATGTCAGTCGAGTCAGGCTCTACTAGGGATGGGAACACTGTTCTTGTGCAGGCATGAGTTCAAGGTTCTGCCAGTAATGTCCCATGGCCGTGCCAGCAGTTAGGCACACAACTTTTTGAGGCCAGTCAGGAAACGCAGGTGGCTGAAGATGTCTCCTCGTAGCTCAGTTCTGGAGACCATGTGCTTGCCTCGTTGAAACAGAGCAAAGGACAGTGGGAAGAGAACCAGGGCAGTGAGAACCAGAGAGGAAGTGGGCATGGGCAGTCCAGCAAGGGGGACACAGCTTCTCCTTTGTCTTGACCTTCTGCCTCTTCCTCTGCTTTCTTCTTGTTTGTTCATTTAGTTGGTTGGTTTTGTCCCTTTCTCCTTCTCTGTGTCTGAGAATAGTAGGGCTATCAGAAGCAGGTTTGGGGTGGGGCTATGGATGGTGGCTTGGAGCTCTTGTCCTCATCTGTAACTACTGGGCTTGAGACTTAGAGTAGAGCCACAAGGACTGGGGAACACAGTGTCCATCCCTGACAAGGATGGCAGCCCAGAGAGTCTTTATTGTCCTTTGGCCTGGCCTTATAGTGGTTACTCAGAAGATGCAGAAGTGGTGGTGGCGGCCAGGTACAGGTGATCTATGAAGGTCTGGGATTGTGGTTTAATGAAAAGCTCCTTGAAGGAAGCTGGAGCAGTGAGGCGGACCCCTGTCCTGCCGAGAAGACAGAAGGTAGATGCAGGCAGCAGTCCAGGTGGAGTCACAGCCATAGGAGAAGCGGGTCTCTGTGTGTGATATGGGTTGTTGTGGGCCATGATGAGGTCATTTTACTCTTGTCTTCCTCAGCGAGCCTTCTCCATGGATGACCGCATAGCTTGGACCCACATCACCATCCCCGAGTCCCTGAAGCAGGGCCAAGTGGAGGACGAGTGGTATAGCCTGAGTGGGAGGCAGGGCGATGACAAGGAGGGCATGATTAACCTGGTCATGTCCTACACGGTAAGTTCACTGTCCAGAGAGGCCATCTTCAAAGAGGTTCTGGCACCTCCTTGAGGCAGCTATTACTCCCATAACCCTGGGAAGTCACGGGAGGCAGGGCTGGACTCCTACTGTCTCCTTTGTGTTATCTAGGCCTTTCATTTTAGTTGTTCTTGAGCCTTTGAGAAAGAACAGGGGAGAATAAAGGACCTGTATGCAGGCCTCCTCAGCTTGACCATCCTGCATGCCTCTCCTTCTGGAGTTGAGTGTGACCTGTCTTTACAGGAGCATAGGTCCATTTTTTACTAGCTCATCTACAGTTCAAGATTATTTGAGCTGGGGCCAGAGAGGTGGCTAAGCAGGTAAGAGCACTGCTGCTCTTGTGGAAATTTCCAGGTTTGATTCCTAGCACCTACATGGTGGCTCATAACCAACTGTAACTCCAATTCTAAGGGATTCAGTACCCTAGTCTAACCTTCACTGGCATTAGGCACACACATAATGCACGTACATACATGCAAGCAAAATACTAAGACACGTGAAATAAATAACTTCTGAGAGAAGCTACTGATACTGGTGCAGTCTCTGGAACAGACCCTGAAGGGAGCTTTGTAAGTTTTGTGTGAAAAGTGGTGGCGGTTGCAGCTCATGTGAGGCCAGTGGTTGACATCATTTGTTTTCTTTAATCTTCACCCTGACTTTTGTTCTCACTGAAACTGAAGCTCATTTATTTCATTAGATTGGCTGGCTAATGAACTTGTGGGATCTTCTTGTCTCTGCCTCCTAGCCCTAAGTTTATAGATATGAGCTACCAAACATGGCTTTATATATGGGTGCTGGGGATTGAACTCAGGTCCTTGTGATTGTGTACCAAGCACTTTTCTAACTAAGTCTGCAGCCCAAGTTTTCCAACTTAAGGGCAGTGGTCTACAGGAGTTTTGGTGCAGATGAAACCAGTGGCCAGAACATTCATTGTTGCTGAGGACTCCCTGTCTTGGGTGTTACTGTCTGGGCTGTGGCTGGGACTATTCCTATGATACCGGAAGTAACAAGATTGACATATGGTATGGTCCTCCTTGACACCATGTTTTTCTTTCTTGTGTTTCAGTCCCTCCCAGCTGCCATGATGATGCCACCTCAGCCTGTGGTCCTGATGCCAACTGTGTACCAGCAGGGTGTTGGCTATGTGCCCATTGCAGGTGTGTACTGCCTCTTTGGTAGGCAATCCTGGGGCAAAGTAGGACAGGAGGAGGGACGGGCCCAGCATTCCTGCAAAACTTGAGTAGTGTAGAATTGTGTAAGCATGGCTACTTTAAATGAAGATCCTTCTAAAGCTTATTCCAGTGTCATATTTGAATTGTTTATGCATACATAGGAAATAGTGTTTGCCCTAATTGTTGCCACAAGTAAGGTGAGTTGACATTTTTGGAGGTGTAGAAACATTGTCTAGGTACATTTTCATGTGCGAGTTACTGGAATAAGAAAACCTGGTTCCTATTAGACAAGGCATACATCTTAAAAAAAAAATCATGGCTTTCATTGGAAGTATTTACCCAGTAAATTAATATCTGCTTGGGTCACAAACTCAAGATGTGGCTTTTATGTATTTTTTTAGTTTTCCAATCTTCCTGTGGTGTCCACAGTGTGTGGTGTCCAACTGGTCCTCCTACCAGAATAGGGCGAGCCAGATGAGATCACACAGCTGCTTTCTTAGCTTCAGCCAACAAGAAAAGCTCTGAGAGTAGACACCAGGGCAGGCCTGCAGGCTCCCTATTCTCTGCGAGAGTCCAGGGAAATGGAGTCCAAGCAGACCATGGAAGTCTGCTATCCCAAGGAACTCAAAGGCTAAGGCAGTGGCGATGGCCAGTCTATAGGGCAAGAGGGAATATGAGGTCCTGGATGGGACTTGGCCTACATAGTCCCTACTTGCTGGTGCTCAGGGTGAGTGTTGCCTTGGATCTAGGACGGCACAGAGCTGCTCTGGCTCAGTGGTGTGGGGTCTGAGGGTCCCACACAGCCAGAATGGAGTGACTTATTAGCCTTTATTAAACTCTGCCCTTATGCCTACTGAGCTAGGGAAGATAGTGCAGGACTCAGGAATGAAATCCACCCACACATATCCTGAAAACAGCCCTGACAGACAGAACTTGGGCCTTCTGCCTATGACAAATCTTCCTGCAGGAACAAAGGGTAGCACTTTGCAAAGGAAAGGGAGGGTAAGTTCACAGGTTTCCTGGTCCCAGCAGTATTTGAGACTGGAGTAGGTTGCCACCAGATCAGCAGAGACCAGAATGTACAGCCTGCAGTAGAAGGCGAACAGTCAAGTGGGGAGTGAGTGACCCAAGACCTTAGAGAACCTTAAAGCAGTGTGGTTGTTCACCGAGAGCCTTAGAAATCTGGAGAGTGGGGTTTTAGGATGTGTGCACTCTGGAGTCGTCAATAAAAGATCCTGACCTGTCCAGTTCAGTGATCGGATCCTGAGGTATGAAGGTTGGATTCCCAGAGTGGCTCCCAGGTTCCTTTTTGAACTGCAGTCTGACTAGGGTATGGAATTCGTCCCAAACTGAAGGTCTGAGGAGGGAGAATCGAATGAAGTGCAGTGAGCACAAAGGGTACCCCAGTGTAGCAGAGGCAACGGGCTACAGATGGGACAATGCCACAGAAGTCTCTTCCCTCAGATTCTGAGACCAGAAGCCAAAACAAGGGCTGCAATCCTTTCTGAAGCTCCAGAGAGTGAACTTCTATGTTTTCTAGCTCTTGGTGTGACTTGGTTTCTGGCCATATCTCCCTGGTCTGTCTTCATACTCTTGTGATCGCCACCCTCTTTGTATGTTTATGTCTTGTAAGGTCACTGGACAGGGGCTCTTCTGTTCCTTCATGGTCTTATCTGAACAAGGGTACCCTCTTTCCAAGTCCATCTACAGGCACTGGGCATATCTTTGAGTGGCGGCAGAAGGGGTAGGGAAGCAACAAAGACAAACTTCTGTCCAGTTACAAATAGGAGAACTACTTCTAAACAAACGATAAAGCTGTTGACCAGTTTACTCTTTCTTGGCTCCTGTCCTTCATTCTCTGTAGTGCCTCTAGACTGCTCTAGAATGTGTATTTTAGGGAAGGCTCCTCTACAAATAGACTTTGATCCTCACTTTTGATGTACATTTTGAAAGATAGAAATAGTTTCCTACTGATAAAAAAGCTGCCACAGAAGTAAAAGGATATTTTTCTTTTGGAGAACAGCCTCTGATGTCTGCTCTGTCCCCATGTAAGCATCCTTCCTGAAATTGAGGACTCTTCCCAAGGAGATGTGCTGCAGGTCACAGGGCTAGTGGTCTAGGTCTGCCCAGAACTTGTGACAGGCTCTGCAGTCCTGTTCACTCTCTGGCAAGGTGCACCCAGATGCTGTTTAGAAAGCGGCTCTCTTTCATTTCTGCTGCCTCACATCTTAGTGTTTGGCAAGGTGACACAGTTTGCCTTTTCATTCTCTTGAGAACCCTTTGTATCTCCTCGAGGATTGTATTCAAGGTCACAGTTGCTGCCTAGTTTTTGTCAGACTGAGCTGACCACTGATAGTTGTAGCACTGTGGATTTGAGGATTGTTTTATTTTCTGAGCTATTAATTTGTTACTGTATTGTTTTGTCACTCGGTGATCCCAGATTGGCCAGGCGTTTAGGCTGAATTGTGTGCTTTTTGATGTCTTCCATGCTGTGTGAGCTTCCTGACTTTGGCACAGGAAGCCTCTGGCTATCTTGTACATTTCCTTCTTCCACCCCAGAATTAGCCACTTCTCTCTGAACCAAGGCTTCCACTAATGGAGAATCGGTTCTAACAAAGTTGTTGAATTGCTTTTTGTTTTTAATTTGTCTTAATCTTGGGGCCATTAATAAGCATGTTGCTTCATTGAAATTGGATGCCCAGCTTTGGTTCTTATAATTACTCTGTTTATGATGGCAGAGCCATCCTAGCAGAGTACTTGGGGGATCCTGTGCAGAGATGATTAGGCTGCCATCTGGTCGATGTGTCAGGTTATCTCAGTCTACAGAAGCAGGAGCAGCAGGGCATTTTATTCCTGTGCTCTCTGGCTTCTCAAAAGTAAGGTCAAGTCACATGATGTTTCTTGCTTCATATCAGCTTCATGCTGCAGAGTTTGCTCTCTTGAGAATACTCATACCCTTGACTATTCAGGGTGTGAGGTATGTGTACACAGACCTTTCGTGAAAGAGGACTGCACTCAAGCACAGTTAGACAGGAGTGAGGAGACTCACATTAGCCTATTCTCACTGCGCATTGGTGTAACCTTGCCATATGCCCAGGGGGCAATGCATAGCCAGTAGATGCCCTTTGCATATCAGGAAGTAGAGACCCTGTTGTCTGTGTCTGAGGTCTTAGATTCAAGATCACAGCTGCTGCTTTGCAGAGCTGAAGCTGAAGATTAAGGATCAAGTGTTACCTGTGTGTTTATGAATCTATTAGTTTGAGAACTTAGAAATGTTCTGTGATATGCACCTGCTCCTGAGTTCCCTAGCCAGCAGGGGTAGCCTCCAAGGCCTCCGAGGCCTGTAGCTGTTGGTGTCAGTTTTGGGCTGTTGCAGTGAGGCCATTTAGGACCCAGGCTGTCCCTGCTGCCGTGTTAAGCGCCAGTTTTTCTTGAATGGAAAGCTCCCTTGCTTTTGTTTACTGGGTGGCATTCTATTGGTGAAAAGGCTCTTGCTTCACTGACTTGTGTCTGCCTACTGTTTATAATGTGTACATTGTAGCTAAGTGTCCTCCTACTGGAAATGAATTGGTCCTACTCTATCAGTTTGTGTCAGTTTATGATGAAGGGGTCATAGGGTTATGGCATTGAGCTGCTCTTATTCAACATAGTGCTTTAGTGTGAGCTACATGTTCACTTCCATCAGCATGGCTCCTCACAGTACCCAGTTGAACCTGAGAGGACACATTGTTTGCATCCCAAGACTGCAGGGTCCTGTCCATTCTTTACCAGCAGAGTTGGCTGGTCACCCCACATCTGTTCTCACAAAGACAAGGAAGTTTTGGTAAACTGGTCCATACTCAGTCATGGTGACAGGTCAGACTTGGATTGGGAATATGATATCCACTCTAGAGAATGGAAGACAGCAGGGTCAGTCTTCCTTGTGTGTAGTGGTCTGGAACAGATGACTACAGACAGCTTTCTTACGTCGACCCCATGCAGTTGGTCTGCAGGTTTTGCAGCAGTGCCCAGTCCTCTCTCTTCCCTGTACCCAGCTAGGCTGAAAAGTGTTGGAATAGTCTGAGCAGGACTCAAAGGAAACTGCCTGGCCTGGATATCATTTTGCACCTTTCCTTGTGTTGCCTCAGTTGGCAGTGTGTGCACACAGGCACTACATTCATTCTAGTGAGGTTGGTTGAGTCCCTTTAGAAACAACAGGCTGCTGTCTTACACCTGGGCCAGGCAACAATTTTGGCCTTTTCTTTTCTTCTTCTTTTTTTTTTTTTTTGTTTTTTTTTGGTTTTTGTTTTTGTTTTTTTTGGTTTTTCGAGACAGGGTTTCTCTGTGTAGCTCTGGCTGCCCTGGAACTCACTCTGTAGACCAGGCTGGCCTCGAACTCAGATATCCGCCTGCCTCTGCCTCCCAAGTGCTGGGATTAAAGGTATGCGATTTTATTTTCTTTAAAAAAAAATACAGAAATATTATAACAATAGGTTTTTGTTTTAATCCCAGGTGTGGGACATGAGACTGCTTCAGATTGTTCACAGCAGCCGACTATGATTTGCCTCATGTTCTAGCAGAGGCATGATTTTGCCAGCAACAGATAGTTTCTGCGATTGTGTAGTATTTAGAAGATTTTTCAGAGGGTATATAAATGCTAGGGCCCCAAGAGGCAGGGTGGGTTGTTGGTTGTTTATTGTTTGTTGTTGTTTGTGGTTTGTTAAGTAATCATGTGCAAAGAAGAAACAAGAAGTAGTTAGATATGCTGATGACAAAGATCAGACTCGCCCCAAAGATCTTGATGCCCCTGATCAGCAGGAAGTAATCTAATGATAAGCACCCTCCTCCTTTCTCTCATTTTTTTTCCTCTTCTGTCTAATATTAGGAGTTCAAAGGGGTGGAGAAGGGTAGAAGAAAGAAAAACCCTCAAAGTAGCAAACACCAGCTACACCACTATATGGTGACAACTTGTAAGGTGTCTGATGACAACCTGTCCAGGTCAGTCAGGACAAAGGCATGAAGGTGAAGGCCGGGCCCAGAGGGTACTTAGGAAACCTGCCTCTGTTTCTCAGTTTGTAGCCCTTCATCTACAGGGTGCAGGGACCATGTAGCATCAATGCTGAGCCCTTTGCCAGCATCCTTTTGTTGTTCTCATGGCAAAAGGATTGGCTCCCTTGCCCCACTAAGGGCCCTGATGCCTCAGGCTGCTGAAAAGTGATATACTTCTGATGTGTACTGTCTTCATTGTGAAAGGCTAGTATGCAGCTTTTCTTGAAGTTTTCAGGGAGTGCTTTATGTAGCTTTAAGACCTTACCATATGCATGGCTACTGTTATGTCTTCGCTAGGCTGTCAAAGTAAATTCTAGACTTTGGTGTCATCATTCTCAGTAAAGACACATGTTTGTGATGAGTCTCCTAAGTTCTTGAAGTAGCACATGTGGTTACCAAATTTCCATCTTGCTCCCTGTAAATTTCTGATTAGATAGATTCAACTTGAATTTTTGTTCAGGAAAAAAAAAAAAAAAAAACATGAGGAGAGGGGGCCTCAGTAGTGAGGAGGATGGCCCATTCCATCTGCCATAGGCATCCCTGTGGGGTCTGTTTTTAAGTCAGACTTAAGGTAGCCTTTCCCCTTGAGGCCAGTGAGATGTATTATTTCTTCCTTTGGCACTGCAGCTTTGTGGCCCCACTGTTGTCCTGGAACTCATTCTGTAGACCAGGCTGGCCTTGAACTTAGAGATTCTCCTGTTGCCTTCCGAGTACTGGGGATTAAAGTCATACATCGCCATGCCTGCCTGGTCCCACTCTTTTTAACCAGACTTCACTTTTGTTTTCAGGGATGCCTGCTGTCTGCAGCCCTGGCATGGTGCCTGTGGCCATGCCCCCACCAGCTGTGGCTCCTCAGCCTCGCTGTAATGAGGAGGACCTCAAGGCTATCCAGGACATGTTTCCCAACATGGACAGGGAAGTAATCCGTTCTGTGCTTGAAGCCCAGAGAGGGAACAAAGATGCTGCCATCAATTCCTTGCTGCAAATGGGTGAAGAGTCCTAGACCCACCTGTGGCCTTTGGCTTCACACCACTGACCCTTGGACTTGTCCATCCAGGGCTCCCCAGGGTCACCATCCCCACAAGATTCCAATGAAAGATCATCCACATACCCTTCCTTGGACATCTGCGCCGCCCCTTCCCACATATTTTGGGGATGCATGTGGATTTTTGGTTCTAGGCAGGCAGTCCTCTTCATTGTTGCTGGGGGACAGTTCTCTCCTTGTCTCTAGCTGGGTGATGGTGGCATGGCCCTGTTATTGCACAGACCAGTGGTCCTGTTTGAGGACCTGCATCTCCTGTCTTCACCTTATTCTGGAATACATTCTCACAGAAAGTAACTGCCTCTGCCAGGATTCTAGAAACTGTACAGCATCCTTCTGAGTTGATGGATGGCATGGAGTTAGTTACTCAGCCCAGCTGAGATGGTTGTTGAGGGTGCACTGAGTTTGTGTGCCCTTATTTACAGGTTATTTTAGAACTTTCAAGCTAAAAGCTCCTTCTCTCCTTTGATGTTGTATATGAGTCTGGGCCTCTCAGCTAGTCCTAGGCCAGTGAGATATGCTTCCCAGCCATATCCAGCAGGTCTCTAACCTCCTGTCTAGCTTACCTGCCACTGTCTGGCTAGGCTTCAGCCACAGAAATCCAACTTGAAAACAGAAGGTGTCTGGACCTGGTGCTTGGTTGGCAAGGCCCCACGTTGGCTCTCACTGCTGGAGGCTGCTTTTCACATCCTCTTGTTTAGTACCAGCATTGTGGGTCTTATTCCAGCGGCTGTTCTTATTGATAGACCTTCATCACAGACCCAAGAGTCAAGTGAAGGAGATGGGTGGGTGTGGCACTCTGTGCTTACTACTAAAATTCAAGCATCGTGACACTACTGACCTGCAGTATACTCTGTGGACCCATACTGTAGCTTGGCTTGAGTGATAAAAATCTATGCTTAAATTAAACCTTCATGGAGGTAGAGGTGCCTGTACCTGACCAGTGGATATTGTGTGTTATATTTTGGGTTGCAAACCTTTGAGCCCATGACCTGGCTATAGATCTGTTTAGGGAGAAGTTGGGTGGCACCTTGTCCTAAGATTCAGACCTTGAAAGCTTTCTCAGAATCGATACACTGTACAGGTACTGTTAAGAAGCTATAGAGCATTGTCACATGTTTATGGTGTAACAGTTTTGCCTTACATTGCAATTGCTTTTTGTTTTTCTGAGAATTTGCACATCCAGTGTTTGAATATGTGATCCCCCAATATGGGCATGAAGGTGACTCCTAGCAGTTTGGACTATTGTGAAGGACTTCAAGTAAGAAAATTTAGTGCTTCAGTTTTGGTCTTTGCCTCCTAAAAACGCAGTAAAATATACTACTTTCTGTTTTCCATGGGGGTGCTTTTTGTCAAATATATTGTTCATAAGTATTTATTTTTGTAAGCCTAAAGGCAGTATGTGGTGACAGTGAGCATGGGGTGGTGGTAACAAGCACTTTTCTTTAGTTGTAGGTCTTTAAACCTTTTAACTGCAATGGAGAAGAAAGACCAATGTTTGTTAAATAGATTCAACCACTCACTTTAACATAACCAAGCACTGGAAGTCTCCATTCTAGACTGTTGTGCGGCCTTGTGCTTGGTAAGCAGGTGCCCTATTACAGGGTGGATGAGTCAAGCAGGCAGGACCTCCTTAAGTGGTCTGCTTAGTGTTACCAGCAGAACAGGAACTTCAACACCTGTCTCTAGGTCTCAGGTGTGGCTATGTGCATCAGCTTCTGCCTTAAGGAGGTATGGGCTAGCACAGGGCCACTTTGTTCATGTGAGATTCTGTAAGGAGCATCGAGATTTGCTGCCAGCCCCTGAGCAGCCCCCACAGCACTCAGAGGCAGCATTCACTAACTTGTGCTTGCTCACATGAGGAAGAGTGATGGTTTTAAGACAGATTTAAGACTTGAGCTGAAACAGACTTCCCTTTGTCATGAACATTTTATTTTTTTAATAGATTGAAGAAAGATCACATTTTATAAGGCCTGAGTGATACTCCACTCTCCTAGGTTTTGTGCTGTTTTGTCTTGGATTTTCATGCCAGCACCCATCTAGTGCAAGGAAAGAGGCAGTGCTTGTCAGCACCTGTGCAGGTACCAAGACATCAGAGCATGGCTTGCTTAGCCTTCCATCCCATCCTGAATCTTCTTGAGAGGAAAAGTCATTTCTGGAAGGAGCTCAAAGGCAGAGGCCACAACGAGGCAGACAAGCTTCTGCATGGGGACCAGGCTTTCACTGGGTGTCATTGCTGCTCTGGCCAAGTTTGAAGATTGGCGTAGGTAGCAAAATTTCTCAGGTGTCCACTGGAGCCCCTGCCCTCAGGCCAGCTCTCGGTAGACATGGGTCTAGGGATGGCATTGGCTGTTTTCTTCTCTGGACATGTTGGTTGGCTGAAGTTGTACCCTGCTGCACGCTTGTGGTCTGACATGGCCAGGGCTTGCATCTCACCGTGTGAGTGATGCTTACCTGATGAGAGAAGAGCTGTGCGACTGGGCTCTGCCTCGCCTCCCAGCCACTCTTTACAGAGCTGGTATCATCTGGTACGCTGTCTGGAGGTTGGTGGGAATGGTTCTCAGAACTCTTGTCTGCAGTTATCTTGGGGATGGGGGTCCATGTCCAGATTTTTCTTTGATTATATGATATATTTTTACTTTTCAGCCTTCTAATTTAATAAGTGGTCTATATAAAATAGAAAAATAAAGTCCTCTAAGGAAATGTTTACCATTTTTGTTCCTGAGTATTTTTTTTAACTTTTTATTAGTTCTTTGTGAATTTCACATCATACACACCAATCCCACTTATCTCCCCTTCCCCTAGTACCTGCCTTCCACTCTTGCAACCTCTTTCTCCTTCAGAGGGGAAAATACCTTGTTGTGGAAGCTGTAGCGGGTCACAGTGTGCCCCACAGTATATCCTTTTGTCTTCACTTTTTGCAAATGTTCATTGTTAGAATGTGGATTGGTCTGGTATAAGGTTTTGGGTTTCTGCTGCTGTATAGATGCTGGGACTCCTCTGGGATATCCTGTTGGTGCTCTGTGTCATGGAGGTCCTGCAGCTTTGGATCTATAGGACCGGCTACTTCATGCACTCCAGCAATTTATTCATGGTGTAGATGCTGGGTGGGCCAATTCAAAGCCCTGGATCTGGGCCTTAGAAGCTATCTGAGCTGAGGACAGAGCCTGCTCTTCAGCTCTCGTGCCCTTGGCTGGCTCATCCACGGCTGCACCATCGGGGCCAACTGCTGCCCAGGTGGGGTGCAGGGCCTGCTCTCTTGCTTTCATGACACCAGGGCCAGGTCTCCAGCCTGCTGCAGGTAGCTAGGGGTGACTGGAGAGGCAGATATCTCTCTCTGATCCATACCACCACACAGGAAATGAATGGCAGGACCTACACTCATACCCCCTAGGCTGAGTCACCTAAAACTACCATCACCAGAGTCAAATCTACTTTGCTTTCTGGGTGATGTGCAGGGCCTGTTCTTCAAAGTACTGCAGCTAGCTGGGGGTGTGGGGGAGGGTGAACTCTCCTGCTCTCATACCCCCAGGCTCTCCTATGATGCCCAGGCAAGGATAGAGCCAGTTCTGTACAACCCTCAGACATCAACATGTCCCGAGGTGTCAGTGCAGACCAGGGAGGGACTCCACCTGGCTTTTGATAATAACAGACCCCTCCTGCTACTGCAGGGCCATGGAACCAGATGTGGCCTCCAGTGGCAGCATAAGCCAGAACTCTACCATGGTCCCGGATGGCATCACCAGTTACTTATATCAGGCCGTTCCTCGCTACCTTCGACTCTCCAGTTCTGCCTTTCTTCATTGTGTCTACATTCTTGTTTCTCTTCCATTTTTATACCACTTGCTTGTTCCTCTTAGTGGCACCAAGGTTTCTGAGTGTCTGGGGTCAGCTCACAAGTAGTTTCAGGAGTGCCATGCCCTGCCAGTGCAATATGGTACCAGACTGGTGGTCATCTCAGTCTAGCCCCCTGTCCGGGCCCCATAGTGCCATACTAGTTGTGGTCTCAGTTCATTCCTCACCCAGGCCCACCTTTTTGGCCCTGTGCAGGGGTTGTCTGTTTTAGGCTCTTTCCTCCTGTTCCCTGTGGGCTTTGTTAAAAATACCCTGCTGGAGACCGTGTGGCCTGGCAGGAAGGAGCCAAAGAGTAGAAGAATCCTGCTTGGGTCTGCAGCTGCAGCCAGGAGAGCGATGGAGCACAGTGCTGGGCATGTGTGGATGGATATAGATCTGAAGCCTCAGGTACGAGGTCCTGCAGCCTCGGCTCAAGAATGAGACTGTTGTCAAGCTGGGATGTCAGAAGAGTGTGGTGGTTTACATAATCTTGGCCCAGGGAGTGCTACTATTGGGAGGTGTAGCCTTGTTAGAAGAAATGTGACACTGTGGGAGTGGACTTGGAGGCCCTCCTCCTAGCTGCCTGGAAGTCAGTCTTCTGTCTTCAGATGAAGGTATAGAACTCTCAGCTCCTCCAGCGCCATGTCTGCCTGGACACTGCCATGCTTCCCACCTTGATGATAATAGACTGAACCTCTGAACCTGTAAGCCAGCCCCAGTTAAATGTTGTCTTTTATAAGAATTGTCTTGGCCATGGTGTCTGTTCACAGCAGTAAAACCCTAACTAAGACAGAGTAAGATTTTCATCCCCAGCTCAAGCTAGGAAAAAGCTGGCCTGACAGAGACAAGAAGGCAAGAGATAAACAACAGGAATTCATGATTCAGTTTCTCCCTGCTGTCTTGGGTTGTGGTCCACAGTCATGTAGTCCAAATTCTGGGTTGTGTAGGAATAAAAGCATTCCTTCTGGAAAAGCAGGCCTACCAGCATCCAATGGCAACCACATGTAAATGCAATGAAAAGTTAGGAGCACTGAGAAACAAGCTGTCAGCTGGGACCAGCCGGGACCAGCCAAAGCAGTAATGCCCAGAATCACTGCTGAAGCATGTGTGCAGGGGTTTTTTTTGTTTTGTTTTGTTTTGTTTTTGTTTTTTTTAAACAGGATGAAAAAACATTGCAAGCAAAAATCAACAGACTACTGAAAAAAATCAGCACATAACACTGGCAAGACCTGAATTGAATATTGAGCTTGAGAGGTAAAAACTAAGCCTTAAGATGAACTTCTTGTTTTTTTATTGGTTATTTTATTTATTTATATTTCAAATGTTGTCCCCCTTCCTAGTTTTCCCTCCGTAAAACCCCTATCCTTTTTCTCCTCCCCCTGTTTATATGAGGATGCTCCCCACCCACCCACCCACTAGCATCCCCCTACAGTGGGACTTCAAACCTCCACATGACCAAGGGGCTCCCCTCCCATTGATGTCAGACAAGGCCATCCTCTGCTAGATGTACTTCTTAAAGATCAGCTCACCTCCATAGATGAGCCAAAACTGAATAAGCTGGAGAATGGACTGTGTGAGATTCAAACACCAGCAGAGGAGACTAAGCCCTTCATGGAGTCTCAGGGTTTAGGGAGGCAGGCAGCATGCCAAAAGGACAGTGTCAGAGAACACTGACAAGATAGAAGGATTTCAGAGACACCCAGAGTACAAAAACATCTGTAGGCACAGCACAAAGCCATAATGTTTAATGTCTGGCAGCAGTAGTGTGAAAATGAGAGTCACTGGAGGCAAAACAGGGGTGACAGGCCTGAGTGTGTGAGCTACCGTGTTAAGTTTTCAGAGCAGCTTCTGAAAGAGCAAGACCCCTACATTGCCATTTCAGGGCTCTGCAGTGGTTCTAATGTGCATGTCCACTGTCAGGAGCCATAATGGGACAAGCTAATTATTAGCAGATGATCATCCTGGTTGCTTGCCTCGGATTATTATATAATCTGCGACAAAGTGAGCCCTCATCCAGCAAGGCTGTGAGGGACTTATTTTAGGAAAGATTCCTGCTATTAATACGCTTTTCCTATTATTATTATTATTATTATTATTAAACATATGTAACAATCACTAAGCAATAGTACACCCCCCTTTGGAGCAGATCTCTGCAGATCCATGAAGATGTACTATCTTGTAGTGATGCTATATAGACAAATAGATGACTTCTTAAGTCTTAATGATGATCCTATAAAAATTCCTAAAATTATGTCAATGATTATTAAGCTTTTTTATAGCGGGACTGCTATTAGGTCCCTTTCTGATAGTCAAAACTGCAACGAGAACTCTGCCAGTCTCCTGAGTGTCATCAGTTAATTGCCCTTAGATAGTAACCAATATTTCTCCTGCTCAGAGCACATTCCAATGAGGTTGTAAAACAATTAACCAAAGGTCACTAAAAGGGAACTCAAGATTTATTATAGGTGCTAGGACAGAAGAGAAAATATTGCCTGCGTTTATCTATACAAAACTTCACTAATTTCTTAGTTATAGTTTTAAACCTTCAGTGAACCTGTGGAGCTAGACAGGTGATAGATGTTTAGCCGGATAATTACTCCTAATGGACATGCATGTAAACATTCTCTGTTGTAAACTTCTATTTCAATTTATGATTTGATTTTGGTGTGAACTTGTGATGAACTTTGTAACATGTGACCATGTACTCTGAAAGATGCATAAGTACTAAGGACAAAGACAAAGAGAGTAGTAGTCATGGTAGTCGTGGTAGTGGTAGAATAGAGTAGTCGTAGATGTAGACGTTCGTTAGAAGCCATTTGTCCTTTCCTTCCCTTTTCCCCTGCTTCGAATTTTTTCACTTAGAATTTTTCCTTTGTTAGAATTTTTTCCTTTTCCCACTTAAGGCCTTACCACTTTCCCTCTTAGTTTTCATAGGAAACTTTTCACACTTAGCAATAAATTCTGTAATAACTTCTCCAAGTGTTTTTTTCTTCCTGCGACCTTAAACTAGCGGAGTAAGTTAGAGCCTAGCAGCTCCTGCAGATAAAGTACAAAGGCTGTTTGCCTAATTCTCTGCTGTCCTTGGGCTGAGGAGTCAAGTGCCAGCAGTTTCTGGCTTCAGAGGATATCAGAGGGCAGGTCAGCTACAGTGACATAGTAAACTTTAGTAATGTAGATAAGTAAGATTTTATTAAACATCAACCCTAATTATCACATAAGACCAAAGTCTTACCAAGAATCTTGTAAGGCCCAAGGCTTTACCTTGAATCTCCTAAGGCCAAGTCTTACCCCCTGCTGATGCTCTCCCATTCCCATCCCCCTCAGCTGCCTCAAGAAGAACTGACAACGAGGAGAAGAAAGAAGACCTTCTCCTCCTTCCCACCATGCCAGGGCTGGCCCCCAGCAGCCCACACTATCAGGCCTCTTATAGATAGAGGGTTAATTAGGGTCAGTCTTGGTCACATGTCTCCTGTGGGGCCTGAAAGATGAATTATGCAAGACAGATGAGGGCCACCTGCTTCTGAACTTTCTGTCCCAAGGATGACCCTACTTTGAGCTCCAAGCTCCAGGCTCCAGCATTTCAACTAGGCTCTCAGTTATAATGTATATAGGGACTTGAGCATCTTGACTCTGGGGCTCTGGACTCTTGTGGTTCACCTCAGATCCAATGTGGACTTGGTCTATCTGTCTTGGGTCTTGTTTGGCCTGTTAGCTGCTGTACTTCTTACTAAACAGGACAAATGGCCATGGATGCACACCAGCTGGATCCAGAGTCATGGGAAATATCAAGGTTCTGTCATGGAGTGGACAGGAAACCTGGCACCTTTCTCCACAAAGTCCTGTGTCGCATGGGCACAGTGGTATGTCACCTGACCCCGATGTCAGCAGTAGCTTGATCTGCCGTTCTCACTTCATGCATACAGTAGGCCTCACAGCCCTGGGGAGGCTGGAGACCCAGTGCCTTGTAACGTCTCTGAGGGTTTTTCAAGGGAGTCTTGCCTCTCCTTCAGCTGTATTCCTCGTTAGCCTGAGGCTTACAGATGGGTGAGAGTCAGAATTTCCCACTAAGAAGGTTGGCCTCAACCTATGCTATCTTGATGCTTGGTTCTAAGTATGTATACTTGTCAAGTTAACCTTAACATTATATGGCCCAGGACCAGTCAACCACAGATTCTGCTGGCCAGAACCCCTGGGGTGCCCTTGAACCTAAGTTTATCATGGGAGTTCTGGCAGAGGTTTGCCATTTCTCTGCTATCTCAGAGTCCTGTGGTCCCCTGCTGTTTGAAGAACATGATCTTACAATGCCTCCTCAAAGACCATCCTATGAAGGACAGCTCATCCCCTCCTTGTTCTTCACTGCTTTAAGTAAAGCATCCTCTAAGACCCGACAAAGAACAGATCTGTCCTCTGTTCTATGGTCTCGCCCCTCACCATTGATAATGCAGTTCTGGGGTCTCTACTGGGACACTGTTCACGGCATCCAGGAGCCAGCAGCACCCCAGGTCAGTGCTGAGTGCATTTGCTGTATCATCAACCTCCTGGTTCTGCCCTGCTATACCCACTCCAGACAGCCAGGCCCAGACACTTAAACGGGGTCCACTGAGGCATTTGTACTTTGTCCTTACTCCTGGCTCCCTATTGGACTGTTGGGTCATCATACAGATAGTGGCATATTTAAGCCCATGAGGAGGCCTGTGGTTCATATACCTGTGTCCATGGGCCAGGGGACTATGCCCACAGCACCTCCTCATATTCCATCCTGTCCTGACTCAGCACAAGTGACCATCTCAGGAATCTGCAGTTGGAGCACCTGAGGCTTATAAAAGAATGCATTTAATTGGGGGCAGTTTTGGTTAGTCCATGATCATTGTGGAGAGTGTGGTAGCAGGCAGGCAGGCAGGCTGGCAGGCTGGCAGGCAGGCTTGATGCTGCAGTAGTAGCTGAGAGCTTACATCCTGATTGGAAAGCAGGAGGCAAAGAAAAAGAGATTAGGCCTGGCATGGGCTTTTGAAATCTCCAAACCCAGACACAGCAGCATTTCTCCAAGTCCACACCTCCTAATCTATGTAAAACAAACAAGCAAACAAAAAAACAAAAAAAACAGGAACCAAACATTCAAATTTATGAGCCTATGGGGGCCATTCTAACGCAGATCTCCATAATTGCCAGCCCAATTGCTGTTCCCCAGAGTGAGTGTCATTTAGCAGCGGAGTGTTCATCTAACATGCATGAGTCTGTCCATTCACTGCCCACTGCAAAAATGACAAGAAGACAGAATGTGAAGGCTGGATCCAGGCCATGGCCATTATCCAGTTAGTTGCAAATCTCTTTTGCCTTCGTCTCCATGCTACTGCACATACAGGATCTGCATCTTTCTTTTGCCCATGTTCTGTCCATGGGACCCTTACCACTTCAATTTTCTTTCTTACCATCCAGCAGGCCTGGTCTGTGACATCACTTTTCAGTGTTCTGGCTAGGCTATTGTGGTGCTTTGAATAAAATGAACCCCATAGGCCCATAGGGAGTAGCACTGTTAGGAGGTATGGCTTTGTTGGAGTGAGTGTGGCTTTGTTGGAGGTGTGTCACTAAGGGGGCAGGCTTTGAGGTCTTGGATGTTCTAGTCGGCCCAGTGTGCCTGTCACTTTGTGCTGCCTGTGGATCCAGATGTAGAACTCTCAGTTCCTTCTCCAGTACCATGTCTACCCATGTGCAGCCATACTTCCTTCCATGGCTATAATGGACTAAACCTCTGAAACTGTAAGCCAGTCCTAATTAAATGTTTCCTTTATAAGAGTTGCTATGGTCATGGTGTCTCTTCACAGAAATAGAAACCCTAACTAAGATGGCTATTATTATTGGAACTCCTGGATACATTTCATAGTAGATAAGTTAGGCTCAAGGAAAAGCATGGAAACGTGCTGGAATTTATACAATCAACATGTTAAGAGGCAAGCCCCCCTCTGCAGCACTCAGTCTTACGTTTATTCTGCCCTCGAGTATGCTTTGAGCATCGTTGTTACCTTTGTGCCTAGACTTCATCATGCTTTCATTTTGCTGTTTTGATGGAATCTTAAGCCCATCTCCTCTCCTAAGTGCTTAGCCTTGGGGTGGATGGAAACAGAAGATCTGTTGACAGTAACTGCCTCTGCTCTCTGTACTCATCCCATGTCTCTCCCTAGCTGGCTTTTCTGTAGATCTTTTGAAAATTTCCACATCCCATGAGCTGGGCCTAGAGGTGGCATTCATGTCTCCCCAGTTCTTTCCAAGCACCGAGACAGGATGAGATCACCAGGAGAGAATAGAAAAGACTTACATTTGTTAATTATCTTATTGCCGTGACCAAATACTTGACAAGAGGCAACCTAAGGTCATCATGGAGGAGAGGCAAAATTGAGTATAAGGAAGCTGGCCACTTGAATCTGTAGTTACAAGCGGACAGCAGGTCTGACTGTAAAACTTTAAGACCGAGTGCCTTACTTTGAATGTCTACCTCTCAAACATTCCAAACAGTGCTAAAAAACTGGGGATCAAGTATTTGAACACACGAGTCTGTAAAGAATATTTCGAGCTGGTAGAGAGTATTTCACATTTAAACCACAACAGGATCATAGGACTGACAAGACTTGGGCAGCAAGAGTGAGGAGGCAGGAGCAGCCACATCCAAAGGGACAGCAGAGCATGAAATCAGATTGCCTCATAGGAAGGCTAAACGGCTCATCATGATACTGTGTGCCTCAGGCTCCAGGGCAGCTGAAATGCCAGAGAACAGAAGAGTCCCTTCCTGGCCCCTAAGGTACAGAGCAGGCTCAGCAAGGTGGCAGCCCAGACTGCTGGAGAGCAGCCACCAGGGTGTGCACAGTGGAGGAGCTGGGAAGAAGGTTCCAGGAGGCAGGGCATAGTCAGCCAGATAGTGTGGAGATGCAGAGATGGAGACATCACTGGATCTAGGACATCAGCAGGATGGTGGAAGAGTAAACAGAACAGCAGAGAGTGAGGTCAGTTCTTCCCGGGAATATCATGTGAACACAGGAAGAATAAGGACCTGTGTTAGGGTTGGGCGCTGGCTCCGTGTTTCTGTTCTCTTGACAGCTACACTCTATTCTATGCCCCACATTTGTCCTGCATCCCTCATGGTCCAAGTTCCTTGTCACTTCATCTCAGTGGCTGACAGAGACCCTCTAAGGCAGTGTCCAGCTCTCTGACAATTCTGTTTGTGGGTGCTTGCATGCTCTCTTTGTGACCTTTGAACTTGTTCACTTGTCCCTGTAGGGCCACCCCGGGCTCCTCATTCCTCAAACTTCTCCTTCCTGCTTAGCTTCATAATGGTTTGAATGAGAATGGCCCTCATAGGCTCATAAGTTTGAGTGCTTGGTCCTCAGTTGGTAGCCATTTGAGAAGGATTAGGAAGTTTGGCCTTGTTGGAGTAGGTGTGACCTTTGGAAGAAATATGTCATGGGGGTGAGCTTTGAGGTTTCAAAAGCCTATGCCAGGCCTTGTGTTTCTTCTCAGCCTGTTGCCTGTAGATCAGGATGTAAAGCTCTCAGCTACTGCTCCAGCATAGCAGTCTGCCTATCCGCTTCCTGTCATGATGCTAATGAACCAACTCTGAAGCTATAAGCAAGCCTCCAATTAAATGTTCCATTATTAAGGGGTGCCTTGGTCAGAGTGTTTCTTCACAGCAATAGAACATTAAGACACTTCCCCTCCTTCCTCAGCATCCTCCCTGCCTCTGGTGGAGCAGACCTTACCCAGCTGTGCTTGTGAGATCACAAGAGCAGTGTGTACCTCCTCGTCATCACATTTCCCAAGTGCTGTGTGTGGGAGGAACAGTGTCCACCATGTTGCCACACAAGGCAGAGTTGCTGAGCACCCTTTCCCAGAGTGCTTGCCTTCTTGCTTAGCAGGCTGGGCCCTCAAGACTTCCCTGGGCGATTAGAGAGAGCACATTTGTTTTAACTTCAAGCAAAGGATCAAGATGACTCCTTTTATTTCTATTTTTGCTGTGTGTGTGTGTGTGTGTGTGTGTGTGTGTGTGTGTGTGTGTGTATTCACATGCATGTGGAGGTTAGTGGTCAACCTTAGGTGTTGTACCTCAGGTGCTGCCCACCTTGATTTTTGAGACAGGGTAGAGACCAGGCCTGGACCTCACCGAGTAGACTGGGCTAGCTGGCCAGTGAGTCCCAGGAGTCTGCCTGTCTTCTCTACCTCCCCAGTACTAAGACTTCAACACACAGCACCAAGTCCTGCTTTTCTGTGGGTTCTGGGAATTCAACTAAAATCCTTAGGCCTGTGCGGCAAGCATTCTACCAACTGAGCCATTTCCCTTTACTTATTTTTAAGTTTCATATATCAATATTGTGTGTGAATGTATGGTGTATGTATGGGCATGTGCATGCCATCGTGTGTGTGTGTGTGTGTGTGTGTGTTGCCTTGTGCATATGGAGGTAGGAGGACAATGTTTGGAGTCACGTCTCTCCTCCCACCCTTATGCAGGTCCCTGGGGTTGAACTCAGTACTCAGTAGCCAGGCTTGAATGACAAGTGCCTTTACCTGTTGAGCTATGCCCCAGCCCCTCATTTATGTTTTTAATTTTTTATTATTTTATGTGGATGGGTGTTTTGCCTGCATGCATGTCTATGTACCATGTGCATGCCTAGTACCTATGGGGGCCAGAAGAGGTTGTCACATCCCCAGGAATGAATTACAAATGGTTGTAAGCTGCTGTGTAGTTGTTAGGAATCAAACCTGGATCCTCAGGAAGAACATCAAGTGCTCTTAACCATGGAGCCTTCTCTCTGGCCTCTCATTTATATTTTGAAGCCAACTCTGCCAGCATTTTTTTTTTTGAGCTGCAGACCTCTACTATCTATGGAAACACGACCTGCATCCAAGATCCATTTAAAAGCTATGGAGTGTAAATGTGGAAACAGAGGGGAAGCATGTGGGATAACAGCTTTCTCCAGGTTGAGCAGCATCCTTCCTTCCTTCTCATGATTGTAACACCAGCAAGAACATTCCGGTCCTCACACACACACCCTCCTCTCTCTTCAGAGTCTCACTGTATAGCCCAGGCTGGCCAACAACTGGTGATCTGGATCCCTTAGCCACCAGAGCTCCCGTTCAGTTCTTTCCTTTGAGGGAACTTCAGATGTATCACCAATCACCTTCAATCACTTCTATAAAACCACCCTACTCTACCTGCAAATCTGAGTGCCTGGTACTTGGTCCCATTTTGTTTCCTGACTCTGCTTCACTTGGGGACTCAGGGGCCTAGAGATTTAGGAGCTAAGTGTATACTCCCTTTAAGGAGGGATATTGGGCCTCCAAATGTGGACCCCTGGCCTGCCCTGTCATGGCTGGTGTATTGCTAATGTCTTTTTCACAAGGATGTCTGTCTGCTTTCCACTTAATCCATCTTGTGGCTGCAGTTCCTTTTTGTCACTGTGGGGAAGAGATGCCCATTCTCCCATGTAGAAGGCAGAATCCCTCTTAGAATCTATTTAAAGAGGACCTAGACCTGCCTGTTTATTCACTGTGTCTTGCTGTGACTTTCCCTGGGCCCTAGTCAGGCCTTAGATTTTCAGAGTGGACTCTGAGTCTACTGCCCTGGCTGGAGCAGGCCTTGTCCTGCTAAAGCAGTTTTCATCTCTTAGTGCCTCTGTTTCCTCAGTGGGTAGAACAGCGATGTTACACACTATATATTTGGCCATAGTATCCCTTGGCATGGAAGATTTCAACATTGGAGAGCATCTCCGTCAAATGATGCCCTTGACTCCCGGTGAGGATGCCTGAGAGTGACTGGGATTGAGGAATCAGCATTTGGCTGTGGCTTCATGAGGACAGGGACATGGAATTTCTTGTACTGGAAGCCACACTCTGAGATCAAAGGTGAACTTAGAGAAGCTGGCTTCAGTGTCCTCCTGCTGTCCCTCAGCACACCCGCTGCCTTATCAACCTCTGGACCACGTTTGTCAGTCCCTGGTGTGCTGTCTGCCAGACAGACCTCTCCAAGTGCACAGGAAAGGCAGGCTTACTGGCCACATCTGTGAGGACCTAGGTTCTCCTACCCCAGGCCCAGGAGCTCTGCTACACTTCCAGCCAGGACTTTATCTGCCCCACACCACACATAGGTTCCCCGTGTCATGTTTCCTTCTTGCCACTCCTACCTCTGGAACTCAAGCCATAGAGCCCCACATTCCTGGCCCTGTGATTCCCTTTCACATGTGTGAAATGTTCTCCACTCTCAACAGAGGGAGGGAAAGAAAGGAGCAACAGATAGCCTCTTGTATAGTAAGTCAGTCATTGACGTGTATCTCAAATGTAGTGCACCTGAGGAGGCAGAACAGGACTTAGGTCCTAGCACCATTGTAGCCATAGTCTCTTGGCGTTTGAGCAGTGCAAATCACCCATCTCCACATTTCTGCCCATTGCATCCACCACACTGATGGATGCTAGGATGGTCTTCTCAGCCCACAGGCTCCTCTGTCTACCTAGGATGTCCTGATGCTAATCTTGGGTTCAGTGGCTGCGAGGCTAGTGTGTGAGTCCCTGGCTTGCTTTGCCCCTGCCCGTGCTCTCAGTGTCCAGCCAATGGCTAATTACCTCTCCCCTATTCCTATTAGACACCCTCTTGTTCCTCATGTTCTGTTGATAACTCTAGCTCTGTTCCTGGAAACTTTGAACCACAAACGGGGAGCCATACAGAGTGCCCAGGAAAAGACACCAGGAGGAGACACACAGTGCCAGGATTTATTGCAGCTTAGGGATGAGTGAGCACAGACCCCTCTTCAACCCCAGGTCCCAGAGCCCCTCCAGCAGGCAGCCACCCTGCCTGATACAGCTCTCTGGTCTTGCTTGGACAGTCCCATCTGCCTTTGTGGATGTGAAGTGACTGACACAGGGCTTACTTTATGTGACAGAGGACACACAGGCTTGCTGTGGGGAGCCCTATAGCCACAGGCTCTCACAGAGGATGAGGCCAAAACAGACAGCAGGCTCCTCGGGGCCAAATCCTCACCTGGCACCCTCCTCAAGTGGATCTTAATTGCCCCACCAACCTCCTTGATGCTGGTCTCACCAGTGGCAGGCAGAGGGTGGACCAGAGGCAGTGAGAGCCACAGAGGGTTCTTGTGGGCCTCGTGGAACATGCCTGCCTAAGGTTTTCATGGTCAGTTGTGCAGGTTCTGCTCCAGATGGAGGGACATAAGGGGTTGGGGACATAATTGCCTTCCAGCAGTGGGCTCTAGGAAGCATTCATGGAAGTCATAGGCAGGGAGCTGCAGGCCGGGGCACAGTTGCACTCATCGATGTGGGTATAGGTGTGCTGGATGACTGTACCATCGGGACACTGCATAGTCACAGCTACGTCATGGACCTTGCTCTCTTGACAGCAGGTGCACTGATGCTCCATGGCTTGGGCCTCCATGGAGTACCTGTGGACATGGGAGGACGTTCCTCTTAGCAGGGTAATGATGCATGGTCCTCTGTGGGCTCTTGACAGCTGCCTGACTGTCCAGCATGACTACTTTCTTAAACACAAAGCCTTACCCCTCCTGGACTATCTTTAAACCCTACTCTATCTTTCATAGCTGTCTGCGATTCTGTTCCCTTTCCATTCTGCTGATTCTGTTCAGATGTTCCCTCTGGACAGCCACCCTAAGCCCTGAAGTGAGCCTCTGGCCATTTCTCCTGCCCTCTCTAACCACAGACTCTCAACCTTCCTGACCACTCCCTCTTCACAGCTGACCACAGCCTGGGACCATCTAGGGCTTACAGAAAGACCTGATGCTACCTGACCCCCTAGACATATTCAGATTCCTGCCCATGGGTCCCCAGCCAAACCCCTATTTTGTGCAGCTAAGCCAGGATTGCCCCTGGCTTGGATGGGAGATGGGCCATATGCTTTGTGCAGAGAGCTATGTGTGACCTTCTGACCCTGAGCAGGGGACAGGTAGCAACTAGTGCTGCTGTACTCTCAGGGGAGGTAAGACACCCACTCACTTGGACTTTCCAGAGCAGGAACCCTCGCAGAAGGTGATGTTGACCTCCGTCTCACAGCCCTTATGCCGCAAGATGGTTGAGTTTACGTGCACTTGACAGGTACGTGAGTCTGCAAAGGAGACAGGCCAGTGCAAGGACCCTAGACCCTTACTCAGAGCCCCTAGACCTAGTAAAGCTGACCCTCCATGGTGTCAATATTGACTGTCAGTTTGACAGGATCTAGAGTCACCTAAGAGAAAAGCTCAGAGAGATTTTCTAGATTAAGTTAATCAATGAGAAAAGACCGACCCTGCATGTGGGCAGGACCTCCATGGGCTGGGGTCTCAGCCCGAGTGGAAAGGAGAAAGTGAGCTGCCCACCAGCATCTATCCCTCCCTGCCTCCTGTGAGCTACCCACCAGCATCTATCCCTCCCTGCCTCCTATGAGCTACCCACCAGCATCTATCCCTCCCTGCCTCCCGTGAGCTGCCCACCAACATCTATCCCTCCCTGCCTCCCGTGAGCTACCCACCAGTATCTATCCCTCCCTGCCTCCCGTGAGCTACTCACCAGCATCAATCCCTCCCTGCCTCCCGTGAGCTACCCACCAGCAT
>NW_021620446.1:1090562-1092669 GCF_004785775.1 Grammomys surdaster | reverse complement strand
ACCAGCATCAATCCCTCCCTGCCTCCCGTGAGCTACCCACCAGCATCTATCCCTCCCTGCCTGCCGGCTATAGACACATTGCCACTTGGCTCGACTTTAGCAGTCACATCTCCCCACTATGGTGGGGCAGCATACTCCAACCAGGAGCCAAACAAATCCTTCCTTCAGATGACTTTGTCCTGTGTTTTGTCACAGAAGTGACAGAAGTAACTAACACAGCTTTCATGAGTGGCCCACCCCATCTCTCATCCTGGGACCCTGGGTGGGATCTGCCACCCAGTGGGAGAAGCTTGTATTGCTTTTGGTGGGAACTGGATGGAGCTGGAGGAGATAGGAGATGTCTTCAACTTACCCTCTTTTTCACAGGAGTAACAGCAACCTGTTTTCCTTAGTGTTCCCTACAAAGGCAAAAACAGATCAAGACTGGAGCAGAGTTGGGGTAGAGGGACAGGTCGTAGAAATACAGACTCCTTAGGGTAGAGCCTTCCAGGGGCATGGTAAGGGTAGACCACCCAAAGGCAGGGCCTCCCAAGCACATACTGTGCAGTTGGATACATCAGGGCAATCGGTGGGGATCGGGGTCAGTACATGGACTCCATTCTCAGCCCTACAGTTGTATGCAGTGCAGTTGTCCACAGGACTGTCCACCCAGGTTTCATTGGGCTGAAAAGCAAATCACACAACAGAGGTCTAGGCAACATCCACTCGTGGCTGAGACCTGCTCAAGGGAAGGTCTCCCTCCACCCTCTGCTATTACCTGTACCACGTGGCCCTCTGGTGTGAGGCAGGCATTCTGCACACACTCCCCGCAGCACTGCTCTGGCACTGGCGTGTACTTGAAGCCCTGTGGGGTCAAAAGGGGTGGTCATGTCTGTCATGCATCCTAGCCACCCTCCTGAGCACACATTTGGGGCTCTGGGCTTTCTTAATAGGAACTGCAGAAAGGTCATGCATGTCTTTGCTGTGTTCCCAGGTCTTATGTCTTAGCTCACCCTGCTTCTCTTTGTCTTTGACTGCAGTGGTTCTCAACCTTCCTAATACTACAGCCTCTTAATACAGTCCCTCGTGTTGTGGTGACCCACCACCATAAAATGACTTCATTGCTACTTCATAACTGTAATTTTGGTACTGTTATGAATTGTGATGTAAATATCTTATATACAGGATATCTGAAATGTGACCCCTGTGAAAAGGTCGTTTGACCCTCAGAGATGTTGTGACCCACAGGGTACCATACTAGAGCCATTTCTACCGAGTTCATCAGCCTGCACGTCTTGTCCTCCAGTCCTTACCCTCCCCCTACTTTTCCCATTGGAAAAGAGGAAGACCTCAAAATGATGGTGAACTGGAGGACTCTGCGTGCTAGGCTGCCATGGGTAGCCTCTCAGGGTGTTTTCTAGGCCACAGGCTCACCTGGGGACAAGAGGTGGTACAGAGTGTCTCCTTACACTCTACTTTTGGCTCTTCATTGCCCACAGAGAGGCAGGTGCATGTCTGGCAGGGACCCCCTGGGAAGGTTGTACCGACCTAGAGCAGAAGAGAAGAGTGACACAGGAGGCAGGGCAGATGTGGGTGAGCACACACGTCAGGATGTGTAGCTGAACCCAGGTAGAGCCCACAGGGCCCAGATATCTTCCCCCTAACATATGATTGTTCCTCTAGTTGAACACAGGTACCCAGTGGGCAGGGACAGCAGTAAGCTGGGAGACCCAAAAGCTGAGCACTCAGAGGTAACAGTTGTGGCAGGCCCTCTTTCCACAGCTCTCTTTACACACACACACACACACACATCACACACACACAATGATCTTATGTCCTATGTCTTAAGGGTCCAGACTCCCTCTTTGATCTGCCCTTCGTAGCAAGAATGTCAAGACAAGACCAGGGACTGGTGAACATGGACTTCCCACCCACCTCAATCTACCCCTGCTATCCACCCTGCCTGGGCTGAGCCCTTACCCCATAAACGGTGTCATTGTATGTACACAGCTTAGGTCCTGAAAGGAAAGGGGATTGAGTATGCATCTGCCAGCAGGGCACAAACCCTTGCTCCCCCTGCATCCCTGGACTCCATTGCCACCAGTCTCAGTGTCCCCTCCCCCTTGCT
>NW_021620446.1:1084490-1090162 GCF_004785775.1 Grammomys surdaster | reverse complement strand
CTCTCCCTCCTTTCTGTTCTTCTTTAGATCAAGCAGAGGCTAGCACCACTCACAAACTTGGGTAGCCCGTCTGGTCCCACGCAGGCTGGAAAGAAATGAGTAAAGTTGTTACTGAAGACGCCGGGGTTCAAAGCCAGGCAGAAGGGGATCATAAGCTGAGAGAATGGTGCTCTTAGCTCTGACCACCTGTACCCAAACCAAGACCCCCATCTTTTCCGAGGATGGAACAGAAGGTCCTAGAGAATTCTGAGGGTATCGGGTCCCTGGGGGAGTAGTAAGATTATATGTTGAGATTCTAGCTCTTATGGGATGAAGAGAGGCAGGTTCTCTGATCAGCCCCAAGCAGCGAAGTTTAGACAGAATGGTGGCAGGCTCACAGAAGGCCTTTTGACATCTGCAGGAACTATAGCCTCACTAGGATCTACTCTCCTTCTAGTCAGGGAGAACAGGATCCTGGCCTGGCAGGTGAGTATGGACCATATAGAGGGCAGGGGTGGGGCGGGGTTTGTCTCATGGTAGGTGAATGGCACTTACGACACTCTGACACACAGATGTCCATGCGTGAGTTGAAGAGGAGCTGATTCTCAGGGCAGAAGCAGCCCTCTGCCAGCATCCCAGTTGAACGGTCCTGTATCCTAATGTGAGCAGGAGTAGCAGGATATAAGATCAGAAATCAAGTAGTACCTCTGAGAGCCAAGTGTGAACATCCCAGGGAGTCCTGGGATGAGGGTGCCCACAGTTTGAACCCTTCAGACATGCCTGGGAGGCCAGCTGCTACCTCCACATTCCTGTCACTCAGATGGCACTCACCTGGAGCTGCAGGATGCTGGATGCAGGGGTCCACAAGGCCTGTACTCCTTAGTGGGTGGACAGGAGAGGTCTGTGGTGACAGAGTGTCATCAGACAGGTTCAGAAGAACCAAGAAGGCTGGAGCCCAAAGTGGTATGCTTCCAACTTACCACACAACCCTCTGGTGGCATTGCGCCAGTTGGTGCATACACCCTGGGCCCGGCAGAGTGCTGCATAGGCCTCCAGGCTCTGACAGAGCGTGTCAGTAATATTGGCATTGCAGTGGTCACTGACACAGGTTTTGAAGAAGGTATCTGGAGGGAGGAGCCTGTGGCACTCGGCGAATACCCTATGACAGTGAGTGAGTGGTCAGGGCTGGGCGGAGCTCAGCGGGGCGGCTGGCCAAGGGAACTACTACCCAAGCCCACCACCCCCAAAGGACAACTCACTGGCTCAGCATCAGCTCACAGAGAGGTGCAGAGGGGCATGGAGTGGAGGTCAGTGTGCTGGACACTGTGGGCTGGGGAGTGGTGCTGGGGGAAGGGCTAGGCTGAGGTAAGCAGCCACTGCTATTATTCCCAGGCACCAGCCAGTGTTTGGCCATGTCCTGGCAGTTGGAAGCTATGGTGCCATCAGGCCGGCGGCAGTCGTCTGTCTGGCTGTTTGTGCAGGTACCTGGTGAGTAGGACAGGATTACATCAGCTTCTGCTGTTTCCCATAGACCTGTTCCTTCCTCCACTTACAGAAGCAGAATGATCCAGGTCATGCCTACTCACCACACTGGCCCTCAGTATTGTTGCTGAAATATCTGTAGGGCAACCATATCTGGAAAATGTTCCCATCAAAGGTGATGCTGGTGCCAATGGCGGAAATGTTGACACTCATTGTGGTGGCCCCACTCAAGGACACAGTCACACCATTCTTACTGAAGCCTGACCGTATCCATATCTGGTCCCATATAATCTAGGGATGTCCAGAGGGAAACAGTGATCAGAGGGCCAGCGAGGCAGCATGCTGCTTTGGGAGTCTCCCTCCCAAACACCAGGGACATTCCTATTGTCTCCTCAGTCTAGAGCTGGGAGTTATTTATTTGCCTAGCCAAGCTCCTACAGGCCATTTCTGCAGAGGGGAGAATGTTCTTGGTCCTCAGAGCTTTTCTATGTCACCCCATATCTAGACCCCTTGTTTGCAGTGTGGTATGGGGGCCCTGCCTATCACAAGACTCACCAGGCTCTCTTCCTTCCCATTCTTAGTAGTGGTGGTGGTGAGAATAATCTCCATGGAGTTGTAGAATACACTGAGGGCACGGGGACAGAAGGTGACATTTGTAGTAGCCCCACAGAAGTAGCTGTGGGCAAGGATGCTCAGGTTGCCATGGTGAGGGTGGATCTCTTTCATAAGCACTGAGGTACAGTTGTCCAGGAAAGTATAGGAGGTGCCATCGAATGTCAGGTAGTGTGAGTACCCCCATCCACTGCAGAAGCCTATGGGAGACTACAGTTGGAGACTCACTCCCCAACCCTGTTACCCAGTGCCACCTCGGGAACCACTACCCCAGGGGAACAGTTGCTACATCTATAAAATAGATGTCTCCCAAACTATATTTACTGTGAATATGATGTTGGTCTTAAAATGGGACCCTTCCAAATTACCTAGGTGTCCCTTGAACCTAATGACAGTGTACTTATAAATGACAGGAGAGATAGACATGGGGGAGAAGGCCATAAGAAGATGGAGGCAGAGTGAAGTGATGAAGCCACAAGCCAAGGACTCCTGTAGCCCTTAACATGGCAAGGCAGGGAGGATCCTCCCCAGCCTCCATAGGGAGTGTGGCCCCGCCTCATTTGATCTGACTCTAGCCTGGGGATGGGAGATCCTAAGAGTTCGAGTTCTAAGTCCCAAGTTTGAGTCATTTATCACTCAATAATGGAAGTTGTCATCAGTACCACAGGAAAGGACTCACACTGTGACTTTCCCACCCTGCCTCTCTCTGGTTACAGCCCCTGCCCGTGCCACATCCATGTTCTTAGCCTCCCTGTGCACACTGCCTGCGGGCTAGCACAGCATTTACATGTGCTGTCTGAGACTGACAGACACTGAGGTCAAATGCCTCAATGCTGTCCCATCTGGCTGAGCTGTCCCATGCCTGCCCGCTGCTCACATTCACACTCGTAGTGGAAGTGGCAAGGCTCCTGGTCCCACACTTTGATGGGCAAGTGCTTGTTGACACAAGTGACATTGTCCACGGGCTCCGGCTCTAGGAGAATGATTTGGTTGTTGCCTTGGCACCTGGCCACTGTGCAGTTCTCCAGGGTCCAAGACTCATTCACCTGAGGGAGAAGATATACAGGGTGTTCACCTGGAGCTCGTGTGGAGATTCAAGCCCTGATCAAGATCCTGTGCACCCCTCTCAAAAGGAGCTACTGAAGACAGGTCACTGAGCCAGCCTTGCCATGGGGCTGGGTGCTGCTGAGCATTAGCCGTGGCTTAATCCAAAAGCAGTTGTCCCTGACAACCCAAACCCACGCCAGATCGGAGGGAGCTGGAGGGGAAAGGGAAACTCACCTGCCGGGGAGGGATGGTATTATCACAGCCAGGAGGCAGGGGAGGCAAAGGTGTAGGGGTAGAGGGCACTGGAGGTGAGGTGGAGGGGCAGGTACCCTGGAAGCGGTCAACATCACAGTGCTGGTTGCAGATGGCATAGAACTGGCAGCCAGCTCCATCCGTCTTATTGTAGATGAGATCCCCTGTGAGGAAAAGGGCATAATAAAACATAGCAACAACCCAGCTGAAGAGGCAGGCTAGTCCCAGGGGGGAGCCATAGGGCCTGAGGGGTAGCCTGAGGGAAAGAGAATCATGTTCAAAGGGCACTGGCTGAACTTTGTATGCATGAAAGGGCTCCTAGCTCTGAAAACTGACAAGGGACATAGGATAGGAAGAACATGGGCTTTTCTACTCACCAGGTAAGAACAGCTGTCCAAATGCCTGACAGAAACAGGGTGATGGGGACGATGCATGGCTGGAAAAGACAGTAGGCCTGGGGGTACTGAAGACTGGGGAAGAAACAGTAGACACACTGAAGGTCACCTGACTGCTGGGGGAAACTTCAGGGGTATGAGGAGTCCCCGAGGTTGAGGAGGGAGCCACAGTGGAGCCAGTGGCTATAGGTGAAGTCTGGGTGGTCAACGTTGCAGAGGTGTGAGTAGATACCAGGGAAGAGGAGTGGGGCACACTGGAACTAGTGACCTCGGGGAAAGAAATCGTGGTATTCAAAGCTGGGGCAGTGTGAGTAGACAACAGGTGAGAGGAAGGAACAGTGGATGTGGTGGCCATAGCTGACGTAGTACAGTGGCTATAGTTGTCACAGCAGAGGAGGCGCACATGGTAGTTGTCACAATACTGCAAAGGTCCCGATTGGTTGATATTTTTGCATATCAGCCCGAATCGCACATCACACTGGACCACCTGCTCTAGAGATTCTAGGGGCTTGTCTGGCTCCTTCTCTGAACGGCACTGGATGTCCTTGGGCTGATCACAGAAGATAAAACCAACCTCACGAAACACTGCATAGACCTCAAAGTCCCCACCTCTGGGGCCAGGGTTTGGGAAGTCTGCATCAAACCACTCTGTCCACTTGCAGCGAGGTGCGCAGCCCGAGTCAGGAAATGTAGTCCATGTGGATGCTTGGGTGCTTGGTGCTGAAGAGCTAGAGGGATGGCTGGTCTGAAAGGTGGACGCAGTGCTTGAGGCCACTGAGGTTGTGGAAGGGACCAGGGGAGTATGGGTAGACCAGAGCGAGGATGGCTTGATGGTGCTGTAAGGGGTGTTAGGACAGTGGCTATAGTCATCACAGCAAAGCACACGGATATTGTAGTTGAAGCACAGTTTGAAGTCATCTGTCTGCTCCTCGTTTCTGCAGACCAGCCCCGTCTCCAGCTTGCAGCTCACTACTTGGCCAATCTTATCAATGCTCACCGCAGGGTAGTTCTCTGCCCGACACTCAATTTTCTCTGGTGCCTGGCATATCTTCTTACCAGAAGCCCTGATGTTTTCATAGGTCTCCATGTCCCCTTGTACTACTCCCGAGGTCGGTGAGTCCACATCAAACCATTCAGTCCACTTACACTTGGGCTGGCAGTGTGTTGTGCCCTGGGGAGTGGTGGCATTCACCGCGGTTGGTATTGTTGGTATACTGGTGGACAGCCCTTTTATGCCTGTGGTTGACTCTAGGCTGGTGGACAGAGATTTTGAGGAGACGGTCCCAGCCGTACCTGTAAGTATACTTGTCCAGATTCCAGTTGACGAGGTTTGTTGTGTTGTCAAGCCAGACGTCGACTGTAATGTCTCAGGCAAGGTCTTGGGTGTTGTATGGATTGAGGAGACTCTTCCTGGGCTACTGGTTTCTGTGACACTTGAAACATGTGGGGGACTTGTGCCATAGGATGTGACAAGAGTAGCTGTGTGACTAGAGCCTGTTAGACCTTTTGATACACTTGTGGTGGAGGCTGAGTGAGTACTGGTCACAGACAGACTAGGGATGGGAAGAGGCTTAGAACTCAGGGTCTGAGAGGCAGTAGTTGCTGATCGAGTCATTGGGGCTGACCCTGCAGTGGTGGTAGGTCCCGTCGTTGGGGTCGACCCTGCAGTGGTAGTAGGTCCCGTCGTTGGGGTCGACCCTGCAGTGGTGGTAGATCCCGTCGTTAGGGTCGACTCTGGAGTGGTGGTAGGTCCCGTCATTGGGGTTGACCCTGCAGTGGTGGTAGGTCCCATCATTGGGGTCGACCCTGTAGTGGTGGTAGGTCTTGTCATTGGGGCTGACCATGTGCTGGTGGTGGATCCCGTGGTTGGGGTTGACCCTGCAGTGGTGGTAGGTCCTGTAATTG
>NW_021620446.1:1082476-1084480 GCF_004785775.1 Grammomys surdaster | reverse complement strand
ATGGTAGGTCCCGTGGTTGGGGTTGACCCTGCAGTGGTGGTAGGTCCCGTGGTTGGGGTTGACCCTGCAGTGGTGGTAGGTCTCGTAGTTGGGGCCGACCCTGCAGTGGTGGTAGGTCCCGTTGTTGGGGTCGACCCTGCAGTGGTGGTAGGTCTTGTCATTGGGGCTGACCATGTGCTGGTGGTAGGTCCCGTCGTTGGGGCCGACCCTGCAGTGGTGGTAGATCCTGTCATTGGGGCTGACCATGTGCTGGTGGTAGGTCCTGTGGTTGGGCCCGACCCTGCAGTGGTGGTAGGTCCCTGACAGTGGCTAACGCTACAACAGAGCACCTTGATCAGGTAGTTGTAGCACATCGGGAAATCACCACTCTGGTCCCGGTTGTAGCACACCAGACCAAAGTTGACATCACACTTCACATTCTGTTGCAACCTGTCCACTCTCATTCCAGGGAAGTTCTGGGCCATACACCTGATGTCCTGAGGCTGTGCACAGACTTTTTCTCCATTGGCCCTGATGTTCTCATATGTCTCTATGTCTCCTCCGTCAATGCTAGATGTAGGGTAGTCTACATCAATCCACTTTGTCCACTGACATTGGGGTTGGCAGGTGGTAGAGGAGGTCTCAGAACTGCTGACCATCTGTGTGACTGTGCTGGACCTTGAAGTGGACCCAGGCTGTGTGCTGGGTCCTGCTGTGGAGCTGGCTGAGGAAACTCCAGGGAGCTCTGAGGTGGTCTTGGTATGTGGCCTTGAGGACAGGCTCTCAGTAACTGCTCTGGTCATGGAGGCAGCTGTGGCTAGGTTTGTGGTAGTGCTTCCATGAGGAGTATTGGAATGTCCAGGAGTGGTCAGGGAGGTAGAGAAGTGTGACTTGCTGACAGGACCCCCACTTGTTGTTGTGGCTGAGGATGTTGTGGTGATATGGGGCCTACTAGGCAACACAGAGTTGCTTTTGGAAATGTCATTGGTGATCAGTGTTTGAGGGCTGTTCATTGTTGTTGTGGTAGAAATGGGATGGATGGATCTGGTGGCCATGGTTGAGGTACTAGAAGGGAGGTTATTCCACAGTGTGGTTTTTGTTCTAGAAAACTGTTTGCCAGTGGTGGTGGTCAGCTTGGAAGTACTCAGAACATTGGAGGAGGCTGTCCACGAACTTGTGCTTGGTTTACCTGAGTGTGGCTCTTTTGAGGTTTGGAGAAGGCTGGTGGGAGAGGTTGGAAGGGTAGAAAGACTAGAGACAGAGAAACTTCCAGTAGTCCTAGTTGTGGTGATGGAGACAATCTTCTCTGTCCTAGGGGTGTAGGGTCTACTTTGAGTTGTGAATGAAGTTGAGGATTTGGGCTTCTCTGGCCACTTGCTCGTGGACATGGAGACTGTGCTGGGAAATCCAGGTGCTGACGTGGAGGTGGTAGACAGTGGTCCAGTTGTGCTGATACAACTGGTGTCCTCCTCACAGCAGAGGACACGGATATGGTAGTTGAAACAGGTTTGGTTGTCATACTGCTTGCTGTTCCTACAGATGAGTCCAAAGTCCACATTGCAAACCACCTCCTGGCCCAGCTGCTGGAAGGACATGTTGGGGAAGAGGATGGCCTCACACTCAATGTCCACAGGTTTCTTGCATATCTTGATACCTGTCTTGTTTTGAATATGATAGTAAGTTTCAATGTCTCCTCCAAACTGTCCAGGTTGTGGTTTGTCGCTGTCTAGCCAATCTGTCCAGGTGCATTGAGATTTACAGCCCGTGGAAGTGGTCCCTGTGGTTGTAAGAGCTGAGGAGAGACCAGTGGTTAGCAAGGATGAGGTTTGAGTCTCCCTGGGTGTGGCTGTGGCTGTAGAAGAAGCTGTGGTCGGTACTGTGGTTTTTCCAGGGGAAGAAAATGACTCTGTGGTGCTGGTACTGGTAGGCATGCTGGACATACGCCAGGAAGTGTGTGTGACTGTCCCAGAAGTGGGAGTGGTGGTAGGTCCTGTGGTTGGGCCCGACCCTGCAGTGGTGGTAGGT
>NW_021620446.1:1054181-1082466 GCF_004785775.1 Grammomys surdaster | reverse complement strand
TTTGTCCACTGACATTGGGGTTGGCAGGTGGTAGAGGAGGTCTCAGAGCTGCTGACCGTCTGTGTGACTGTGCTGGACCTTGAAGTGGACCCAGGCTGTGTGCTGGGTCCTGCTGTGGAGCTGGCTGAGGAAACTCCAGGGAGCTCTGAGGTGGTCTTGGTATGTGGCCTTGAGGACAGGCTCTCAGTAACTGCTCTGGTCATGGAGGCAGCTGTGGCTAGGTTTGTGGTAGTGCTTCCATGAGGAGTATTAGAGTGTCCAGGGGTGGTCAGGGAGGTAGAGATGTTTGCCGTGCTAGACAGAGAAGTCCTTGAGGTTGTTGCTGAGAATGTACTGACACTGTGGGGACTGCTGGGAGGCAGGGAGTGCCCTGGAGACGTGGACCTCGTAGTCAGCACTGATGGGATGCCAGAGGATTCTAGACTCTTGGGATGCTGAGTGCTCACTGAGGTGACTACTGCAAGAGGAGTGGTGGGTGGGGACGACACACTTGTAGTCAGGGTCTGAAGAGTGGGCATCTCTGAAGCATCCATACTGGTGGTAGTGTCTAAGGGAGACCAGGTCTCAACTGAACTAGTGTCGGGAGAAGGCTTGGAGGACAGGGTCTGGATAGTGGAGGTGGCAGGTCTCGTGGTTGGGCCCGACCCTGCAGTGGTGGTAGGTCCCTGACAATGGCTAACGCTACAACAGAGCACCTTTATCAGGTAGTTGTAGCACATCGGGAAATCACCTCCCTGGTCCCGGTTGTAGCACACCAGACCAAAGTTGACATCACACTTCACGTTCTGTTGCAACCTGTCCACTCTCATTCCAGGGTAGTTCTGGGCCATACACCTGATGTCCTGAGGCTGCGCACAGACTTTTTCTCCATTGGCCCTGATGTTCTCATATGTCTCTATGTCTCCTCCGTCAATGCTAGACGTAGGGTAGTCTACATCAATCCACTTTGTCCACTGACATTGGGGTTGGCAGGTGGTAGAGGAGGTCTCAGGGCTGCTGACTGTCTGTGTGACTGTGCTGGGCCTTGAAGTGGACCTGGTTTGTGAAGTGAATACTGATGTTGTCCGAGAGCTAAGCATTGTGTTCTCATTGGTCTCTTTCACTGTTGTAGTCCAGGTAGGGTTGGACAAGGGGAGGCTGCTGACTGAGTTTCTAGACAACGTAGGAGGTGAAGTAGGTCTGCTGTTTGAAGTAAATGGCATTGTTTGCCTTGAAGTGTGAATTTTATCTGGTGATGTCTCTTTCTCTTCTCTGGTCCGGGACTGTGATTCTGAGGATGCTGTATGAGTGGTAAGTGTAGGTAAAGAAGGTCTTCTACTGATGTCAGGCTGGGAGTGAGTGGTACTTATACCCAAGGTCAGAGAGGAGCCACAGGGTACATAATCACAACACAGAACCCTCAATTCATAGTTGTGGCACAGTGGGGGGATCTGTTCCCTGTTGAAGCATCTCAGCCCAGAGGATAGGTCACAGTTCACCTTCTGACCCAGCTCCTCTAAGTCCATGCTGGGGAACTTCACTGCACGGCATTCGATGGCAACAGGGGTTTGACACACCTGGTGCCCTTTCTTCCTCAGGTTCTCAAATGTTTCAAAGTCCCCACTTGACGATCCAGCCTCTGGATGGCTCTCATCATACCAAATGGACCAATGGCAGACCTTATGGACACACACAGTAGACGCCGTGGGAGCTGAGCCTGTGCAAAAGTGATAAAAGGCCCTGCTCAGTTCCTCTGACCTCAGAGTGCAGAAACAGAGGGCTCTACACCTTTACAAAAGTTAGGACCATTCCTGACCTGAATCTAGAATCTGCTAGCTAATCTGGAGAGAGCTTACTGACTGAGGTAGAGTACACCAAAGACAAATGGAACCTGAGGATTTTTGTGCTCTCTGGTAGCAGTCCTACCAGTTGTGCTAAAAAGTCTTGGGAACCAGAAAGGGAGGGGTAAGGTCATGGATACCAGGCAGAGCCTGGGCTACCAGACAATGAGTCAGGACCTAGCATGTCTCTCCAGCTGGAGTCCTTGACAACTTCCCTTATCCTGGATGTGGCCAAGCCTCTCTCTGGGTTAACATAATAATTTAGAGTCCAGGGGCTCCCAGAAAACCTGGTATGGGCTTACCGTTTGTGACAAGGGGTGCCAGGGTGGTGGTGAATGTGAATGGTGTGGTAGACGAGGCTTCGTGGCACACTTCAGTTGTGCGTGTTATAGTCCCATTGTCTTTGCAGATGGCTACTAAGCAAGCACCGAGGCCATCCGTGGTGTTGTAGACAACATCATTGTAGTTGTAGATACGGCCCTCATAGGTGCATGTGCAGGCTGGGAATTATATGCACCGGCTTAGCTTACTCACCCTCCAGCCTCTTTTCAACCCCAAACCCACAGCCTTTCCTTACCTGTAAAGTTGTAAACACACTGGAGGCCACCAGGGGTGCAGAGACTGGAGGGAAGACAGGGGCTCTGAGGATCTGTGGGGGCACCCCTAACTAATACATACTTTCTCCCTCCCTGCCCTCTCCCAACCACCCTGGGTCTCTACCCTCTTCCTTCCCTGAGTCCTTTCTCACCAACTCTGGCAATTCTCATCTGTAGGAACCTGTGTGCCAATGTCATGGTAGTGTCCATCGTCATCATAGCAGCCACACTGGGCCACACACTTCATCTGGTCCTCATTGAAGAAGGGCTGGCTGGGCGGGCACTGTGGGTAGCAGCCTAGAACATGCAAGGGTTTATCATTTGCCTTTCTATCCTCTCAAGCATGTATTCATTTGCCCAGCCTCCAAGCCGAGGCAGAGAACCCTTAGTACATCGGGTCTGCCCTAGAGGTTCCATGCATGGGTTATGGGCCCGAAGTTTCCACCCTCACCTTCCAGGCCTGGCAGGTCAACGAGGCAGTGTCCGGCTGGGTTTCGACAGGTCTTCAGACAAGGGGCTCCACAGGGCTGATAATGCCACTCACATTCCCCATGAGGGTTGTAGTAGTCACAGAAAAGAGCTGAGCAAGGAGGGCACAGCTAAGCAGGCGCCTGCTAGGCCTTGTGCTGGACTGCACCCAGATATGCAAGCCTTGGGCTAGGCAGATAGCTTCCTCGGGTTCCTTCCCTACCCCAGATCCTGGAGGCCCCAGCCTCAACTACCACCTGTCAGGTGTCAAAGAGCCACATGTATATAGAGATATATGGACACATGTACAACACACACATGTCCACAGACACACATGTACACTTACATGTCAGAGTGACCAGAATCCAAGCCATGAGGGTGGTATAGAGGCTGCCACCCACCTCACCCCCAGCCCCACCCTTCAATACCATAAACAGAGCCCCACTCACGGCAGATGTCTGGTGTCCTCCAGGACAAGCACACACCCACATCACGGCAGGCCTGGGCATAGGCCGCCACAGCAGTGCAGAAACACTCGCAGTCACCCCCTGAGTCACAGGCGCACACGTCATGCACACAGGCTTCGTAGTATTTTGTAGAGTCAACCTGGAATGGAGGGGCCACAGTGCCACTCAGGGAGGACAGCAATGTCTACCTAGGTCACAGGGCAGCTGAGTGTGGGGAAGCGTCCAGAGCTAGCCATAGTCCCAACCACACTTAGGGGAAGCCTGATCTGGTACCGGAGCTGCCATCAGTGTGTTCCAAGTGGGAATGGTCCAACACCACCTTCCTGACTCACCAGTATAACTGCATACTTTCACACCTGCATACCCACAACCTGCTATTTGTACACCCATATGCCTGTGCTCCTGCAGCTGCTCACCTGGCAGCTTGTACACCTGCCTGAATACCCGAATGTGTGTACCTATCTGTATGCAGGGAGGGACACAGGCAGGCAGACAGCCAGGTGAATATTCATGCAGAAGATGCAAGTGGGCAGGTGCACAGTGTTGTACAGGTGAGTATCTATGCGAGCAGATGGATGGGTGTACGCACAGGCAGGAGGAAAAGCACACAGGTCAACAGGCCTGTGTATACCTATATGTATAGGTTTATGTATATGTGTAGGTTTATGTCTGTGTAGGTATAGGTGTAGGTGTAGGTGTAGGTGTAGGTGTAGGTGTAGTATAGGCAAGCCATACGTATACCTATCTGGCCACTTGTGCACCTGCTTATATGTCTCTCTGCACACCTACATGCCCACCTGGCTGTACAGCTGCTCATTTGTGCACCTGCACACTTGTAAAACTGTATACCTTCCCACCCATGCACATGCCTGAATGCACACCAGTGCACCTGCCTGCCTGTGAACTTGCACACCTGTCTACGTGTTAACCACTTGTATATCTGTCTGCCTGTTGACCTGTGTGCTTTTCCTCCTGCCCGTGCGTGCACCCATCCATCTGTCTGCTTGCACAGATGCTCACCTGTACAACACTGTGCACCTGGCCACCTGCACCTGCACGAATATTCACCTGCCCGTCTGCCTGCCTGTGTGCCTCCTTGCATGCTCGCCCATACAACTGCCTGCCTGTATCTGCCCCACGTTCACACCCGCTTTCCTTCACACACGAGCACCCGCACACCTGTACACCTTCACTAATGCTCTGAGTCTCCTCCTACTCCCTCTAGTCGTATGACCTGCAGTCTGTCCTTGTGCTCTCGTTCCAGTGCACTGGCCTCCATCCTATGTCTGCCTTCCCATAACTGACTCGTTCCCTGGATTGCTGTGCCCATGACCTCTGGTGGCTCCCTGGGTTTGCAGTCTGATGTGATCCCCTCCCTGACTACCCTCCTCCCTCCTTCCTGTGGAGAATCGCTGAGAGACAGCAAATGTTATCCCCCATTCATTTGAATGAGTTAGTTCCGAGAGACCACTTGAGTTTCCAGACCCCTGCAAACATGCTCCAAGGAAGTAGTGCATTGGTTCTCAACCTTCCTAACGCCGTGACCCTTCCTCATGGTGTGCCGACCCCAACCTTATTATTCCATTACTACTTCATAGCTGTAAGTTTGCTTGTTATAAATTGGAATGTACTTGTCTGATATGCGGGACATCTGTCATGGGACTCCCAAAGGGGTCACAACCTGCAGGCTGGGAACCACTGAAGTAGTGGGTGGTGACTACTTATCCAGCATTTTTTAACTCCCAGACTGGCCCAGCTGTAGGGGATGTGGTTAACTGTCTAATTCTGTGGAGGGCAGGGCCTACCGCTCACACTGTACCAACTGGAAGACACCAGAGTAGACTCAAGTTCTTGCTTTTGTCAGCCTTTTTAGGCTACAGTGAAACAAGATATGGAGAGCATCATAACCAGAGGGACCCCTGTCCACCTGCTCACAAGGTTGGCGTGGTGAGCTGAGGTGCTCAGCACACGTGAGCAGCACTGGTGCCTGATCCACAAGCACTTTCAGGCTGTCGTCTGAAAGCCTGTGCTGTGAATCTGCTTTCCTAGCTGGACTCTTGAGATTTGGTCATGGTAACAGAAGGTAGCCTTTGGAGGTCCAATGTGAGCCAGTTACCCCTTCCTCTGGGGGAATCCTTCTGGTGTTTCTGATGTACACTGGACAAGTCTGGGGGTCACTCAGTAAGAGACTTCACTGAAAGTCATGGATGGTGACTGTAGGCAAGGGCTGGTCCCAAGCTGATAGAGATGACTCCATGATGTGGTATATACATGAAAGCCCACTCAGCTTGTGGGAGATTTAGACCTAGAAAACCCAGAGCCTTGGAACATGTGCTCTGACTGGGTCAAGATGGCCCTCAAGGGTCTGCTATGTGCCTAGTCCAGCAAGACTCAAGTCCTACCAGGAAGACGCAGACAACTTCAAGTCCTGTGAACCAAGGCCAGGCCCTACCTGAGAGTGGCAGGCAGCGAAGGTGGCACTGTTGATGATGCTGCACTTTTTCTGGGCCCAGGACTTGCGGTAAGGGTTTGCGATGCAGGGGTCTTTGGGAACTGGGGCATCTGGGCAGGATGGGGAGAACTTCCAGCTATTTCCAAACTCCAGCACATCGCCCACCACAGACTGGCTGCGTGTGGTGAAGTCATTGATGGCATTGTCATCAAAGTTCCCACACAGACCACAGACCCTGCCCTGCAGATGCACAAGGAGAGAGAATCCTTAGACAGCTAAGTAAGGTGGTACAGAGCCTGGCTTGGGAGTAGAACACAGGGAAAACCCATTTCCCCTGAGTTGCACCCAGTAAACTTCCAAATGAATGTTATATAGGAAGTGGGTCCTGGGGCAGGTGGGCGAATCGCACATATTCTCTATAGAAGACTGTCTCTGTGCAGGCCTGTGGGCAGGGCTAGGTCACTGACCATGATTCCAGCACACCCATTATTCATTGCAATCTTAACCCATCCCTCTTGGAACCTGGTGTTGTGCGTGGCCTCAGTGGCCAGGGCTTTTCAGTGTGGATCAGCCCTCAGTAGCCTTGTCAGCTTCCAGCTTTAGACCTGTCAGAGCTGAACCTAGAAGCAGGGTCCCCGGTGGCCACACTTGCCTTGTAATGCTGTTGCAGCCGGACAAACACACTGGTCTTCCTGTCCCAGGACACGACTATTCCACTGCGGATCTCAATGACCAAGAAGATGCCCATGTATCTGACCTTGTATGGAGGGTCCCCACTTGGAGCTCGCTCTACCACCTTGAAGTTCCCCTCATGAAGGATCAGCTCGTAGCTCTGTAGATGGAGAAATACAGGGCAATGGTTTCAGGGAGCTGGGAGAGGAAGAGCTTGCCTGCCACCCTTGAAGGATGTCTCAGCAGATGGAGACTTACTGAGTGAAGGGTGGAGAAAGTCAAGCCACATACTTGCAGGTCTTCAAAGGCTCACATGAGCAGTGCTGTCTCACTCATACCATCCCCCACCCACCTCAAGTGACCTGATGCTGCCTTCCTCCACAAGGGAGGGGACGCATGCCAAGCCAGCAGCTCTGCTTTTTGCTCTATGAATTTTGACTTTCCTCAGCCAGAAGTGGGTACTGGGTATGATATCCTTCCCAAATATACCAATAATTCCAAGGACCTGAAAACAACATTACTAGAAAAAGAGCCATTGGAATATGTTGAGGTGGGTTGTCTGGAATTACTTGGGTGTCCCCTAAGCCTAATCTCCGTCTTGTCATGACCAGAGACATATAGATACAGAACAGAAGGTCATGATTAGTCAGAGACAGACTGGAGCGATGCTGCCACACACTGAGTACTCCAGGAATCCCTAGCTCAGAAAGGCAGGAAGGACCCTCCTGACCTGTGAGGAGCAGGGCCTTGCTAGCCTTGATCTAACTCTGGCCCAAGGATGGGAAATGGTAGAATCTGCTGTTATAAGTCTCAAGTTTGGGTCTCTTAAGAATTATCTTGTCCTTGAGAATACTTTCTGGCTGGAGAGCCAGAAATGGGGCTGCAGAGAGAAGGAGGCAGTCCCCAGTGGCTACAAATGGATTCAAACCTCCACAAAAATCTTGATGGCCTTGGAGCAGGTGGTTCCTGTGGTCCCACAAGGGACATTCTCAGTGACAATACGGAATGTCCCATCAGTACTGGTGTTCCCTCTGCAGTAGTCCTAAGAAAGGAAGAGATGAAGCTCTGATCACAGCCCAAACATAAATGGTTGGAAGGACAGAGAAGGGTAATCCATTAGGAGGGGCCAGGGACTACACACCTGAGCCAAAGTATACTCGCAGCTGCCTTCAAAGATGTAGCGTTCACCATCAAAGGTAACGAAGTGGCCATCCCCGTAGGCCACACAGGCACCCATGCAGGGCTGATTGGTGCATTCCCACCGGCGGTTCCTGCAGGTGCTGGGAAAGGAAAGGAAAGATCCTTGCTAACTAGGGAATTGTCCCCTGAGACTGGCTGTTCTGGTCCTGTGCTAGCAAGCCACTTCACTTGGGGAATTAAGCTCAGTGTATGTCAAGTGTTTGTCATGCGTGGGTGTGTTTCCAATCACTCCAGGCTAGATAAACAGCCTTCTCCACAGAATGGAGTCCTATGAGTACCTTGGCCCCAAGACACATGCTGAGGCCCCTAGAACACCAAAGCTGTCTCACACCAATGTCCCTGTAGATACCTCTTGAACCCCTCTGAGAGTCCCAAGACTTACCAGTTATTGCAGTCTACCCGGATGATCTCCCCAGGTCTATATGTGGCCTCATTGTGTACGCAGGGGCAGTCCTCCTCAGCAACACAGCCCCCGTTCCCATCTGCCACTAGCCCCGAGGGACACACGCAGCCCGAGACACATTGTGTGCTGAACTGTAGGCACAAGTTGGCTAGTCAGGGACTGAAACGGCAGCCTCATCTCTATTAGGTTTCCAGGACAACAACCAAGTAGACCCCGAACTGGGAATGTTCAGGAGGAGGCCATTCAGGGTCAGCAAGATCCAAAGCCATTGGCTACTCAGTGATATTCCCCCCCACACACTCTCCCTGCAGATTAAGATGGTAGATGAGGGTTGGCATTGGAACCGAGAGGACTCACGCAATCCACATCCAGTGTGTGGCAGCTTCTGAGGCATTCAGACCCGCGCTCACCCACTGAGGCATTGTTACAATCAAGGTATACCATAGGCGCCTGGCACTCTGTGGAGGACAAGCATGTGACAGGCCTAGGGTAGGACACTCCTGACCCCTATAGTCTCCCGACCCTGTCTTACTGCTAAGATGATAGCAAGCTAGGGTCTTGCATGTCCTTGTGCTCTATCCAGAGCGTCCAGGCTGTATGGACCTGCACTAGAAAGTATAGCCCACAACCCCCAAGAGCTCTATGGCCACACTGTCAGAAAGCCCACAGGACTGCCTTCCCTAGAGCATCTTGGCACAGTAGTCATGGCCAAGTACAGGCTGGTCAGGATAGAATGTTACCTGTGCTCTTCTGCATCAGGGCTCCCAGGCAGGTCAACTTCCCATTCGTGCACGAGCTACAAGAGAGAGTAGTACTTCTGCTCTGGGCCCAGTGTCTCCTACATCTTAACCCTACTACTTCTCAAGGTCTGGGCCTTCACAGGACTCCTTACCTCCTCCCAAGGACAAGAGGGGGCTGCTGTTGGGGTTCCTTGGGAAGACCCTGACCCCCACATTCCCATACACTAAAGGTTCAGTCACCAGCCTGTATTAGTACTAGGATTTGGTAGTGCCCTTAAGAAGTAGGGCCAAGTGGGAAGAAGTTAGATCATTAAAAGGGACAGTGGGACCTTAACTCTATCCTGCCCATTCTCTCTTCTTGCTATGCGGTAAGTTATGTTCTACACATCCTTTTACCATGATGCACTTCCTGACCACAGGCCCAAAACCATGAGACCACTCAGTCATATCACATTATAAGCTGAACATTCAAAACTATGAGCTGAGACAAACCTCTCTATCTTGTCCTGGGCTTTTGTTTATCATCATAGAAAGCTCACTTACACCATGAGTTGTAAAGGAACTGGCTTTGAGGCCAAGGAGGGAGTAAGACTTCATCTGAGAACTGCTTGTGAGTGCTTCTGTGATATCACAGGACCCTCGGAACAACCTCCCTGCTGTTTCTGAGGGGGGGGGTCTGAAAGATGCCTCCAACACCCAGCATGCCCCAAACACGTCTTGAAACCCTCAGCGAGGAGGCCACACAAACTTTCAGGTATGGAAGGGCCAGCAGCTAGAGACCCCACTGGCACAGACTTGTGAGGGTGGGGAAGGGTGTGGGGATAGTCTTCCTTACCATACCACACCATTGTCCATAACAACCTCTCTGGGAGCCACCACAGATCCATGGAAGTAGCAGGGGCACTCCTCCACTGGCACACAGTGGTCCTTGTCATTCAGGAAGGTGCCTCCAGGGCAAGTGCAGCCATCCACAGGTACAAAGGGGATGCTGCAGGTGACGTCGACCTCACTCAGAGAGCGACAGGTAGGCTGGCAAGTACTCACTGAATAAAAGTAGTCCTTGGTTTGGGGACAGTTGTTGGTGTACTTGTCTATAGGAAGAACAGGGGACAGAGAGGTTAATGACCGGGGAACTGGCCCAGGACTGTCTCTTCCCTGCCTCAGACTAGGGACACCGTTGTTGACAAAACAGGATGGCACACAGTAGGCATGGAATATCACTAATAGCTACTGCTGCCAGGGGTCCTAAGTGGCCCCTGTGCCGGAGTGGCAGGATCCAGGTGGCTAATGTGGGGATGTATACCCTGTGTCAAAGCCTTGGTGGCCCACAGCATACTCACGGCAGACTTTGTCCCTCCAGCCACTAAGCAGCACGCCTTTGGCAGCACAGGCAAATACGTAGGAGGATAGGGCCGCACACATGCAGTCCTCGCTGTTTTCACAGTTGCACGTGTCAAACAAGCAGTTCTGGGAGACAGGAAGTCAGAGAGTCAGGTACCTCTGTCTCTGAGGTTCCCTTGCTGTTCATTAAACTTTCAACATCGCCATCATCAGCCAAACCCTGGGCAAGGCCTGGACCTGTGGCTTCTCAGCAGGAGCCACCTTATAAGGGACTTTGTCAACAGTCTCTTGGAGGGATGGCTTGGGCTTGGCATTAAGGACAGAGTCAGAGGCCACAAGACAAAGTGGCAGCCAGAATAGAGGCCAGACTTGGGGTCTGGGCATAGAAGCTGGAAGGCATGGAGCCTAATGCAGGGCCCCTGGGGAAGAGTCTCCACAAGACAAGGGCAGGGTCAACTTGTATCTGAGGTGTCATTCTAATTGGGTTTCACATAGGGAACCTGTGTGGGATGGGCAGAAAATACAGAGGCAGAAGCCAGATAAGTTCTGGAGGGAATGTCCAGAAAGATGTCATGGAAGTGGGTTACCTGGAGACCCACCCTTGGGGGTGGAGTGATATGCTCCAGGGCTTTGGAGTGCTGTTTAGGGTTGAGGTGTGTTGCACACCCCTAAGGTTTCTCTGGAGTGCTCTGACCCATGTGAATGGGGCCCAACATAGAGAGAAGCCTTTGAGGGGACGCTTATGGAGACAAGGCCTACATGAGGTAACCCTGCTCCAGCCTCTGCTGTCTTTACAAGAGGGAGATTGGACATGCACTGAGACCGTGAAGGGCCCTTCTGAGCTCCAGAATTTTCACTTTTATCTTCTCAGTTGGTGAATCTTTTAACTGCCCCGAGAAGTACACACTAGAGTGGGTAGTGGTGGGTGGGCCTTGGGAGTCCAGCTTCCAAGGGTTTTCATACCTGCCCCACCCAAGGCCAGCAGATCATGATCTCACCGAGTAGAAGGGCACGGGGCTGACAGTGGCATGGCAGGCTGAGAAAACTCCGGAGCTTTCAGTGAGCATCGAGCACCACTCCCGGGCGAAGTTCTCTGGGAGAGGGAGAAATATGGGCTGTCTCTCACCTGCTTCCCAGAGCCTGTCTCCCTCCCGTAACCTTAACCCTTCATGCCTTCCTGTCTACATGGGGGTTCTCTGAGCCTTTCCCCAGGGGGGTTCCTGTGGCCCAGAGATCAGGTAGGGCTGTCAGAGTGCCCAATGGCTGGAGAGGGTGGTTACCGTTCTCCACACTGTATGAGCAGGGGTCTTCATAGGTGTTCTTGGAGTTGGGGCAGGAGGCTTGAGTCTTCCAGGTGTTGGAGAAGGCCGCTCCTGTGCCCTCCACCACCCCACTGAGGGCTGTGAAGTCATCGGCTTGGTTCTGGTTGAAGTTTCCACACAGGCCTAGGGACCAGGGTCAGGAAGTCAGTGGGTTGTTCAATCTGGTCACTCTCCCCGGGCTGTCATCCCTCTAAGCATTGTTAAAAGAACTGAGAAGAAAGTCCCTGCCTAGTGGTTCCAGAGGTTCCAGAACCTTCCCTATGATAAACCCCTAACAGGGCTAACCTAATCAGGGCACCACAGGTATCTGTCTTCCCAGGCCATGCCACAGGTTACTGGTTAGATGTCAGGTATGCTGGGTGGTACTGGAGTTTCCATCAAGCCCTAAAAACAATGCTTCCCAACCATATTTCACACCTGATTTCATTTCACAGCCTAGAGCTAGGGCAGGCCCAACCCCAATAGTCCCACCCCCACAGCCCTACACTCAAGCCCATTGGTGCCTCACCACACATCTGGCCTTGGTAGGAGCGGTCCAGCCTGACAAACACCTGCATGAGGGGCACCAGCTGCACTTGAAGCTGCAGCCCCATGCCCGCCTGTACTATGATGAAGAAGGATGATGGCTTGAAGATGGTGGCGTTGCCTGTAAGGGGAGAGACGTTGGGCATGCTGGGAGCTGGCTCACCAAAGAGGACAGTGCAGGCTGGGACAGGAGATGGAACACTTAAGGAAATCCCACGCCAAAGTTTCCAGATCTGCATGGAATGTAAATGACCCAACTGTCTCTGATAAGGCTGGGCGATGTAGCTAGACATAGGGTTTCCACAGAACCAGGGGTAGCAACTTGTTATCCCACAGGAAACACTGGAGCTGACAAAGAACCACAAAGAGCTCACCAGGAGATAGACTCTACTCAGTGCTGAAAGCTGACTGCCCACTGAAGGTGCCAGCCCTGGTTTGCTGTGTCAGGGAGCCACATACCTACTGACTGTGGCAGCTGAGTAAGGATGGAGTTCAGGAACACACCGCCGTTGGCCTGGATCCGGATGACCTGGGATATGGTGGAACAGTCAGTACCCAAAGGGCCCATCCAGTCACTTACAGAAGTAATTCTGATGGAATCCCCCCTCCACCCAGTGACAGAACCAAAAAGGAAGCTCAGACCTGCCCTAGCAGGAGGTTCGAGAATCTCTACCTAGGTGGTGGCTGCTCCTATCTAGCAGGCTTAGAGAGGGAGTGGAGGCCTCCTTTTAATCTGTTGCTACTCTGTATACTTCCCTACCTCTGTTCTTCGTAACCCAGAATGTGATGGTAGTCAGAGCCCAGTCCTCACCGTGTTCACATTACCGAGGCTTAGTGTCACTGCTTTGAGGCAGTTCTCGGTGTCCGTCATCCCACACTTCCGAAGATCAACCAGCACAGTGAAGCTACTACCTGCACATTTCTGTCAAGAGATGTGTGGTTGGATGTAGAATTCCCTTATGTACAACACCTGAAGACATGGAGGGGCTCTAGAAGTATTCTCAGGTACCGTAGTTTTTTAATAGGCAGCTTGTCATGGGATCTGGGGTGTCCTTGTCAGCACAGAGATTCCCCATGCCCTTCACCCCTGCTCTTGACCATCAACAGTACCCTAGCCGATATCTATAGACCTGATTATGGCCACACCTTGGTCAGGATGTAACTGCAGTCTCCATGCACATTGTAGAGTTTCTCATCAAAGGTGAAGATATGGGATCCGCCTTGCACAGAGCAGGTGCCGGGGCACGGTAGGTCTTGGCACTGCCACAGTCCTCCGAAGCAGGTGCTGTGGGAAAGTCCATGAGCAGAAGAGGTACAGGGAAGAGGCAAGCCTCACCCCACATATCTCCAATGAAGGCTGTTAAGCTTACCAGGACCTACAGTTGGTGTTGAAGGACTCTCCAGGGGCATAAATGTGGCCACCATGGGTACAGTGGCACTGTTCCAAGGGCAGGCAGCCCAAATGTCTGACATCATCCAGCACAGTTCCTGGTGGAAGAGGTAGTGAACACAGATGTCTCCCATAAAAATAGCATGAGGCAGCTTGCCTCCAAGACAGTCTAAGTCCTAGGCAAGGGGAAGGGCCCCTAGACTGGAGTGTTGCCCCAGCCTGAACTGATGGGGATAAGTTCCTCTGGGCCTCAGTTTCCCCACCTGATCTCAGGGACCCAAGACATCTATTCTCTGGAAACAGACCATCAGATCTGTCTTGCTAACGATCAGTTTCCATTCTGCACTTAGCTATGGGATGCAACCTCTCGAAAGGCCTATCACCCTTAGGGGTAGAGCGAGTCAACTGACACTGGGGTCAAATGCTAGAAACCATAACCCAAAGGAGGTGGGGACAAAGGGCACAGGGCCTGCCTGGGGGACAAAAGCAGCCATCCATGCAGTGGTCCTCGCAGAGTTGAGAGCGCTGGGGATTGGAGCAGGTATCCACACAGGGTGAGCTGCACTCTTGGTATTCCATGTTGAAAGGGCATGTCCAGTCTGTAAGAGATAGCACTTGACCAAGGAGAAGTGACTCCTGACCACTTCAGCCAGTGGGAGTCATGCCCACTCCTTACTCTCATCTTCACTGAAGTCCCAGAAAGCCACCTCCTATATAGTAAGGAAAACAGAGACCCAGCATTTCTTATACAGCCTTCCTTACCCATGGTCACCTGAGGCTACTGTTCTCCAGGAGACCCTACCCTGAGGCCCTGGAGCTATATCTTCTTGCTGTGCCCAGAGTCCTCCCCTCCGAGACCAACAGGTCCACCAGAGCCTTCAAGCATAGACTCTTCCCTCAACTCTGCCCACTATCTCCTCTCTCCCTGACACTCACTGTCTCTCGGTGACCCTTAAGTGGTTCTCTCTACCTTGTCTTCCCAGCAATGTTCTAGGCTCAAGACTGACCCTTAGTAAGACCTTGGGCTATCCTCTAGTGAGGGTACTAACTGCAGAGATCAGGACGCCTCCAGTTCTGTGGGTGGCCCCCTGCATGGGCACACTGGCGGGAATATTCAGCAAAAGTGGCACATGGGCAGGTGGGGCAGCGGCACAGGTCCTGGACACAGGCATCCAAGTACATGTTGACATCTACCAGGGCGATGCACTCAGCAAAGGCAGGGCCAAGCAGGATGTGACGGCAGATGTCCTCCTAGAGAACACAGAGAGGCTAAGTACCTTCTGACCTGACCCTCAAACAGGATTGTCATGACACTTGTAATGGGGACCAAGCCTCTCCAAGGGCAGGACATGAAGCTCCTCTTCCCTGAAGGTTTCTTCCACCCATAAATCCATCCATCTGTCTGTTTATCCATCATCCATCCATCCATTCATCATCCAGCCACCATCTATCTATCTATCTATCTATCTATCTATCTATCTATCTATCTATCATCTATCTATCTACCATTCGTTTATCACTCATCTACCCATTCATCAGTCACCTACTTTATTCATCTGTCCATCCATCCATCCATCCATCCATCCATCCATCCATCCATCCATCCATCCATCATCTGTATACGTTATTCTACTCAAACACTGTGAGCTTGTTACATTTGGATACAGAGCTCTACTTGGCTCTGAGGGAATGACCCAGGGCTCTCTGTTTCTCCCATCTCCTACTCCAGGCCTCCAAGACATGTTGACTTGTGGCTTGTGCATCCAGGAGAATGCAGAGTGCATCCTTGTATGGTAGGTCAGAGGAGAAAGGAATAAAGATAACGCCCACCCTTAGGTGGCCTTCATGGATTCAGTGCTGCTATTGAACATCTTCCTACCCCAGATAAGCCAGTGTGGGGCCAAGCTTCCCAGGACTGGGCAACACTCTCCCTCACTTCACAATTTAGGGAGGACTTATTATTTACTAGTATTTACTAGTTTCAAGGATTATAGACTCCCATCCAAAGGATGAGTCCTCCTTACTCACAAGAGGGGCTTCTTAAGTGTCCTTGAGTATCTGCCTTTGACCCACTGTATGGTGGTGGGCACACATATCCCACACACACATCACCTGCATACAGACATTGTGTGTGTCCTGGTGGATGAGTTGTGACTGTCCATCAAAAATGTAATTTTTTTTGGACCCACTGAGGAGAGCCAGCCTGATCTGTCCCCCTCAATCACAAACAGCAGCCACCTGAGAGCTTTCCCTTCCCTGATTGTTTAGGAGCTGGAAATCCCTCTCCAACTGGGCACCCAGGGATGTTCCTCAGTCTTTGGCCAGCCTTGCACTGTTCCCAGCCTTGGGGGCTGTGACATGATCAAGGTGCTCACCGTATCTGTGCAGTTGTTGACATCTGAGGGTAGGACATCCTGGCACTGCTCTGTGGGACCATCCAGCTTCTGCAGGTTTCCAAACTGGACAGGGGTCAGCCTAGTGTCTGCAGGAGAGAAAGCTCAGTCAGGAGGTCTGCTTCTCAGAAGGCTCTACCTGGAAAACACACACACACACACACACACACACACACACACACACACACACTTCCCTCCTCCATGACTGCTATCCCACCCCATCTCCCCACGTCTCTCTTGAACTTCCTTGATTCTGTAGCCCTTAGGACCACCTAGCCTGAAGACTCAGTGACACTCACTGTGGGTGTAGAACTCATTGACAGCTGGGAGCCCATTGAAGTCACCACACAGCCCACACGTCTGGTTGGTATATTTGGAGTCCAGCTCCAGCTGAAGATGAGACAGAGCAGCTCCAGCCTCAGGGCTTCTGCTCTGGCTCCAGGACCTGCCTGGCAGCTTCCCACCCCGCTCACCCAGGAAACCAGAGAGGATAGTCCCCTGATACTCTGTGGGGTCTCTATGATAGGTCCAGGAACTCTGAGGGCTGTGGAAGAGCTGCAGGGGCTGGGGGTAAGCTGGAGGGATATGTGGCAACCATGTGCACTGTGGGAGACTGTGGTCAGCCATGAGTGACTGGGATTGGTGAAATCTGTGGGGAACTTCTGGGGATCTAGGAAGACTGTGGGAGTTCTAGAGGGGAGTGGGGAGTTGTGGGAGACCGTGGAGAGCTCTGGGAGTCTGTAGTACAAGAGGAGCTATGTGAGATGGCAAGGGTTTGTTTAAGACCTGTGTAGGATTATAGGGGGCTGTAGGGAGCTGGGTGAGTGTCCTCACCAGGGCACTGTCTTCTTCATTCCACAGGAAGGTGAGGACTAGCCGGATGCTGATCTTCACATAGCCACTGCTCTTCTCTATCAGAAGACCCGCACGGCTGTAGGGCAGCTCCTCCCTGTGCAGAAAATTCTGGTTTTCCTTCAGCAGGTATAGGCAAGAGCTGTCCTCCCCCACGCACTCTGATCCTGATCCCTCCCCAGAGCACCAAGTGCAAACAGATTGATGTCTAAAGACCAGACTTGAATGTGCTCCTCCCCAACCAAGGCCCAGCTCACCGATGTTTGTTCACCAGGACAGAGCCATTGGACAGCTCAATCACCAGCCCCTGGGCCCTGAGGAACACATAGGTGACCGTGGGCCTGGAACCCTTGAGACCACGACGCAGTTGGATGTTGAAGTCCTCGTAGGTGGCCCCACAGTGTGAAGAGAAGACATAGTTACAGAGGCCAGGGAAGCGGAACACATCACCGTCAAAGGTCTTATAATGGAAGTCACCCCACGTGCTGCAGACTCTCCCATTGTGTGCCAGGTGTAAGGCTATAAGGAAAACAAATGGAACCAATGAATGTCACCACTCCATGCCCAGATACCCAAGGGACAACCTCCTAGGGCCAAGGCAATATCTGTGGAGCAGGAAAGCCTGCTACCCATAGCTGTGTAAGCCAGCTCTCTGCCCTGACCCACTCTGAGCTGCTCGAATAAAACCCAAAGACCCAGCTCCATCCCTCGGCCCTTTCATTTGCTACAGGTCAGATGTCCCAGGGTGGTCAACAGATGTTCCCATGGAAAATTCCAGAGCTGTTCAGGAGCCTCACCTGATGTCACCTTCAACCAGACTGGCAATCTCCCTCTTGCCCCCCACCCACCTACACACCTCCACTCCTTAGCCTGGCTGGCGGTAAGAACTGTCCACTTACCACTCATGCTAGGGAAGACGGTGATAGGTGGGACGAAGGTGACATGCTGCGTGGATGAGGTCGTGGGGGCTGCAGAAGGAAGGCCAGGTCACACTGGGGTGTAACTGAGGATATCTTTCTTGGCCACCCACCCTCTTCAGTGCCCACCCCAAGGAAATCAGGAAGTCGAGGACTAGCAGGTTGGTTCTAGGATATCTAGTTTCTACTTGGTCACCCCTGGACCCCTCATCCCCCACTGAAACCCTCTCCTGTCTGCCCAGGAGCTCTTCCATTTCTGAGTGATCTGGCCTGTGTGTGCCCAGCACTGCCTTCAGTCAGAATGGACTAACAGTTTCGATGTGATGAATGACTGTGGGAAGACCAGTGGTCTATCCTACCTGAGCCCCATCTAAATCACTCCCATCCCCAACCCAAAGCCTGAGCCACGTACCACTATATACTTTCTGACTGTCTCCGGTGAGTTCTGGGTGTTCTGAGCTCAGCTCTGCCTGGCCTTGGATCTCTGCAGGAAAAGTCCAAAAGACGCCATCAGGCCACGGCAACTTCTGTAGCTTAGTGTGAGGCACATGGGCTGGCTCTGGATGCAGGCCAAGACCCTCCTGTAATCTATAGAAACCTACAGATTTGGGCCTGGTGACCTCAGCCCCATCAGCTATAAACCCTTTCAGTCAACACCACCAAAGCCAGGTGACCTGAGCAGTTCTGGCCCCTGTAGGCCAGGCCTTTCCCTCTACGGTGGCACCTTGTCTTGCCAGTGATATGGAAGATGGTCCCAGTGGTTCAAAAAAGCAAGTCAGGAAACAGTATTAGTATCAGAACTGTGATCATCTATTGGGAGGTGACGTGAGGCCCTTGGAAGACAAAGGCTAGCTTTGTTAGAGAGAACACAATTAGCAGTTTCCAAAAGTGGCATAACAGAAAGAAACCTAAGATTTAAAGGCAGCTCCAGACTGGATCTATGAGTTCAGGGCAGACAGCATGAGGAGTTCAGCTTTTGGTGCAGGATGTCCACTCTCAATGGCCTGGACTATCCACTGCCTCCGGGCAAAACCACCTCCACAGCCTGACTGCTAGAAGCCCAGAAGGCAAGAGACTAGACTGCTAGAGACAGCTTCAACCTCCATAACTCAAGCCTCTGAAGCCTGATGGCTCCTTAAGGCCAGCACTTTGTAAGGGACCATGTCCCCCAGGCCTGCACTCAGATGGCTACTTGCTCCAGTGCCATGGGCAGTGCGGCTTCCTGTTTGATTTTCGCAGCGTGTCCAGCTGACCTTTGGAAACCGCAGGGACTGTCCTGTGCATTAATCCTTCCTCAAGGGCCCCGCTTGACTGCATTTCTCAGAGGCACAGACACTCCCTCTGCCCATCCTTGACCCCAGATCCACAGCTTCTCCCAAGTGTGCTTGGCTCAGCCTGTCCTCTGCCATCTTCTGGAAGGCTCCATGGGTAAGAATATCCTCATCCCAAGCCTCCTGCTCTATGCCAGTCCCCCTCAGACTGAGATTCCTTACTCTCCACTTGGCCAGAGAGTTCTCAGCTACCTCCCCCACCACCACACAGACACATATCTTGGTCTAGGTTACCCATTCAGACAAGAACTAAATCTGCTGAGCGAAGAACCCCCCCATACACACACACACGCACACACACACACACACCAGTTGTCACAAAAGGACATTTCCACAACACAGGGCTTAATTTGCTTTTTACAGATGAAGTTAGTGGGGAAGGAGGGCTGGCTGTTCAGCAGGGAGGCTCAGCTAATGGACAGGACCTGACACAGGAGAACCCTGTTATGGAGAGATATGGCCCAGGGGAGCAGTCGGCAGCCATCAGATAGCTCTAGAAGCAAGAGGAACAACCATGGCTTCTCAGACTCTGAAAGAATGGGTTTGGGGATACCCACCCCCCCGACACACATCCACACACATCCACTGTCTTCTTTCACAGATACAGAAAGCCTGGAGCTGAGGTCCCCTCCTGCTCAGACTCCTAATCTAGGGAGCAGAGCCTGGGGAGATCATGGCACTTGAGGATTCAGGCTAGCCTTACTTGCTTACCACTGAGCCCTGTGGGAGCCACCTTTCTTAGTATTGTGGCTTTCTCAGGAGCAAACAGGCAAGAAAAACACCTCAGCTGACAAAGTCACACAGCCACCTGACTCAGTCATTAGTTCAGACTACAGCTCTGGGTATCTCTTCGGTCTGTTCTGGCTCCAGCCCTAATACCTGGAGGTAGAATCCACTTCATGAAGGAGGCGCCAGTCTCTTGACGATCAATCACCTTGGTACCTGTGACCCCACCAGTAAAGGGAAGGGCCTGTCCTAACTAGAAGTTTTTTGTCCCTGCTCTGAGACATGCACCTCAGACTCAGAAATACATCTGTGGTCCTCACATTCCTCTCCGATTCCTGTTCATCTCCAAAGCCAAGACTGTCTTAGGGCTTTCACTGGGGTTCATACCTGCAGGCTTAGAGGACCTGATCTCTGCCAGGTACCTCCATCAAAGCCAGATCCTTAGGCTGCTGGCATAGCTAGAGTATGGGACATTGGATCCAGAAACCAGAGAATTGTAAGACCTGGGACCACGATGTTGGAGACAGTGGGAGGTGCCTGTCATCTCAGCAGGAGAAATCCCCAGATGGAGGTCATCTCTCTGGGCCCATGATTTTGAGAGGGCAAGGGGCTTCAGCCTTACCTGCTGGCCACACCATGAGCAAGGCCACAAAGGCCCAGACCAGAGCCCAGCTCCAGCTCCTGCTGCCCATCCTGGGGTCAGTATAGAGGGCAGGCGGGAGGGACTGAGACAAGGCACTTGCTCCCTGGGGGCCTGGACTTATGTAGCCGAAGGCTTTGGCCCAGAGCCCAGTTCCTTGGCCATGTAAGGCACTGTCTACTCCCTGCACAGCCACGTGTGTTTGCTCTTGGGGAGGGACCATGGCAGGAAGAGGCGATGGAGAAGGAAGGATTTGCATCACTGTGCCACCAGAGTGCTCCCACCCCCTTGTGGCTTCTGAGAACTGGAAGGGAGTGGACAGGGTAGAGAAGCTTGGGAGTGGAGCTGACTACCCTGGATTCGAAGCCCTGGGCCTATGGGTGGGTATCTGACCAGGCAGCCCTGTGTCAGCTGCTCTGGGAGACTAGATACTACAAGGACCAGGGTCAAAGGGTCAACAACGTTGGCTTGTGTTTAGCCAGGAAGCTGACCCCAGGTGCTTAGCCCTGGGTTCCCAAAGACTCAACTAGGCTTTGAGGGTGGGCTCACTCTTCAAGGGTCATGCCTTAGCCCAGAAAATGGGGACTCAGGAATTTATGTTCCAGATGGCCATGGACCTGGCAGGGTCTCTGTTCTGCGTAGCTTCTGGGGATCTAGGGAGGTGGGGAATCCTCACAGAATCTGAGAAAGGATGAGTCTCTGGGCTCCTGTCTGCTGTAGAGCTCAAGCACATGAAGAAAATGAGGCCCAGTACTGGTGTGAGCCGAGGCAGGCCACAGGCTTCTCTGGTTGAACTCCACTTCTTTCCAGGGACATCTTATTAACCCTGGGCCTTGACAAAGGAAATGGCCAAGGGTCCCAAGGGCCCTGGACCTGCCTCAGGCCAAAGCTCTGAAACTTGTAAACCTCAAACCGGGGGACAGTGGGGAAAGGGAATAACAGAGTCTCCTGACCCTACTGTCCATCCTGAATGGGAGTTCCAGGAGCTCAGCTCTATTAACTGTGTTGGTTGGGTTTCCTGAGGGTTGGGGGAGCCATTTTCTGGACCATGAACATATCCACCAACGCCATTTCTACACTGCTGAAAAGAGCAGGATGCTCAAGTCTAATTCATCCTGTTAGATGAATGCAGAACAAGTTCACATTCCTTCTGTTATAGCTACCAGGAATACACACCAAATCTGACCACCCCTGAAAGTTCCTAGTGGTTGGCCATGTCAGTTAGTGGCACAGTGTTCAGGTTATTTCAGTATCATGGAAGCCCCTCCCTGACTGCCCCCATACTTATCTTTCTGAGGCTAAATTCATAGAGATGGAATGGGAAAGGGAAAAATCTATGTGAAAAGCCTTTTAAATTGTGTCAGAATCAAGAAGTCAGCTGCCGTCAAACAACAGAGCACAGGAGGTGCCCTGGAGGACACGGGGAGGCGGGGACCCCGCTCAGTCAGTGGGCAGCCAAGTGGGACCACTGCTAGAGAACAGCCTGACACTTCCTTAAGTTAAAAATAGAACTGCTATATGGCCTAGCGATTCTACTCTTAGGCAAATCTTCCAGAAAAGGAGAAAACAATGACAAGTACGGTCATCCCTGATCTAGTGGCTCCATCCACGGTTGCTAAAACAGAAGTACCCCAGGCATCGGACACAAGACAATGGCTGAGCAAACAATGCCACGTCCCTACAGTGAACTAGCACACAGACCTTTCCCTGCCTCCCTGAGGTAGGTTTTTTTCTGTGTAGCCCTAGATGTTCTAGAACTTGATCTGTAGACCAGGCTGGCCTTGAACTTGGAGATCCACCTGCCTCTGCCTCCCAAGTGCTGAAATTAAATGCGTGCACCACAGCCTGACAAGCATACAGACTTTTAAAAAGAGGGCACTCTGCTGTCCAGCACAACATGAGTGGGCCTTGAGGATCCTGGTTTCAAAAGAGATAATTCTGCAGGATCCTACTTACCAGATCCACAGAAAGCAGGATGAAATGCCAGAGAAAGAAGTGTGTGTCTTTAATGTGTCTGCTGGCAAGATAGAAAATTCTAAGAGGTGAAAGTGGGCAGCTGTGCAGGCCGCTGAGCTGTGGCCCTGGATATAGTCGGGGTGGATAAAAAGACACCATTCAGACTTCATCTCAGTGATAATGTCAAAAGTCTGCTCACATTTTCTCTGGCATGGCAGATGCCCTCCATCCCCAAGATGTTTCTGGGTGTACTAAGACTGGCTGCCAGGCTGACACCTGTTTTTACCCTTGCCCACAGTTTCTTTAATGCCCAGTGCATGTGTATAGCATGGCCTTGGGTGGGGCCTACAGCTACTACCTAGGGACCTGGTGCCATCCTGGGCTGGGTCTGGTATCAGCACATCAGACTTTTGTTCTGGAGGCTTCCCACCAGGATATTCGGGTCTGAGATGTTCTCTTTCATACCCAGTTCCTCTGCTAAATGGGACTGCTGAAGGGGGATGGTCTAGAGAGTGGGCTCCATCCCCTTCCTAGATGGTCTGTGTCACCGGCTGTGGCTTATCTAGGCCTCTATTGCAACCTGCTCCCCTCGACTTTCCTACGTGCCCACAGACTGGGCTGTGAGCCCAATTGAGCATGGCTGGTGTTCAATTGCACTCAGTTCACTGATAAGCTCATCTCAAAAGGAGAATACTGCAGTCTCCCACCTCTGGAGAGCCCCACTGCTTGGACAGCTAGCTGCCTTACCAGTTTCTCTCCTTTGCCCAGGATCTGGCACCCTGTGTTCACTGAGCTGGGCCCAACGAGCCTCATCCACCCCCAGCTCAGGTGACATTGCCCACTCCTGCCCATCTTCACTCAGAAAAAAAAAACCCTGTGGTATCTGGACCCACAGGCAGCACATAGTAGGCACCTAACAGATCCACACACTACACTGGAGGAACTGCAACTTCCACCCAAGTCCTGCCCTTATTCTGGCACTGAGCTCATCTCTGAGGACGGAGGTTGACAGGCCTGCTGGGGTCGCAGCTGTTGAGACATCCCGGATGTGGCGGCCACCCAGCCTGTTTGCTCAGCCTTCCGAGTTTACCTCTTCACAGTTGAAGGAGTTGGAAGCCGTGGACAGGGAGGAGAAGGACAAGAGGGACATGGTTGTTCCTGCTTGGCAGGGGTGGGGGGAGCGGGTGGCTGGCCAGCCGCCTCCTGGAGTGCAGAGTGTGTGTGGGGGCGCCTCAGCTATGCCAGGAACCAGCCCTGTGGTTTTTTATCACAGAGCCTGGGGCGGGACCCTGTCCTTCACCCTGGCTTCTGAGTCCAGGGCCAGCTGGGACAAAGGGACCTGTGCTGAGTTACACAGAGCTCAGGGATGAAGATGACCCCTATGGACAAGGATCCCTGGGACCACAGAGAGACCATGTCGACGTATCACAAGAACACTGCTTCTTGGTTTGGGTGCTGTCAAGCCTGTACCCCCAGCACAGGTTTCTAATAAGCCTAGTCTCACAGAGGAAACAAATGGAGAACACATGGCTGTTCTGGGCTCCAAACTGCAGCCTGTTTCCACAGGTGCTGCTTAGTGACACTGGAGAATCTATTGGTTTCGGACAGCTCACCCTGGCTCTAACATCCTAGTCCTCTAAGCTGCTATCACATGAGAAAGGCAGAGTGTGCACCCAAACCTGTACCCAGGTTTCAGGAGCATACCTGGCCACCCATACAAGGCCACCCTCCCACAAGAACCTAGATCTCCCTGGCCTCCACCATGGACCTCATACAGATGCTTCCTGGTCTGTTTATCTGCCCCTCTATGCCCTTTACCTAACTTATGGACCTATCTGTGAGCAGGTGTCACCCCAGGCGGGAGATATGACAAGGTCCATGGGTCACTTCAAATCCTGGAACAGGGATGGGCTTCATGGGATAGCAATACAATTTTCCAGGAGCCAAGAGAAGGTCTGTTTTATGCTGTTTTATGGGGGCAGGTGGGTGACAGAAAACAGAAGGCCTGGAGATTAGGGAATAGTAACACCAGAGACTAAGCATCAGGGCAAAGGTCAGCAGAGATTAGCTGGTTCAGGGAGCCTTTGAAGGTGCCTAGGACTGGGGTATAGAGTGGAAAAACAAGGTAAAGGAGCGGGTTGGGTAAGGGGGATTCAGGGTTCTTCTCTAGTAGGAGGAATTGAGGATGTTAACAGGAACATTTAAACAGGACTATATGACATTTGCGTGTGGTGAACACATACAACTTAAGATTCCCCATGGTCCCCACACCTAAGCACACAGCTCCGCAGTATAAAACACGCTCACCGTGTTGTGAAGGCATCCCTAGCATCTGCTTCCAGAATTCTCCATCTTCCCAAACTACAGCATGGTTCCACTGACCACAGACTCTCTGCCTCACTCCCCTCAGCCCCATAGCCCATTTTTCTTTCTGTCTGCTATTGTCTCTAGAAGCGTCATAAGAAAAGAATGCTGAAACCAGTGTTCTCTTGGGACTGGCTCAGTTCTCAGAATATGCTGTGCTCCAGGTTCATCCATACAGTGGTATGTGCTAGAATTTATTCTCTCTTTAAGGCTGAGTAACAGTGTATTGTGTGCTTGGTCCACACCTGCCTGTCCATTTATCTATGGAGGCTTGGCTTGCTCTAGCCTTTGGCTGCTGAGAGTAACACTACCGTGGATGCTGACATCCAAGCATCTGAATCAGTGCTTTCTAATCCTCCGGATAAAGACTAGGAGGGGAAGTTGCTGAGCTGTGTGTAAATTTTGCATGGTCTCTCTGTTGAACTTTTTGAAGACCCTGTTGTTCTGACTAGCCTTATGTCAATTTGACACACAAACTAGAGTTATCTGAAAAGAAGGGACATCAATGGAGAAGATCCCTTCATAAGATCCAGCTATAAGGCATTTTCTTAATTAGTGATTGATGGGGAGAGTGTAGCCTGTGGTGGGTGGTGCCATCCCTAGGCTGTTGGTCCTGTGTTCTATAAGAAAGCAGGCTGACAGCCAACCATTATACTGAGGTCAGGGACCCCTATGAAAGGGTTAGGGGAAGGATTGAAGGAGCTGGAGGGGATGGCAACCCTATGGAAGACCAACAGTATCATCTAAACCAGACCCCAGAGACTAAGTCACCAACCAAAGAGCATACATGGGCTGGTCTGCAGTGCCCAGCACATACGTAGCAGAGGGTGGCCTTGTCTAGCCTCCATGGAAGAGGATGAGCTGAATCCTGTAGAGACTGGATGCCCCAGGGAAGGGGGATGGGTTCAGGGGGGTGATGAGGTGGATGTGAGTGGTGGGTGGAGAGCATCCTCTCGGAGGCAAAGGGGAGGAGCAAGGGGGTGAAGGACTCTTGGAGGGGGGACCTGGAAGCGGGCAACATTTGGAATGTAAATAAATAAAACAACTGTACAAAGAACGAAAGCAGGCTGAGCAAGCCAGAGGAAGAAAGCTAGTAGGCAGTACGCCTCCGTGGCTTCTGCATCAGCTCCTGTCTCCGGGATTCTTCCATTTGAGTTTCTGTCCTGACTTCGTTCAGAGATGAGCCATGCTGGGGAAGTAAACACAGAATAAAGTCTTTCCTCCCTAACTTGCTTTTTGATTATGGTGTTTCCCTGCAGCAATAGAAACCCTCAGTAAGACACCTCCTGACTTCCTCTCAGCAGCTGTACCATCTTAGAGTCGAGCAGACACGGGTGAGGTTCCACTTGACTTGGAACTTTCCCAAACCTGTACTCCTAGTCACACACACACACACACACACACACACACACACCATAACACCCAGCTTGTTAGTGTGGGGTAGTTTTTCTCGTGGCTTGGTTTACATGTCCCTGTCTGTCAGTGACAGTGAGAACCTCTTATGTGCTTACTGGACCATCATATACCATCTTTGAAAAAAAAGTCTATTTGCATCCTTTGTCTATTTCTAACATGGATTTCTGGATTTTGTATCTCCCAACTGTCTTGTTGGTTTTGTTGTTAGGCATTTTACATATTCTAGACATTAATCCTTTATCCAGTATGTGATTGGCCATTTTCTTCTTCTGTGTTTATATTTTCATACTGAAGAAAAAGGATTTATTTTTATTTTATGTGTGTGAATGTTTGCCTGCATGCATGTCTGTGCACCATGAGCACACAGTACACAGAGCAGTAAACCAGAAAAGGTCACCAGATCCCCTGGATCTGGAGTTACATATATTTGTGAGCTGCCATGTGTGTGCTGGCAAACCTGGGTCCTCTGCAAGAGCAGCCAGAGCTCCTAACCACTGACGTTGGACTGGGGCTCTGGTTCAGTTGGTAGTGTGCTTGCCCAGCATCAGAAGGCCCTGGGTTCCATCCTCAGCACTTCATAAAATAGGTACAGCAGTGAATACCTGAAATCTAGGCACTTGGGAATTAGAGACAGGAGGATCAGAAGTTCAAAGCCAGCCTCAGAGACATAGAGTTAAAAGCTAGCTTGGCACCACCTCTTAAAAAAGTACAGCATCTCTTAAAAACGTAAGCAGTTTTAACTTGATGAAATTTCAGTTTTCTGTTTTCTTTCCTTCTCTGAGCTTTGGCCCCATGGACTCTTCATTCCCCAAATCTTTGCACTCGTATGACATGCAACACTGGCTCTATAAAATAGATACAAATCAAGTAATTACTGATGATAAATGATAAGGAAAATTATTTAAAAACAATTTTTGGCTGTAAATGTAATTTTACCATGTGTTAGAGATAAAAACAAACTTATATACTAATAAGATGGATTGCTTGAGCTTTAACTAAATATTTAATTGTATTTTAACTGTGCATGTGGAGGGGGAAGTGTTCAAACAGCCCCAGAGGCCAGAATAGGGTGTCCGGTCCTCTGGAGCGGAAGTTACAAGTGCTTATGAGCCTCCTGGTATAGGTGGTGGGAACTGGGCTCTGGTCCCCTGAAGAACAGTAGGTAAGCGTTCCTGACTGCTGAGCTGCCCCTCTAACCTCAGGTATGCTTGCTTAATTTTGCAGAATGAATTGCATCTTGGCTGAATTTGATACTGCAAGACATAGAACATCTTTGATGTTTTTAAAACCAGTTGATGCTTTGAATTTATACTAGTAAAATCTCAGAACATTGCTTTACGTAAATATGTTCACAAGCTGCATACAGTGGCACATTCTTTTCATCTCACACTAGAGAGGCAGAGACAAGGGGATCTCTGTGAGTTTGAGGCCAGCCTGGGCTACCTAGAGAGTTCCAGGTCCTCCAGGGCTACACAAAAGAGACTCTGTCTCAAAAACAAACACACAAACAAACAAACAAACAAACACACACACACACACTGTGGGGGTAAATGATTGCCAATGGTTTGGAGGGTTTTCTGCTTTCCTCTAAGCACTTCACAGGAATGGATCGTTGGCTCTGGTGTTGATGCCCTTGATCTACTTGAAGGCTATCATGCCACTGAGGAGAGGTAAGGGTCCCAGTTCACTCCTTTGTTACTATCTATTTCCATCTGTCCAGTTTTTCCAGCACCATCTGTCAAAAAGACCTGGTATTCTTGACACACACCTCAATTATCAATAAGCAATGATAGCCCACCTCTGGGTGCTCAGTTCTAGCCCCTGGCTATGTGTCTTTCCCCATGATGGTACCACACTGTTTCTGTTGTGTATATTATTCATTTTATATTACATATGTATATATTATCCATAGTGTTTCATATATCTAGAACCATCTTGGGGTATCCTGATATTCCATATGAATTTAGGGTGGCTTTTGAAACTTATCAAAAAAGATACCACTGGTCAGGCATGGTGGAACTTGTCTTGTCTTTCATCTTAGCACTTGGGAGGCAGAGGAAGACAGATCTCGGTGAGTTCAAGGCCAGCCTGGTGGTCTACAAAGCAAGTTCCAGGACAGCCAGAGATGTTACACAGAGAAACACTGTCTCAAAAAAATCCATTGTGTGGTGTGCATGCAAGTGTATGTGTATTGTGTGAGTGTGCATGCAAGTGTATGTGTATTGTGTGAGTGTGCATGCAAGTGTATGTGTACTGTGTGGTGTGCATGCAAGTGTATGTGTACTGTGTGGTGT
>NW_021620446.1:1032607-1054171 GCF_004785775.1 Grammomys surdaster | reverse complement strand
TGTGAGTGTGCATGCAAGTGTATGTGTATTGTGTGAGTGTGCATGCATGAAACTGTGTGCACATATGCATATGGAGGCCGGAAGTTGGTGCCAAGTATCTCCCTTGATTGATCTCTTATATCTTGAGCCATGGTCTCTCATTGAGCTAGAACTTTCTGCAGCTGGAAAGCTTGTTCTAGAAATCATTCCTGCATTTACGTGGGTACTGGGGATTCAAACTTGGTCCTTGTGCTTACAAAACAAGTGTTTTAACCCTTGAACCATTTCTCCAGACCCCACCATTGGAACCTTGGCAGGGGTCATATGGAATTACAGGTCCTTTTGGGTAGTATTATAATCAATATTATCTTGAAATCTTTAAAAGTGAGTGTTTTCCACTTTGGGTCTTTAAAGTAACTTTAGATGAGTTTCGTAGTTCTTAGTATTACCTCTTTGATTACGTTTATTCCTAAATATTTAATTCTTCTCGATGGTATGCAAATGAAATTGTTTTCTTTCTAAACTTAAAAAATATTATTTTCTGTGTACGGATATTTGCATGCATGCAGTGCCCATGAAGGCCAGAAGCTGGTGTGTTAATCCCTGAGTCTGGAATTACAGACGATTGTGAGCCAACATGTTTATGCTGGAAATAAAACATGGATCCTTTGCAAAACCCACCTGGGCTCTAAACCTGAGCAATCTCACCAACCTCAAAATAGTGTTCTCGATTTCCTTCTTTATTTGTTCTTTGATGTCATTCAACTTCTTCTAAATCAGCTCCAACAGTTCTGTGGAGGGATTTCAAAGGCTCTGTCTGTAAACTGATGCTTCTGTCAACTGAGTAATTTCCCTTCTTCTTTCCCAGTTCAGTGACGTTTTATTCTTTTTCCTGCCTTTCTATGCCCAGAAATTCAAATGCAACATTAAACAAACGTGAAAGCAACTTTGCATTCACTCCTGACCTGGGAAGAGAGTGTGACGTTAATTGTAGAGACCTTACACATGAGTTCTATTATCTCCTAGAGGCTTCCAGCAGTTCCTGCTCTGTTTTGAGTATGTTATTAAAATTATGAAGCAGTTTTGAAACGTGGCAAGAGTTTTTTCTGTATCAATCGACGTGGCCACATTTGCTGCTCTTCATTCTTTGAGTGTGGTGTATCTCTCTGATGAATTTTCATATCCAGAACCATCTTTGCATTCCAAGAGTAAAGCCCTTGGTCATTCTATGTAGTCCTTTTCCTTTAAGATATTTTTTAATTTATTCTTTTATAATCTCAGACATGTATACGAGACATATTTTGATCATACCCCATCTTGCCTGCCCCTCCAGCTCCTCGTGGGAATTCCCCAGCTCCTTCTGCCAGCATTGCCACACATCCTCACACTCTTGGATGCTGTGTCTTCCCCATCAAAACAAACCCTTCTTTCTTAAGTTGTTTCTTAGCAAGTATTTGACCTCAGTAATCACTACCCACTGGGTAGCTGTTTTAAGGGTTGCCAGACTCACTTGGCTGGTATTTTGGCAGGGGGACTTCTTACATCAAAATCTCAGCAAGTTAAGAGTGAGTCTGGCTCTTGCAGAGAACCATAGTTCAGTTCCCGGTAGCCAAATAGGTCAGCTCACAACTACCTCTCACTCCTGACTCAGGGGATTTGACACCCTTTTCTGGCCTCTGGGGTTCCTAAATGGCCCCTCTTATACACACACACACGCGTGCGCGCGCGCACACACACACATACACACACACACACTGAATCTTCTTTAAAAATTCATCAGTAGGATAGGCTGGAGAGATAGCTCAGGGGTTAAGAGTACTTGGTGCTCTTACAGAGGGCCTTCATTCTGCTCTCAGCATCCACATAACAGCTCACCACCATTTGTAACTTCAGTTCCAGAGGATCCAATACCTCCTCTGGCCTCCACAGACACGTCAAGCATGTGATACACACATATCCATGCAGACATACACTCTCAGACATACAAGATTTTTAAGGCAGGGAAGTCCAGGCTTCATAGAATGATCCAGAAAGTGTTCTTTCCTCTTCAGTATCTTAGAAGAGTTTGTGGAGAATTGTTATTAATTTTTCCTTAAACATATGGTAGATGTGCTGACCAGGTTTATGTCAATTTGGCACAGAATCACTTCAGAGAAGAGAACCTCTAATTGAGAAAATACCTCCACCAGATTGTGATGTGGAAGTGTACATACTCTTAGCCACTAAGCAAACTCCCCAGCCCCCAATTTCAATTTTTTAATGTTTATTAAATTTTTTGTATCTTAAAATTCAAGATAATATTGAAGTTGGGGCAGTGTGATATATATTATAATCTTATCAATTTGATGGAATTTTGACTGCCGTAAAAACAAATCCCTGGATACGTGTGCAACAGTGCTTTTCAATGAGATTTAACTGAGATGGGAAGATCCTCCTGGGAAGCATCCTTCCATGGGCTGGGGTCCTGGGATGAATAAGAAGGAAATGACAAGCTGAGAACCAGTGTTCATCAATCTGCTTCTTGACTGTGGACACCATGCGACCAGCCATGTCCTGCTGCCAGGACCCTCTTACTATAAACCAAGATAAACCTTCCCTTACTTAAGCTGTTTCTTGTCATGTATTTGACCCCAGCAATGAGAAAGGGGATGAACAAATCCATAGTCTATAGAGAATGTTCCATGGTTAAATGCAGCTCCTGCAGTAGCCTGTGTGTGCACACTGGGTCCAGGCTTGTTAGAGTCTTTCTGGATCGTCTCTGTCCTTGATCTACCAGCTATTTGAAAGTCTGATGTCGACATCTCCCAAGATCATTCCTATCCCTCCCTAAATTCTGACAGTTTGCTTCACGTATTTTTTGATTCTGTTGTTTGGTACGTATATGTTCATAGCTGTTGTATCTTCTGTTGAATCATTGATTCTGTGAACACATAATGTCTTTATTTGTCTCATATAAACTTCTGATCCTAATTAGTTTTATTGTCATTTGAGAAGGAAGTCTCTTGAGGGATTTCCCAAATCAGATTGGCCTGTGAGCATCTGTTAGGAATTGTTAATTGATGCAGGAGGGCCCAGCATACTGTGGGTGGCGCCACTCTCTGGGAGGGCTGCTTGATGATGATTCTTTGCTGATGTACTTGGGACTCCTTGGGAGTTTCTCCTTTGCTGCTTTAAGATTCTTTCTCTGGGGACTCTGGAGAGTTGACTCAGCAGGTAAGAGCACTTGCTGCTCTTTCAGAGGTCCCAGCTTCCTTTCCTAGCACCCACATGATGGCTTAACAACTATGTGTAACTCCAGCTCCAAGGGTTTGATGACCTCCTCTGGCTTCTATGGACACCTTCACACAGTGTACATACACACATATACATACACAGACACGCAGAGAGAGAGAGAGAGAGAGAGAGAGAGAGAGAGAGAGAGAGAGAGAGAGAGAGAAATAAAGATGCTGGGATCACCTCTGCCACATCTGCTGTCTTCTGACCTCTCCGCTCCTCACTCTGTCACGGTCCTTCGTGTTTAGTTGGATTTTTGAAGTAGCAAAATATGAGAGCCTTCTCCACTCCTTTTGCATGTTTTCTGTAGCTGTGTGCCTGCTTCCTTAATTATGTACAACACTGTAAAGATGTAATCATCTCGAATCAATGCCGCTTTAACTCTATTATTTCCTTCTGTGTTACCGGTGTCACAGTTTTATCTTTATAACCCTGCATGCTCAGTAGTTTATAATTATTTTTGTGTGCTTGTCTTCTGACGCCTGCTGAAAATATAAATGGAGTTATGGAGTTACAAACCAAAACTATAACAATAGTGGCTTTGTATTTGTCCACATATTTAGTTTCACAGAAGATATTAATTTCTTGGTCCAGCTTTGAGCTGGTGTCTGATGACCTCTTATGTGAACCTGAGGACCTCTGTGGCATTTCTTGCAGGGTAGGTCCTCTGTAGCACTTCTTGGAGGGCAAGTCTGGTGGTAGGAGAACCTTCAGCTTTTGTTGACCTGAGGATTCCTGATTTCTTCCTAATTTCCGAAGAGGAATTTGCCCGAGTCTTGTCTGGTAGCCCAGTATCTGGGCCCATCCAAGGTTAACTTACGTTGCTTCTGCTAGCAGGGCATAGTCCCTTGTTTCTTTATAAGCCTGTGGTCCTTATATAATACTTTTTGTACATGAAAACAATTTATTTTGATAATATTCGCATCCCACCCCTCCACCTAACTCCTCTCTGGCCCATGCCCCATCACTCCACCCACTCCCAACTTCATGTCCTCGTTTTTTGTTTCCTTTTAACCTATGGAGTCTAGTTTGTACTTTCCTTACGCTCTTGGCTATGGGATCATCCACTGGAACGTGTTTGAGCTACCGAGAACCACATCCTGAAATCGATCTTTATTAAACTCTGGTTTCCGTAACTCATGTTTCCACTAGGGTTTTGACAGATATTTCTTTGAATTCCAGGGGCTTCTCCCAGATTTGCACCTTGGCTCTGTGCTCAGGCCTCCAACAACAATGCAGCCAAGCTCAAGGTGGTATGTATGCTTGTGGTAGATTTCCAGCACATAGCTGCTTGTAGATGCCCTCACTTCTCAAAGAGACCTCTAGTTCACCTGGCCCCTAGATGGTTTCCAGCTGTGTTCTTACTGCCAGGAGTCTGTGGGCCTGTGATCTCTAGAAACATTTATAAATCATGCAAGCTGCTTTTCCTGCCCCAGTCAAGCAGAACAGAGGTGGCGACTTTGCCACCCTAGTGAATGCTGGCAGATCAGAGCACGTGCACACAGTACCGTTCAAGTACTGTCTGCTTGCTCTTTCTGGCTGTGGGGAGATAGAGGAGACAGAACCTGATGTTCAGTGCCAGATCTACCAGCACACAAGCATGGGCCTGTGACTCTGTTTTGGAAATGGATTCCTCTTGATTTTTTGCTTCATTTCTGGGAAACTGACTATCTCTTAGAGCCCTGGCCAAGTTAGTTTAGGCAGCATCTTCTTGCAAAAAGCCAAGATCCTGGCATTTCTGTCGAGTAAGGAGTGTAAAGTTTTCCAGTCTGCTGTTTTGTTAACTGATTAATTCCTTTAAAAATTATTAAAATAGAAATGTGTGCATCTGTGCTGAGGTAAATCATTAATTAATTAATTGATTGATTAGTTAATTAATTATATAGACCCCAAACTTCTGGTGTCACCCAGCTCCCGATGCTGACAGACCTGGGCTCCTAAAAATTTTGGTGAGAGAAAAGCTTCTTTTTATAGCAGACAGCAGTCAACGGAGAAATGCATCACTAGCCATAGTGCTGTGAACCAGACTGAGTGCTCAGCCTTAAACAGGACATCCATAACACCTCTCGCTACTGAGGCTCAGGGAACACCGTGGAAGAGGAGGGGAGTGTTAGAGTCAAAGAAGGGGAGGACTGCTGTGGAGGCTGTCTTCTGAACGCACTCATAGACTCCCGGTGGCTATGGTGATCTGTGCAAGTCAAGTCAGCCAAAACTCTGGCATAGATGGGGCCTTACTCCTTACTGAAAAGATATGGGCAGTTGATAGCACCCAAGGGAGGGAGAGTCATTCTTCTTTAAGGCTGTGGGCACTGGTAAGCTTCCCTCCTGCAGTGGATGCTCTACAGCCGTGCAAGTGTGAACAACGTTAAGTGGACTTAGTGGGTTATCATAAAAGGAAAAGTTGGGGGAGGGTGTGATAAGGGGATTATGGGGGAAATAGGCAATAGGTATGCTAGTATTTCATTGTTTCTGTATATGAAATTCTTTAAAATAAAGAAAAAATTTAAAAATGAGATAAAAGGAAAAAAATCTTTCCTACAGAAAAGTGCCCCTGGTGGGTGCCACTCAGGCAGAGGCAGGAAGAACACTGATGACCCCCACATATCCCAGAGCACTTACTAATCCCAGCAGATCAACTCCTCAGTAGGGAAGTCCTGAGCCAAGTACAAAGGCAAATGTCCCATTGACAGTCAGGGTTGGGGGGAAGGGGAGAGGCAGGGGAAAGGGCACCACTGGACGTGAGTAGGAGGGAGGATGAGGCAATACTCACATCCCTCTCCAGAAGTACATCCAGCCTAACATGGAAAAAACAGATTTTGGCTTCTGTGCCAAAAACCTCTACCCCTCAAAAGAGCAAGGTCGAGAAACAGAGAGGCTGAACTGGACAGATGTCTCGTGGTTAAGATCATGCACTTCACCTTCTGAGAACCTGAGTTTAGTTTCCAGCACCCATGTAGAGCAGTCACAACCACCCATAAACCCAGTTGTAGGGGACCCAATGCCTCTGGCCTTGACCAAACAGGAAGAAGAGACAAAGAGGCAGTTCCCAGACGGAAGGAACTACAGACATGCACTTCTGTGACTCTGGCTTTTTGTCAGTGTCTATGAAAGATGAAACCACAATGGCTGAGGGGTCAAAGCCTTGCAGTGGCTCTCAGCAGTGGGGTAGCTTGGTCCCAGCAGGTTGGGCGTGCGATACAGAGAACAAGCTGAGAGGCTTAATACGGACAGGAGTGAACAGCTGTGGTGACAAATGCAGCCACAGTCTAAGTCCCACAGTTCTGAATGGTGACCCTGTGGCCAGGTGAACTCCTCTGGTGTGACCCCTGCCCTGCGTCCAGGGGGACACACCCATATCTACCGAGGGAAGGGCACACTTCTTAAACTCTGGTGGTTCAGGAAGAAGGAATATGTACATACAGCATGCGTAAGCAAAAGGTGATGCAGACAGCAAAGCACACATTGGTTAAGACGGGGAGGGAGCATGTGGGAGCTCCTGGTTCTATTTTTACAACATACCTGGAAATTCAAACCCTATCAAGATTAAAACACCCCTTAGAGTGCCCTATGCTAGCTGTGACCTGAAGGCTAGGTGGATGGGAGGGCAGAAGGCAGCAGCCACGAACCTCACCTGGACACAGATGCCCAGGTGAAGTGTAGACAGGGCCAGGGAGAATTTGGCAACTCCAAAGAGGTAAGGGTGATTGTCTCCAGGAGTGGGTGGCATGAGAGTCTGAGACAGCCAATGGATGGGGCAGGTGCTCCAAGTGTTCCAGCTACAGCCTAGTGTCCCTTCCCATTTCCAGCATGCCTGCAACAGGGCCAAGGCCTTGTGGTGGTTCTCAGCAGTTGGGCTGCCCAGCGCTGGCACTGATAGGCAAGTTGGAACATGTGTAGGGTTAGTATAGAGAGAAAGGTGAGAAGCAGCCCCCTGCCACCAAGTTTGCTCAGGATTAGACAGATTGAGGGAGAGCAAACAGAAATGGGGCCTCAACGTCCTGTCCCTGAACAGAGATGCCAAGCAGACAAACAGGCCCTTCCCTCCCCTCCAGGAACCCTGTTGTTGACTCGCTACCCGCGAGGTTTGCTGAGAGGCCTATGGCCTCCTTCCCCTGTGGCCCTGTGCTGAGAAAGGTGCCTGGTACCAAAGCCAGCTGGATACTCACACCCAGGCTGCACTGGCCTCTCCCCAATAAGCTCATCCCACCTAGCCACAGGGCACCTATGGTGACTGGGCTATGGAGCCCCAACCCAACCAAAGGACACCCCATGCAGATCTGGGCACTGGGAAAAGGGACACATAGCCTGCCCTACACAACAGGTCTCTTCCAGGAGACACAGGCCCAGAGAAACCCTCCACTATCATGTTCAGATGCTTCCTGTCCAGGGGCCCTCCCACGTCTCAAGGCAGGAATATAGCCAGTGTTCAGAAAGGAGCAAGGAGGAAGTACATTAACCATTAGCCCATGCTCCTGGGAGGCACAGCCTTGGACTCCCTGAGGCCATCTTCTGAGTTGTCACCAGTATTATCATGAAAAAGCCCAAAAGACCTGCTGTAGATATGAAGGAGTGACTTAGTCACAAGGCCTCCTGCCTATTCGTCTCAGACTCCTGTGTATGGAGAGGGGCTGCTGGCTGAAGCCCACAGATGGGCTATCTCAGAGCTACTGCCACATCCCTCCTGAAGGAGAGGGGTAAATGTGTTTCCGTGTAAGAGGAGGTGGAGGGAGTTCCTTCCTGCAGGCCCAAGCCTGTCCAGGTGAGCCTGAGCGTGGCCATCGATACATCAGCCTGAGATGTTCAGGGATGACTAGACACACCCCCACATGCAAACAGTGAGCAAGGGCTCAGAGCTCTCTAAAAGCAGAATTTGCCAACCAGCCCAATCATCACTGCAGATACCATTTGGGAGGTGTGGATACAGTTCAGCCCAGCTGTTTAACATCCAGTTCTCAGACAGCTGCCAGGGACTTCCTAAGCCAACACGAGCTCTGGTTCCAGCACGGCCATCTTAGCAGCATACTCAGAACAAGGGCCCAAAGCAGATTCCAAGTACATGGTCTCTGTGCTGGGGGACTTCTTTCCAGTGCCACAGCAGGAAAGAGAGTCTCAGGGGTATTCTTTTGTGGAATCCTGAGGTGCTGGAGTTGCCTGCTGAAGATGAGCCCAGCCTCAGACTATGGAAGCTGGGCCAGCAGGAAACTGATCTTCCTCTATTTCACAGAGGAAACCCAGACCCAGCTTCATGCTGAGCAGGGCTATGTGGAAAGGAGGCTGTCCCCTATCCTGGTGGAGCTGGCTGGGGTACAGGAAGAAATCCAAGTCCAGAGATGGCAGAAACATCTGAACCCCTGGACTGTGTTTCAGTATGTGAGGTAAGGTGTCCCTCTTACCTGGGAAATGTCAGAGGCAGAGGCTCCTCTGGGTGGAAGGAAGAGAACAGAGCCAGAGTGTGAGTAGTGTGAGGCTGTCCTAGCAGGTACCCCTAGATACTCTGTCCCCTTCAGTGACCCCTGCTCAGGCTAAGATCGCTGGAGATCCCACCTTAATGGGGGATCTTAACGGGGCTCTTGATTAAAAGCCCTTTGAGCTCTTAATGGGGGAAGTGGGTTGAGCACTACAGAAGGATATTTTCAGGTGAGTCTGAGCTAGGCACAGGCCTGCGGACCTACTGATGGTAAAGTGGTCTTGGTGACTGCTTTCTGGCAGCTGACTTGCAGTGTCACGGGGCCACAAGCTGTTGCCTTGAAGGAAGACAGGCTTACACTCAGCTGTGTCGTTGTGACCTGTCTTGAAGACATTTGCCTGCCTACACTCTACGAAAAACCCCCATCAGGCCCCAGAAATCCATCACTCAGCGATGAGGACCTCAAGGGTAAACCTAAGCCTATTAGGTGGGTTTGGGACCTCTTCCGGGTCAGGGTAGGGTAACTATGGAAGCTTGTGGTTGAACATGTCTGCACATGTCTGCCCAAGGCTCCACTCTCCATCATTGTATCTTGGGACTTGTAGACAGCATCATTTTTTTTTTTTTGCTTGCCTGTAAAAGCACTAAGGAGTCTCTCCTCACTTCTTGGCATAGACACAGCCTCAAGTACCAGTCTGTCTTTATCTTAACCTTTGGAAGACCACAGGTCAACTAGAGTTAGGCCATGGGACTTGAAGAGGCCTCTCACCCCTGATGAGATGACCTCACTCATGGACCACACTCCCCTCCTAGCTTTGTGCTGCTCCCTCTTGCGCATAGATCCCTAGACAAGGGTTCCTCACCTTCCCCTCCCAGGGGAGTCATGGGGAACTGCACCTGGGCTCTGGCCTCAGACGAAGCAGATGCCCCACTGTGGGTGAAAGCTAGGTGCTGTGATGCTAGGTGAGGGGTCAGGAGGAGCCGACCCAGGCCTCTGTCCATCCTGTTCCCAACTTTGGAAGCACCTAAAACATGGAGGGTAGAACCCCTTACCCTGTGCCTCCTACAAAGCTCTTAAAGTTAGTCCTTCTTAAGACCTCATTCCCTCCAGAGCTGCTGAGGCCAACCCACATCTATGGGGCCTTGTTCAGTTGTATCAGCAGTAAAAGGTTTTCTTGCCCCCTTCCATGGAAAGTCCAGGTGTGGGGTCAAGGGGTTTCTCTTGTGGTCAGGGTGGAGACTACCACCAAGATGTGTGTAGGCTCCTGTCCAGCTCTTTGGTTCTTTCCAGAAACAATGCATTGCACAATCTGGCTGAAGCTGTGGTGGGAAGGGTGTGCAGGTAAGGAAGGTAACCATTCCCACCCTGGGGCATGAGATCCGGTTGCTTCCTGCCAGCACACCTGCCATAGTTCTAGCCAGAAGTGACAAGGCGGGAGGACCTCAGTCTATGGGTTCTCCAAGAGCTAGGGGATTAGTGACCACTGCACTACCCCACTGAGAGGAAGAGGCGGCTCTCTGGGATACCTGATCCTCTCCAGGAGCAAAGACACTGATTAGGGACTGGCAGCCACTAAGAGGTCAGTGGGGTAAGCGGGTGGCAGAGTAGACCTGCAGAACCAGCCAGCCTCAGGGGTCACAGAATATGCTTCTTGCCTACAGGAAAGGTCACAGTGTCTCAAGCAGGAAGTGTCCCTCTCAGCACTGGTCATGGACAGGAATCAAGCCTCAAAGTAGCCCATACCATTGGAAGTAAACAACTCAAGCAAACAAGGTGGCTGTAGGGATTGGGGGAGTGTCTGGAACCCTTAATATTATGCTGATAGGACTTGTCTGCCTGAAACCCAATGCCAGGCATATTGTGAGGCCTGCCATTGGGACAAAACCCTTCGTGACTTGGGGACTGATAGATATACTTCTGATTTCCTAAACATGAAGATTACATTCAGGCAGAATGGAGCTGACAGTGTCTTGGCAATCAGACCAGGCCTTGACTGGCAGGGCCTGCAGACAGATGGGACTGTAGTTCTCCAGCTGAGCCCAGAGCTTGCCTGTCCAGTGGGAATGCCTGGGAAGAACTGGAGGGCTGTTCTTACACCTTCCCTTAGACTCTGGGAAACTCTTGTCCCCTCTAAGGTTCTGCTTTGTGCTGTCCTTAAGGGACAGTCTACCCAAGAACAAAAGCCCAGATCTAGAATGCTACAAAGGTGCAGGACTGGGCTTGCTCCACCTTACGGTGGCTTTGAGGAACACAACTGAACTCCAGAAAGCTGGTTTCCCCATTGGCCATGAAGGATGCAGGCTCCTGAAGCCCCAGACTAGACCCAGCTGAGCCTGGTTCTTATATCTGAGGCAGCATGAAATAGAAGCGTTGGACACTGAATTCCTGGAGGCTGGGCTTGGATACATGAGTCTGGCTTCCCAGGTACACTAAGCTTGCTATCAGCGTGCTGCCTTGCTGGGTAAGACCGTAACTTACATGAGAAATGTGTTCCTCTCTTCATGCTGTGCCAGAGACATTTAGACAGTCTGACCACACCTCACTCTATCTACTCCACACATGTCCAGCGACCACAGGTCTGAGGTTCCCACCCTGAGCCCCAGGATGCCTCCAAGGACCAAGGTCTAGCTGTTTATCTCCTGCCCTATCAAGTTATAGTTCCAGCTTCCTAGCAAATGTCTAGGTCCAAAAGGTTGGCATTTCACCCTCTGCTCCTAGTGTCTGCTCTAGGAATAGTCACCCTGCTGCCCTCCATGTGTCTGCTCTTGATGAGGTCTGAAGCAGCTGAGCACTGGAGGGTGAAATAGGCATGATCCTGGCCTGCCCATGGGCTACTCAGCCTCCACTTCAGGTCTCTCTGGGCTGTGGGATATCCAAACATTCTTGGCTTAGCCTGGTCACCACCAGATCCCTCTCATCCATTCATGAATTGATAAACTTACCCATTCACCCACTCATTCAATCAACCACTTGGCCATCCGTGCCTTCATCTACTCGCACATTAATCCACTCCTTCATTCAGTCATCCACTGGCTCACATATCATTCATCTGTTCATTCATTCACTAATTCACCTACTCATTCATTCGCTCACTAATTCAGTCACATGTCTACTCGGCCACTCACTTCCCCATTTATTCACTCGTTCTCCCACTCGGTCACTTACTCAATCACTAATTCACCCTTTATTCACTCACTAATTCACTTACCCACTCAGCCACTCTCCCATTTATTCACTCATCCTCCCACTCATTCAGTCACTTACTCATTCACTAAGTCATTCACTCATTCATTCATTCCCTCATTATCCTCTTCCAGGATGTTTCTGCCTCTGAGCATCATCCAGGCTCTTGTTAGCTTCTGTGTAGTGACTGTCACCTTTTGGGATCTCTCTGGAAATAGAGGCAGAGGACTCCCCAGTGGCCTTCTCTGGACTTCCAGGCACCTAGTGAACAGCCTGACATATAAGCTCCCTGGGTGCAAGTCCGTCCTTGTTCAGTTCCTGTATCTATAGACATGTTTGTTTGCTTGCTTTAACAGAACAAAACACACAGAGAATCCACAAATGCTCTTGAGTATATTTATAAAACATATTGGTCATTTCCTGGGGTGGGAGGCACAGGTGCCGGGCTGAGGTGAGAGTGAGGACAAGCAGCTGATACCTGCATCCAAGTGACTGTCATTCATAGGACCCTTGGGTGATAATGAAGGGAGCCCGTGACCATCATGCTCCTCATCCGTGGAGAGGGGCCTCTCCCACCTCCAAGAACGTCTGGGGCCAATGTCCCTCTTGAAGAGGAAGTGGCAGATAGGTAGAATTCAAGCCACTTGAACTAAAGTATATGCCCTGCTGGCCTCAGAAGGACTTCTTGGTTGGGACCTTGATGGTGCTCAGTTTACTGGAAAGGCCCAAGCATGTCCTCGCTGACCCTGAATGCCGACTGCTGGCCATGTTCCTCACTTTCCTTGGACTTGAACTCTTATTCTGAGGACTCTGTGTGGCTTGTGTCCCCTGGAGCATGGCACTGCTGGCTCAGACAGCCACACTTCTCGACCTGGGTGTAGCTGAAGGTCCGACTGGAGCCGTCATCACAGTGAAGAGTCACATTCCTCTGTGAAGTTTGCAGCTCCTGGCAGCACTCACACGTGTGCTCCACTGTGTTGGCCTCCAGGGAGTACCTGCGGGTAGATCTGCTCAGCAGCCAGCCTTGCTGGGAGCTGCCTATGCCTGCCACAGCCTCTGTGTCCAGCTGGCACAGTGCCAAGCTCCCAAGGTCCTTGTCACCCTGTGTTCAAGACCCTACCGACTCACTTGCCAATTGCCCTGGGGCATATGTTTCTGCTACAGCTTCTCTTGGCCACCAGGTGTCCTAAGTCTACAGCTGGATGCACAGCAGTATTGAGTACTTTGGATCTTTTGATACTTCCACAAACGGATACTGCTTTTAAAGTAGTCAGTACAGTCCAAGGAGCTAGGAACCCTGCTGATGCTACCTTAGAATTCATGAGTTATCATAACAGTCTAGAAACCCTGCATCCTCTTTCTCACCTTCCTGGTTCTGCCTGTCTGCCCTGCACCACACACCCCATCCCACCCCTGCTGCCAACTGCATCTCTGAATACTCCCTGGGTTCTCTGGGGCCCATACATACATGGAGGTGCTGTCCCCGCAGTTGCCCTGGCAGTAGGAGATGCTCACTGGGCCCTCAGAGCTGCAGTTTTGCTGATGGATGATCTGCTGTCTTTGGTGCACTGTACATTCTGGGAGGCCAGGAAAGGAGGCAGAAGGTAAGTGTCCAGTAACTTCCTGAGTGCTTCAGGCTGAGATCAACCCCTTTCTTGTCAGATCCCCACTTACTCTGCTGGGGACAATCATAGCAGCATCCATCTTCTCTCAGCTGAGCCTGGCCCTGTGCCAACAATGGGCCATTGTGAATGGCAGGGACAATGAGGCATTGAGATGTGGAGGGATGAGACGTGAGGCCAAAGGCAAACAAGGGTGGGAAGCCCTTCTACTAGAGAGGACAGGCCTGCTGGACATGCAGCACTGCCCTCCCCTTCATCTCCGGGAGAGCTGTCCCCTTGGCTGGAGCAGGGAAGCCAGAACTTACCTTTGGACAGTTGATCTTGGGGCATTCTGTCTTCATTGTCACAACTATGAGTGCATCTTGGAACTTCTCACACTTATGAGTCACACATGGGTTCCCAGGTTCTGACCATAACTCACCAGGCTGCAAGGAGGCCCAGACTGAACAGTGAGTACCCATTCTCTGTCTCTTTACAGCCTATTAGCTTCCAGGGAGACCTGGCACAGGCCAGGCGCATGTCTGTGAGATATGGCTTCTCAAGAACCCCCCAAGGGTCCTAGGGTCCTTTCTACTCAGCCCAGAATCACCAGAACCCCACCTTATCATCCTTAAACCTCCAGAATTTAGACCACACAGAGTCCAGTGCCCCCAGGACCTCGATTGCTCTATTCACAGATGTTGTCCATTTCATGTTTTCTATACCTAGGCTGGAGACTTTGAGTAGTTTGGTGAGCATTGTGGCTTTGCCCCAGCCTGGACAGAACCTTTACAGAGCCTGTGGTCTGCTGTTCTCAGCATCAGTTCCCCTTCCTGAGGTCACCTAGCATGGTCCCAGCTACTCACCCGGTAGAAGTAGGTAGAGTTGCTGCTGTTTTTAAAGGGGCAGGTCTTCTGTATACACTGGCCACAGCACTGTCCTGGTGTGGCCTGGTACTCAAAGCCCTGCAGGAAGAATGGTGTGCTGCCTGAGGTGAGGTCAGGCCATTGATTGGCACAGGCTGATGAGAGCAGGAGTGGAGCCAGCACTTACCTTAGGGCACTGGGTGTTACAGAGCTCGGTCTCACAGTTGACCACAAAGACATCAGAAAGGGAATTGCTGGAAACCTCACACAGGCATCTTTCACACAGGCTGGAGGAGACCATGTCGCCAGGCTGGAAAGAGTCCCGGCTGAGCATTAGTGGGCTCAGGCTCAGAAGAGACCTTCAGTTGCCCTGGCTGCCCACCAAGCTGACTCATTCCCTTGGTGTTACTTTATTGTGAAGAGACCATGATTCAGGTGCTGTCATGGGGCAGAACCTATAACTCTATGTCAGGAGACCCAGGATACCACATACTTGGGGAATGGCATGGAAAAGTCCAGCTGGGGGTAATGAGGTGCTGGCATACCCAGTATGATTTCAGGGAGCAGAGAGCTGCTAGAATCCTGATGGTCTCAGACACCAGGCATGGGCCACTTCAAGGATACGAGGGACAACCTTAACTGCACTGCTCTGAGCTATGTCCACAGAGGCTTGGATCATTGGCCTGGACAGGTTCTAGAGAGGCTCAAGAGCTCCTAGGCTTCTCAGATGTTCCCCTGAGCTCCAAAGGGCTGGTGGGGAACCCCAAGTGGGAACTGAGTCCCTGTAGGCTCTAAGGCCTGAACACCAGTGATTCCTACCTGGTAAAGAGTCCCGTTGACTTCACAGCCCTTCTGACCTGTCCAAAAGACACACTGGCTGTAGCCTGAGCCTTGCAGAGCACAGTCTAGCTTCTGCACCAATAAGATCTGCTGCTAGATACTGGACCACAGCAGGCTTCCTTCCCACCAAGGATAACTACCCATCTCCAACCATCCGTAACTTAGACATTCCCTGGGGAATTGCAGTCCCCAATGTGGCTTGGTGCAAAGGTTAGGGGCGCTTACGGCTGCAGTTCTGGCTTGGGCAGCAAGCTCCCTCCTCATATGTGACGATCAGGCTAGAATTCTTCGGGCAGTGCAGAGGTGGAGGGCAGTGGCTGGAGTTGCAGACTGTGGGTAGAGAAAGCTGTCAGGGGCTGGGCTTCCTCCATACATGCTTCTTTTCTGCTCCAAGGCCCCACCACACACACACACACACCACAGGATGTCATGGCAGCTCCCAGGACCCTGGGAGCAGGCTCTTCAGGCTGGGCAGAGGAGTCTCCACCACACAAACCCAAAGAACACCTACTAGGAGACTCTCAGATCAGGACATGGTACCCTCAGGCAATGTGCAGAGCCTGGGAGGACATGGCTTCTCCCTGCTGCCTCCTGAGGCCATGTACACAGAGCTAACTGCTGACTTGGTGCACCTCAAGAGACAGTCCTACCCATGGGTTTGCAGACAGTAGCAAAGGCTTACCACAGCTGAACTGGGGACAACACTGGCCAGCCTCCAGGGCTACAGTCACCGACACAAAGCCAGTCTCTGAGCAGGTAGGCTGGGGGCAGGACTTCCTTCGGCAGGTCAGCGTGGCATCCTTACAGATGCAGTCCTGGCAGTCGATGCTGATGGTGTGGCCCGGCTATGGGGAAATGACACATGAACCTGACCTGTGAGTGAGCTGCTCAGCCCAGGGGAAACTGTAGCCAAGCCTCATACTCAGGCCCACATGTGCTGAGGAGCTGTGCTGCAAGCCTGAGGAGAGGGCTTCAGAAGTGCAAGGCCTGAGGCACTGAAGGCCAAGAATGGAGGCCAGGAGTTGAGGTGGGAGAGGGGCTTTGTTTAGTGAAGAGCCCTTCCCTACAACTCATTGCATGCCTCTTCAGGGAATAAGGATTACCAGGGAAGAACAGAGCTGACCAGTCCTCATGAGACACCCAGCAGCTTCAGAACACAGGCAAGGCAGGTCCCAGAGAAGAAGGCCTTTCTGAATCCTGTTGGGGGCACCAGCACTCCCCCTGCCTTCATCTGGCCTTTGGCACACTAAGAAAGCCCGACCCCAGCCCTACACTGCCTTAGTTTGCAGCACCTCCTGCCTCAGGCTCTGGTCCCCAGAGACCATCACCATTTATACCTACCTCCACAGGTTCCCCATGAGGCCCCAGACACCCTGTAGAGAAAAGTTCAGTCATTTTGGTTGGCCACATGGGGCACAAATAGAACCCATTGGGCACCATAGTGGGATCTGGGGTCAAGCTACATCCTGCCCCTCCAAACCCACACTCCATGCCCTTGGGGACGTACATTGGCAGGAAGGCACACAGATTGAGTCATTGGTACTGAAAAGGGTTGTGCTGTCTGGACAGAAGCAGCCCTCTGTCTTAGAACCAGCCTCTTGAAGGGTCCTGTGAAAAACAGAGAATTGGTGGGTCCTTCACCTTCAAGTAAGAGTCCAGCCTCGCAGAGCCAAATGGCAGAATTGGGTGTCCAGGGTTTGTCAGCCCTATGAGCAGAGTGCTGACACTTACAAGCTTGGGCTGATGTCATCATCCCGGTAGCAGTAGTGAGGGTTGGATGGGCCACAAGGCTGGTATACTTTGTTATCAGGGCACGTGAATGCTGCATGGAGAGAGAGCCACACCTGAGAAGCCGTCTCAAGGCCCCACTTCTGGGCTCCTCCAAGCTCCAGCCATTGCTGAGTGCTGACACCCACTCAGAAGCCCTCGGTGGCTATCTATGACCTCGAATTTGTCTAGATCAGTGGTTCTCAACCTTCCTAACGATATGGCCCTTTGATATAGTTCCTCATGTTATGGTGACCCACAACCATAAAATTATTCCACTGCTACTTCGTAACTACTTTTGCTACTCTCTTGAATCATAATGTAAATATCTGACGTACAGAATATCTGATAGGTGACCCCTTGACCCACAGGTTGAGAACTGCTTGTCTAGGTCTTTAGCTCTATTGTTTATCCAAGACGGCCAGCACTCCAAGCCCTAAATCCAAAGCACCTTAACTTGATAACCCCCCCTTCTCACAACAAGCCCAAAGCTCGGAGCCTTTCCCTCCAGGGAAGACTGGTCCTGAGTCTGGATGTCCTTCTCCTTACCCAGGCTATATTCTTAGTGCCCCTAAATGCTCACAACAGGGGATGGGAATGTGACTTGGCTGGGCACTCACGACAGGTGTTGTTGGTATAGCTTCTCCAGGAGATGCACACGCCCTGGGCTGCACAGAGTGCTGCATAGAGCTCTAGGCCTGAGCATACCACCTCCAAGTCCAGCATGTGGCAGTAGTCAAATAAGCAGCCTTCATAAAACTGCAGCGGGGCAATGACGTCATGACAGAGCTTGAAGACGCTGTGGGTGGGCAGAGACAATTGTGGTGGTGTGTACATCCATACGCTTCAACTTGCCACACATAGGGGGGGCTCCAGATCTGTGACATCCCTTGGAGGCAAGGTCCTGGGCAATGACTCAGCACCTATGAGGCTGTCTTCCAAGGGCATCCCACCTCCATGTGTCCCAGAAAAGGTATCAGACAGAACATTGTTTCCTGCAATGCCTCTCCTCTCAAGCTCCCTCATTCTGAAACCCTGGGTATTGGCCAGGTGCAGGCAGTGACTGATGCCCATACCACTGAAAGGATCTAGTGGAGGACTTCAGAGATTTAGCCAACCCAGCCACAGCCAGCCCTACAATAACATTCCAGCAGCAATCATTGTCTGACAAGATCCATAAAGACAGTGCCCAGAGCCTGGAACAAGGCAGGTCTCATTTTTCGTAGGAGCCTTTTAAGGACCCCATAGCTTTTAAGGACCAGCAAGGCTACCCCACTTCCTGGAGTCTTACTCGCTTAAGATGAGCTCACAGAGCGGCGATGATGAGCATGGAGTGGGTGAAGGCTTGGGTACCACTGAAGTTGGAGTTGGTGGAGGCCCTTGGCAGGAAGGCTGGTTGGGTACCTTCCAGTGGTGAGACATCTCAGAACAAGAGGAGGCTATGGAACCTCCAGGCAGGCGGCATTCATCCTTTTTGTCATTGGTGCAAGTGCCTGCGGATGAGACAATGGTCAGCCAGCTGGGTGGCAGACCTGTGCCCAGTGTACTCCTGTTGGGGATCAGAACTGGCATCTGTTCTCGATTCCTTTCCTGTGCATCTGGCTTCCCCAGAAGTCAGTTTGGTTCCTGGTGTACAGAGAAGCCACCAGGGAACAACAGATGTGAACCACATGTGTGCACAGTCTAAAATCCCTCTAGGCCCATGGAAAGGCTGCCTTTAACACCCAAACAATATCCAGGGTGGAGCTTACCGCATTGGCCCTCAGTGTTGTTGGCAAACAAGTTGAAGGGCACCTCGACTGAGAAGATGAGACCCGAAAACATGACCCGGACACCAATCTCTTGGATGGTAACATACATCTTGACACCCACACGGGAGACGACAATGCCATTCTGCTGGAAGCCAGGATTGACTACCTTGTTGTTGAAGATGATCTAGACACAGACAGTAGGAGGAAGTTTAGGACTATGGTCCCTATCCCAGACCGAGACTGCCACAACCCCTCCACACACAAGGGCATGTCCACCTGGTTGGTCATGACCCCGCTAACTGGCCTGCGGGTCAGCACCACATGGTCCTGATGGTACTCGACAATGATGGACTGCGGGCAGGAAACACTGTCTCCCAGGTCACAGAAGTAGTTGTCAATGAGCACACGGAAGTATCCAAACACAGGCACGATCTGCTGCACCAGCACGTATGTGCAGTTATCCAGGAAAGTGTAATAGGTGCCATCAAATGTGATGTAGTGGGGGTCACCCCAGCCGCTGCAAACACCTGTGGGTGCCAGGTAACGTACAGCAGGGCCTCCATGTCACCCATGGAGTGGCTCTCATCCAGCTGGTCTAACCCCTCCCCTGTTGCCTGCAAATCAGAAACTCCTCAAACTATTTATCATACCCTTCTGACACACATAGATGGTCCCTTCAGACTCTAGCCTGACAGGTCCTTCATAAGCTGCTGAGACTCTAAGACACAGAGGACCCTTCTTTCTCCCACTGGGCTCTATGGCTCTGGGACTCCGTTCTCTTCACTTGGCATCCCCATCCCTGTCTTCATAATGGAAAGTCTTTCCTGGTGTCCAACGCATTCTCTCCTCCTCTGTCATGCCTCCCCCTGTTGAACCCTAATTCCACTCACACTGGCACTGATAGTGCTGGCAGCAACCATCCTGGTCATCCACCTTCAGAGGTGGGTAGCCATTGGCACAAAATGGTTCCTTCAGCTCTGGGCACTGGCGTGGGCTCAGGGAGACGACATTGTTGCCCTCACATCTGGCTTGGGAACAATTCGGCATGGGCCAGGTCTCCCCTTTCTGCAGAAACAAAGCCAGCTGTGGGTCTGAGTCCTGGGTGATGAGGTTCTCAGTTCTCAGGGTTCTAGAGCCTCATTCCATCCCATGGCCCCACCTCACTCCTGCTAATACATGGAACTGTCTACATGGGCTCATGATGTGCAACTCTCCCTCCCCCATATGTCACAGCTCTCCATGTGCCACTGTGTCCATGGAGTGCACCATCCCCTTTTGTCACCTTCACTCTCATTGGGGGTTTTAAGGTCCAGCCCCAGCACCTCACTACCTGGCAAGAACATCCATACCTGCGAAGCATAGACCAGCCAAACAAATCCATAAAAGAACCCAGCCCAAAGCTCACCCTGTGTCAACTAGGAACTGGTGATCTTCATGAGGACTGACGCTGAGGTCTAATTGAAAATACATCAACGACTCCACAGTGGTCACGAGTCTCCAGGAAGGATGGGAGATAGACTTACCAGTCTTGGAGGAAACACATTGCACCGATTCCGCTCATGGACGGGTGGAGTGGTAGATGTAGACAGAGTTGGTGTGGGGGATGGCATGGTGGAGGGGCAGTCTTGACTAACCCCTCTGACCACCTGACAATCCTGGCTGCACAGTGCATAGTAACAGTGGCCATCAAGGTCTCTCTGGTTGTAGATGATGGATCCTGCAAGACCAAGAGGTATATAGAAAGTGAGAAGGCCCTGGGGGGAAATGTCTGCTTCCAAGACAGGGGGTTGCCAGCCTCAAGACTTTCCACTTAATGACAGGATGAGACTAGAAATGTTTGAAGACAATTGTGGCACCATCTGCCAAAACCAAGGATGTTCACAGAAGAAAATGAGGAAACGGAGTACCTTAGAATTCCGCATAAAAATATCTCACTTACCCAAAGGGTATAACTGGCCTGACACGCTGCAGAAGCAAGGGGTGGTAGAGCGAACCCTAGGGCTGGTCAATGAGGATGGGGACACAGATGATGGTGACACAACTGGAAATGAAGGCTTATGGGATAATGTCACAGGAGGAGTCCGATCAGTCCTGAGGCAGTCTTCAGGAACGTGACAGCACAGCACTCGCACCTCATAGTTGAGGCACATCCTAGAGTCACCCTGCTGGTCCCTGTTGTGACACACCAGGCCCACACTGGGGTCGCACTGCACCACCTGACCCAGATCCTCCAGATCTATCTTAGGATGGTCCACAGCCCTGCATTGCAACTGTGTGATCTCCTCTGGCCGGTGACAGAGTCTCTCTCCACTCCTCTCAATGTTGTTGTAGGTTTCCAGGTCCCCTCCATGTGGACCAGGCACCGGGAAGTCAATGTCAAACCACTTGGTCCAGTTGCATTGCGGCTGGCAGTGGGTGGTCACTGGGGAATGAGTTACCTGAGAATGAGTCCTGGGACCTGTGGTGCTGGTAGCAACCGAGGTGGTGCTGGTTCCAGGAACAGAGAGAGTGCTGGTTTTCCCTGTGAATGTTGTGTGGTCTGTCTGCCCAGAGCTGGTGCTGGTGCCCCTGGTAGAAACAGTGCTGGCTTCTCCTATAGGTGTTGAGCTGCTTTGGGTTTTGAGCGTGGTGCTTACTTTTCCTCTGGAGGGTGAGCTGGTATGGAGTGTTGAGGTGCTGCTGGCTGTCTGCCTAGAGCTGGTGCTGGTGTCCCTGGTGGACACTGTGCTGGCTGGCTGGCTGGAGGTCAGTTTAGGAGTGGATGTTGTACTTTCTGTGTGCACAGACCTGGTGCTGGTTTCTCCTATAGGTGTGGAGCTGCTCTGGGTTTTGTGAGTGGTGCTGGCTTTTCCTGCATGTGTTGAGCTGGTTTGGGTTTTGTGAGTGGTGCTGGCTT